>NC_091494.1:33095511-33403344 GCF_947461875.1 Haliaeetus albicilla
GGAGTGGAGAGGAAATAATTTTACTATCTTCTTCCCCCAGTATATAATTTTGGAAAGATTTTAACCACATAAAAATATCCCTTCCATTTATTTTTCCTTTTTGATTGCATTAAATGATGATCACAAAATCCTTAAAACCACTAGTATCTTAAATCATTTCATCATTCTGCTGCATAAAAAATTACAAGGTCGTGGGCCTCTAGACAAACACAATATAATTTAAATAAAATCTTTCAGCATTTTTAACAACATAAATTTTAGGTCTTGTTTTTAGTAAGGTCAAAGTCCAAAATGCTAACTGTTAGTGTAAATATATAATCTGTTTAGGTGTTGCTGTGACATGTAAGTTTCTTATTCATTAAAGCAGATGTTTTAGTTACTGTGATTACCATGTACTTGTCCAGGAACTCAGTGTAAAATTTACTCGGTAGACAACTATATTTTGTAAATCTCTCTTCATCTTTCAAGTAACGTATTTTTTTTGACTAACCACCCTGTAATTTGGTCACATTATCCAAATACAAATTTTCTTGAGTTTTAAAGAAACTTTGTGAATTCTTGTAGCTAGTGTTACTTTTAATGTAATACACGATAGCATAAGGGAAATTTGGTCAAATGGCGGATAAATCAGGCCTAAACAAGAATTGTTATTGTTGAACCAATTTTATTTCCTTAATGGTTAGCGTTTTATGGACAGGTTCTTCTACAGCACCATCACAATTTGAAGGAAGACCATCCAATAATATCCCATCTATGTCTATTGTAAAAATATATTGGGATATATATAAAATACGCATTTAGCTATATAGAGCTTTAATGACTTGGTCAAAGTAAAAATAGTAAGAAGCAGAACTGGAAACAGAGCTAATAAATTTCTTCAAGATGATCTTGCTTCCCTGCTCCAGTATTCTGCAATTAAAATAGATTTTAACATATAATTCCAAATATTCTTCATCTTTTCCTTAATTGAGTGAAGGAACAAATTAATAATCTAAGTGTAATCACTTGTTCACATTTAGTTAAAATGAGTGAAACAATGCTTATTACCGTTGGCTGAAAATCTTATCCAACACTTAGATATTTTAATGGTTAGATCTTAGTTTTACAATCATGCTAGTTAATGTAATAAAGTTCTAGCTATTCTGAGTAAATTACAAATAAAGACATGTGGAAGATTGTGTTAATTATGTTTCCTGAGAGAAATGGGTGATCTGACGAGATAATGCCGAGTCACAGCTGTGCAATTAAAAAATATGCTACAAGCACTATTTCATAAGTCTAATTGAAATCCTGTACTGTCTCACTTGATTGCTCTTTTTGTGGTAATATTTCTGCTGGACACTTCCAATAAAACATACTAGTGATGCTGCTGATCCATACTTGTAAGAAACTAGTGTTAGAGGTACTGCACCAATACCTAAAGCTTTGCTGATCTTTTAGACAAATATCTATAAATAAATGTATTTATAAATGGGGCTGTGTGTACCCAGGAAGAAAATGAAAACTTTTATAGAAGTTTTTACAACCAAATAATATTTAAAATACTACATGAATGAAAACCAAATAAATCAACAGAGAGATAAAAATTTTCACTCTCCGGTCAAGTTCTCTTCTGAATTTCAGAATATGTTTGCAGCATCTCATGAACTGAGGGGGTGTGTATGTGGAAATTACCACAAGAATAATAGAAGTAGGGTTTGGAGACGGCACAGGTGACATCTACCTTTCCTTTATACCACAAGATGTAGGCATGATTAACAAAAGCTGTTCTTAAACATTCAGGATAAGGTAAATGTCTCATATTAGCTTTTTTAGTTTAGGAAATGTCCCTCTGTGGGCTCTCATAAACAGGCATATTGAGGAAAAAGATGTTGTGCACTAGAGATAATCCTTCCTGTATTGCTTGTTATTCGAATAGCCTTTCTTCTCATAGAATGTTATCTAGGATCAGGTCAGGTGTCATGATACTTCTAATTAAAGCTTCACTAAGTAGTTAATTACATTCTCTTCTAGGAAGTTTATGTCATTCAGCCATATTTCTAACATGAAACTCAACACTGCACACTCTTTCTCAGTGTGTAGAAAGTTTTGTACTTTATATGACCTTTGAAAGTTACGTTTCATTTAATACCATAAGTTGTGGAAAGCAATTTATTTTGTACAGGAAAGCTGTGGATTTTTCCATGCTAAAAAATGCATATTTTTTCCAATACCTACTTCAGTATCATTATTGGTCGGTTAATTAAAAAAACTTCATAAAACAAAGTTGCTTAAAAGAAAACATATTATATGAAGAAATCATGCATACATATATATACCTAGTGCTTACTGCCTTACAGAGTTTATGCTTTTGCCTGTCTTTGTTCATTTCCCTCTTTTATAAAACTAGGATGGAAAAGATTGGGATAAATTTGGAGACCAATTAATTTTTCATCCTTATCTCCTTTTTAGTACAACAGGATGGTTCTGACCCATAGGCTGTCTCCTGAATAAGAAAGATGCTTTGTGCTAGGGGAAGCTGTAGTGATTAAAAAAAAAATAAAAAAATCCACATCTGCAGAAAGCGTGTTGTTTTCAATTACTGTCAACTCATTTAATCTTTGCTTCCTCTCACCCACTTCCTTTTCCATTTATGTGTGCAATGGAAAACATGAAAACCTAAAATGATGAAAATAAGAAACATCTCTACCTGAATATTGCATTTAAAAACAAACACTAGTGAAAAGTTGGAACGAGTTATGGCATGTAAGCAAATGGCTGATGTTGCTGATGGGTATAGAATGCTGATTTTTGTACATATTAGATATGACTGAAATACTCTTGTATTTCAGTGGAACAATTTTGTAACTCACGGAACAGTGACTATATGTGCTCATAGTACAATCTTGTAACGTGTGTAATAATCCTGCCTAGTTCCTCCGAATGTGATCGTAACTCTGAACTTCGTATTGATCAACAAGTCATTGAATGTGTTCGTAAGATAACCCAGTGTGCTGTGACCAATTTAGAGCCTCTGTTTCGTGGAGAGCCCCATTATTCTAGTTTGATACTGTTATTTGTACTGTTCTAATTGTATCATAGTTATATTGTATTAGTTTTATAATGCTTTAACTCCTGAAAATATTTTAGATGTAGTGACATAAAATACATATCCATGACTTTAGCTCTGATAATCTTATTTAGATATGATTCATTAACTCCACTCCTAATTATGTGAAGTGGTAGAGTTATTAGAGAAGAGAGATTCAGGTGGCTAAACATAGACATGTAATGCTATTTTGACACCTTAGGCTGTCTGACACTATCTAGACAGGACCAGCAGATACCAGAGGCCTGGTCCTTCTGGGAAGTGGTAGTTGGAGGCTAGGCAGGGCCATAGGGCCATAAGCTAGATGCTTATATTTGGCCACTTACTCCCACAAAGCTCATTTTAAGCCATTTATATTTTTAAAGGTTACTTCTATGGCTTTTCAGTGTATGTATATGTTGGTAGTTAAGATAAAACCGGACTGCTATTTTATGCTCTTAATATTCTTACCTATCACTGTCTCTTGCTGCCATAAATTATAAATTATTTTGTATTTCTTTCCAGAGAAGCCAACGCTGACTGCAATTAAGTAAATAGCTAAATAAGCTATAAGTTACATTTAATACAAAAAAAAAAGTAACTGTCTGTCTAGAAAGTGAATTACCTCATCTGATGATGTAGCAGAAAGGGTTGTCATGATTTTTTCTTCTTAGAGAGAAAGAGTTTTGCTCTTCCATGAACTGCCATAGTCATTTGCTATGAGCCAAAAAACCATTTTGTTTATAGTTCATGTTACTGCTTCCTGTACAAGTAATATTAATACCGCATTACAGCAAGTTTGCAGTTGGAATGTGAAGCATATTGCATTTGTATATATTACATAGTTTAATCTAGTACATGTATATGCCAGTATACAGTTAGCATTTGTAATAATAAAAATAAACTTGCCTAATTAGATCAAAAAGGTGAAACCTGGATGAACTCCATTTTTGCATAGAAACAGATACTCAAAATACTGAGAAGAATATTTCTGATATGGAGAGTTTCTTATACTTTCTGGAAGTCTGAATGGGTGTAAAATAGGCTAGAAAGATTTTTATCAAAGTATTTTAAAACTTATGAAAGAAGCAACAGTGAAAAACCTTTCACTTCTATCTAAAAGCTCTAAGGAAATATTCCATTAAGTGAATATAAAAGCTCTGAGACGTGGAAGAAACGGAAAACAGTGTGCAGTTGCTTCTGATGCCACACCTTCCACAGGGGAACTAGAGGAAGCTGTTTGTACTCTAAATAATTCTGAGTTTGACTGGATGAAAGAAGCTGGTTAAATGAGCTATGCTTTACAGAAGCTGTATCAAAGGCTCAGGTTGAGTTTGTCTATGTTGGTGATGTTTATCTTGCAACCACATAAGTCAAGAATCCTAGTCATGAGTCAGAGTCCTGTTGGGGGATGAATGGTACAGCTAAAGAGCAGAAAGGTGTGGAATTTTTTTGGCTGAGGATCTAGAAATAAATTTGATTGCATAGCGACAATTTTTAAGATTTGTTTGTAAAACATATCTCTTAAGATGATGCTAAAAGCAGTCTTGAGTGGTATTGGTTCTGAAAGTAAAAAGGAAGCAGGAAGTCTGTGCTGTGCAAAACATTTCACTGTTATGTTAGGGTAGAGGGAAGTGTGAACATTTCACTTCTTACAAAATGTTAACTTCGTTATGCATTTGTAGTTATTTTCCTGCTGTGTTGCAAGATCAAAATGCAGCTGTTCTCAATAACATGCATTTATATGGTTAAGTGTATTTTGCTGTGATATCATTGTAACTAAAGAAAGTAGTTAAATGATGTTTTACAATACTGTCTTCTGCAGGAGGGAGATCCTTGCTTTTATGTGCCCTGCTGATGTGTTTGGTACATCCATGGAAATGTTACAAAAGGCCACTAAGAATACCGACTATGGCTTTTTTTGTTCCTTTGCTTTTGAAGAAAGGAATTGTCAGGTTGTTGCTGTGGGTTTGTTTTTTTTGGATGAGGAGGAGGAGTGAAGACAGCAATTCAATTTGCTTGTGAAAGAATAGATTTTTAGGAATAATTAGAAAGCCTTCTGGAAATAAATACTTTAGTTGTGTGCGTAGATAGCACGTTTAGGTAATTTTAACAAAAAGCAAACTTAAAACCACTACTATGGAAGACATTTTAGAAAAGTTTTAATTATATTAATCCCTCTTTTCCTCTCTGTCTTCCTTTAATTCCATATATGAAACAAGTATAGGATTGCTAAGTATGTATTATGATATTTTATTGTCTAGATAATGATCCTACTCAGTGTGTAAGGAAGAAGAAATTAGAGTGAAATCTTAACCTCATCTTTATATTAACTTCATTGGAGCCATTTCATTCATCAATAATGCCTGTCTGCTAGAGCTCAAAATGGAAAAGAGTAAGAAAAGCCAAAGATATGGGGAAGAAGGTATGATATACTAAGTATCATTTAGAGAAATGAGGACTTTAGTATCTGGAGTCAGAAGATTTTGTTTTTCAGAGTTACATTTTGCACTGTCTTCATTTTTTCCAGCAAGCAGCTTTTCTTCCTCACATTAATTCTCGGCATTGGTATTACTGTTTTTCCTTTTTAGTGTTCATTGATAGTAGAGTAGGTCATCATAACACTTTGTTAGTGATTGCAGAATGGAGGTTTTTGGAGTCTGATTTTGAAAATTCAAGGACCAAGAGTCATTAACTGTGTCCTGTTTAGTCATGGAAGTGAAATCCATTGCTCTGGAGATAGCTCGATGTTCAAACCCTTTGCCATCAATTCTAGTAAAACTACATTCAGACTCAATGCCACGGACCTTTAGGTGTTCAGTGTGCTGCTAAATGGACTTTGAGTTGCAACAATAGAAGGGTTGCCCTAATGATTATTCTAAGTTTTCATAAGACTAGGTAAAAATTGTAATTCGATTCTTGAAACATTGAGTTACTCTAACATCTGACACTTAAAAGTCAGAGGCCAATCCTATTACTTTCTGCTGTATTTCTTTATATATTTTTCTAGATTGATAACCTTATACTGGCTTTACTATTGTTCTAAACATTAGGTTGAGCTTTGCTGTAGAAAACAAAATTGCTGTGTAAAAAAAATTATTTTTTTTTAAAACATAGTTTTTTATTTGATTACTGTGTTTGTATATAAGGCTCTAGATTGTTATCCTCTCTGTCTCGCTGTTAGGCATGTCAGTTGAGGAAGGAGTTTGGAAAGTTACACTTCCAAGGATTCTGCCCCAAATTTTGGCAAAATTCAATGTAACCTATTGTTTTTTCTGCTTTGGATACATCACTGCAATAACAGTAATTCCTAAATAACTTTTTTACTTGACGAGTCTTTTTTTTCCTAATTATGGTGTTTTCAATTCCAAAATGCTCGAAGTGTTTGAAGACCTACATAAAGGAAGTACAGAATCATTGTTACAAGCTAAAATTCAGAGAAGTAAATCGGAGAGTGCAATGGAATTATCTATATGGCTGTATGGAAAGAGGAGGAAATTTTGGCTAAGAATTTAAGTCAAACTCTAGAAATTACAAAAAGTAATATATAATACAGAAAAGAGCCATCAGGATCCAATTTAATAGCAGTTATTCTGTCTGCCTTCGTCTCTCCTTGAGTGTATGTACAGATAATTGATCAAACCTATTCAATTTTCTCTGGAAGCATAAGGAGTTGAGATTTGAACCGATTGTTTTTTGGACTTTAGGGAATTAAAGTCCTTTAGCTGAGCACCTGGATTCAACTTTTTTTTTTCAGATTGCTTTAAACTATCAACAGCATTTATGAAAACAGTCAGACTGGACAGAAATTAATGCAAGAATATGCAACTGTCCTCTGCTTCTCATTTAAATTTCAGGTTCCATAGAAAGAGATGACTGCACTTACTACTTGGCTCTAACTGAAGACCAGGTTTTCAGAAAAACAAATTTGAGATTCTCCTTTTTATCTCTTACTTCATGAAAGCTGTTTGTGATTCTGTATTCGTTTAGCTTATGCTGTGACTATTTGAATAAAGAAACTAAGTTTCCCTATTGTATTGTTATACAATACTTTTTGAGAAAAAAGTGCTTTGTAGTTTTTCTATTCTGACTTTTATGCATAGTTTTGTAAAGTATCTTTATAAGTTGTAAAAACCTAGGATATGCAAGAGAAGGTTAATAAGGTCTTGGTTAATGAATACTGTCAAGAGTTCTGTATATAGTTATATTCTTGAATAAAAATCGTCTTCACGGAACAGAATATATGTACATCTGATGCAACTTCTGGGAAGTTTTTTTTTAATATATATCTGTGGAGTGTCCCCTTTAAAAACATATCTATGAACTCTTCTAATTGATATTCAGTTTAAAAGAATTTTGGGTTAGCCTTCTGAAAATGTCTTAGTATCATTTAGCTGTAATTCAGGAGAAATTTAGGGTAAGAATTGAAGTTGTACATAGTAATTCATAACTGTCATTGAGGAAAAATTTCATAGTTCAGAGTCATTCTGTTTTATTCCTATGGGATAAGCAAATCATGTTTTCTTTTTTTTTTTTTTTTCATGTTTGTTATTTTGATTGTATTTAATCATACGGTAAATTGTGATGTTTCATTGCCAGCAGTCCCCCAGCAAGATCTCTTCGTGGTGTTTTTGTTCCCACATCAAAAGTATTCATAACTGCACGTGCAGAATTCTAGCCTGACTACTTACATCTGTGTGGGGTTTAAAGCTCTGTAGATAGAGATACCTGAAAGATTTAAACTTGCTGTGCTCAGCATGTACACTTACATTCCTTATGAATGCTTAGGGTAGAAAATAAACCAAGTAAGTTTTCCACACTGTTCTTGAACAAAACTTGATTATCTGAAATTAGTGTTCAGAAACGCTAATACCTATGCTTTGGTATTAATTCTCAATGAATGAACACATCCTCAGCAGGAAGCACCCATCAAACTCTGGGAGAGAAATAGACAGTTAACAGTACGACAGGAGTGCAGTAGTTGGTATAAAACAGTATCAGCTTTCTCTGCACATACAATTAAGTCCTGTAGTACCCTGAAGGCTTAGGGTAGACTGCAAACCATTGGGAGTAGCAAACAGCACAGTTCTGTATAGTCATACTCCTAGGGTTCTCCTCGCTTCTTCCTTGACTAACCAGAGATTTGTAGAGTAAACAGTTTAGTGTTTGTATGAAATTGCGTTAATGCATGTCTGTGCAATTACAGATAATATGAAATCCCTCTAATATTCTGTTTGATGCGTATTGGAAGCTATTATGCCAACAGGTGTTCAGAATATTGAAATTCATATTTAACCTGTACAACTGCAGAAGAGTATTAAAGAAAATGTTGCTCGAATGGGAATATAGTACTTCAGTGAACAAATCAAAATGGGGTGTCTACATTGTTCTACCGTGAATGACACAACTCAGAATACAGACTTTTTTTTTTCCTTATTTTATATAAATTATAAGTAATGTGTGGTGTTATAGGTTATGGCACTGTTGGTATGATTGTATGATGCTATCCAAGTTCTAGTTTTCATTTGCCAAACTTTTAACTATTTTGGTTGAAATTTTGCATTCTAGATGTCTGCCTTTGGATGACTTTCCTTTGAAAATTTCAACCAAAATGATTCAAATATTCCCAAGACTGAAGCTATTGGAAAGGCACTTCTCAATGTTGGTTTTCTAGAGACCTTTGAAAGTTTGTAACTAACATTTGAGCAGAGCAACTGTGACATATGATATGATATTATGAACACAAAAGGTAGCTAATAAGGGCTGTATAGATAATCTTAATTCTTGCAGTTCCCATGTTTTGAATGCTTATTTTATGACCTTATTTTGTTGCCATGTGCGCATACAGCAGTTTACACTATGTGATTTATCTCATTTTGCTTTAGATTATTGGTTGCCAAGTCAGAAGAGAGCCACTGGAGTCTACTGAAAGGTATACTCGTTGGATCAATAATCTGACTGAAGAACAGCTTCTTACACAGGTATTATTGTTTCAGCTGTGACTGAAATCATGGCAGAAAAATAGAGCAAGAGATTTATTTAGATGGATTTTTTTCAGTCATTAGCAATACTTGATAATTTACTAAGTTATCAGATTCTTATATTTAAAGGCTAATTTTTTCAGTAAGAGACATTTATGGTGCATGTAATCATTATGTAATGATGACCTCACACTGAGTGAGAATGAAGCTTTCAACTGCAGGTTCTGAGTGAGCCTTACATTTCTCACCGCTGTCTGTGGTTAAATCCATACGCTTTCATGTTCTAGTAAATGGTTAAGGGTTTTCTTTTTAAAAGGTGTATTTAAATACAAAAGGAGAAAAAAATCTTTCTTGAGAATGATTTCCATCCCCACCCCCCTGCCCCCCAAAGTTAGGTACTGACCACTTTTGTATCTGTTTAAGTTATTGCTAGAGATCATTTTAAAATAGCAGTTCTTGAAGCATTAAACATTGGGCTCATTATACATGTTTGTTAGTAAGATGCGTCTTGTGCAACTGAAGATGACAGTTTTGGCATGAAGAAAGGTTGTTACGTTAGGCAGGCAGCCAATGCTGAACTAAAAGAGACTTTGGCAAAAACAAGTTAAACTGTGGAAGAAATCAATCCAGCTTGTGGAGGAATGTGTGTACTGAGTATTATAAGAAATCTACTGGATGGTTAGCGGAAAACATCTCAGCAGGCATTAAGATGCAAGTACTTGGGGTTGGGTTTTGTGATGCTATGGTAGGAAGACATTTGCTTTTGTTTTTCCTGGATTTAAGTGGCTGAAAAGATCAACATACCCTTGTTTGTTAGACTTCATTGTAAACTGTGTTGTGTTCCCCATTACTCTAACCCCCCAAAGATATAGTTACAGATTCTGGTATGGTCATTGTAACACAAGAAGTAATCTATAGACCTTGTTTTAAAATCAGCAGCGGTATTATGGTTCCCTATAATTCACCAAACGAAAGTAGTTACAGAAAAAGTTACCTGTGGAATATTTGGATTTGCCTTTGCATATGGCATTAGAAAAAAATTATAGATTTAAACCAGTGAATTTATCTGACAGCAACATCTGGATCACTCTGTTGTTGAAGAGAAGAGAAAGAAAATCTTGATGTAAAAACTTGTCCTACACAATCTGAAGTTTCATCTAAGTGGCCACTGGATGGGGTCTTTAATGAATTAAGCTGGAAATTAGAAGGAATGTCCTAATTTTGAGATTATTTAAGGGGGAGGTATGCAAAAAGAAAACTCATTTTAAGATGGGGGTGTGTGTCTTCTGGAAGAGATTATTTAATATAGCGTTTCTGAGAGTAGGATGCAAATACAGTGACCCTTGCAGTCTTATGTGACTACAAATATCTCTTAAAGTTTTAATCAATCAGCATGTACAATCCATTATTTTTACATATGATTTAGATTCACACGTTTTACAAATAGATGAGGAATTCTGGGAAATATATTGGGTTTCGAACTAGAAGGCTGCATAGCAGAACTGGTGCTACTTGTCCATGAGTTTATTAACAAGATGGGATTTATAGAATCACACTATTTATGTGTTCCTAATTAATTTTTTTAGCTTGTTACCTGTTCTCCACCAAATTTAATGCAGAAATAGAAGTTCCTCAAAGACACTAGATTTCTGAAAATTCTGTGGAAGTATGAAGCTAGGATGGATTGTACTGCACCAGCTGCAATTCATATGTTGTTAAGCACCACAGAATCCACTTGGACAGATATTTTAGGTACCCAGTCATAAGACAAGCTTCAGCTGTGACACAAGTCTGTAGGAAGCTTGGCTTTTCTAACTGTGGTGCTAAAAGAACTACTTGATTTCCAGAGCAGTGCATGTCAGCATATGCCACCTCTCCTGCCTCAGTATCCATTCTTCTGATCAGAAATTCAGGTAGGGAGGTAATTATTTTGCTTTTCCTTGACTTAAAGTATGGGGACGAGGAGGAATTGGGAGCAAAAACCATCTCAGCTGTGCTCTAATAATCAGGTTATGAATCAATTATGTAAGGTTAGGCCTGATTTGTCCCACTCCTCTCCCCCTGGTACACTGTACATTTTATTTTGGGTGTGCTTTTTAAAACTGTCTTCAGTATATAAGCCCAGAGAAAACTATAATGATGGGCCTTTGCTAATGGGTTTGTAGAATCTCTGGGAGGAGCACTCCTTCAGGGAATTCAGGAAAATTGGCTTTAATTTACAGCATATTGTCTCCAGCAGTTTCCTGTAGTGAAAGAATGTTCAGCTTTTTTTAGCTGTCTCTGTACTCAGTGCCCAGCTTTTTTTTTCCAGTTACTTCTGTTGCATTTCTGTATCATGCACATGCAAATTATTTGTGCTGTAAATTGGGAAACCAAGCAACCAATTAAAAAAAAAATAGCCAATTGCCAAGATCATGTAATCCCTGATCATAATATTCATGTTATTGATCAAATAATATCCTGTAGCATTTGATTGCTTTACTAGACAGCGACTGAAGTCCACTTTGAAAGAGATGGGTGGTAGCAGGTATTTTGTTGGGTGGTTGGATGGCTTCATATGCCTAGATGCTGGCTGCTGGTTTTATATCACTTGAGTCAATACCAGATTTTTGGATCAAATGTCTGTCCCCTGTCCTCATGCTGAGAAGATCATTCAATACAAAATGCTTCTAGCATTTTAAATTTTCTTTTCCCTTAGCCATGGCCTCTTGATGCTTACTCATCCATTAAATGTTTCTCTAAACAATTATACTGTAACATTCCAAAGATACTTTATGGTATGCGTGAAATTTCGGAATATATACCCTAGACAGTGTGGTAGGAGTAAGAGAGTACAAAGAGAGCATAATAATGAGAAAACTACTTTTTAGAAGATTAACATTTGCTAGTTTAATGTTATCTTCTGTTTAAATGATGAGTGATTAAAAGTCACTTTTATAGGTGTACTAATACACGCCTTAAAATACATGTATATGTATTTCATGTATGTATACATGTATATGTATCTTTCTGGCCAAGAGTAAAAAAAAAAAGGTAATTTTAACTGTTCAGTAAGTGCAGATCACAGTGGCAGGTACAGGAAGAAAATGAGCAAACAAATTTAAGAGAACTGACTGTTCTGATGTTGAAGTGGAAAAAATGTAGATTAAAACTAATCCTACAGAATACCCGAGTCTGAACTGTGCTTGAAATGTGATTGAAGTTTGATCATGCAGCCCTTCTTGTACACTGGAAATTTTACTGTGCTGTATAAGTAAAAAGGTCTGAATGGTTTTAAGGTTGGATTAATTACACAAATATTTATACAAGTAGTTTTTAAGGATTGTTGCTGACTGTAAGTAAAACAGCTGAGTTCATATCCATATCTGTTAAATCACTACTTTAGGTTAGTTTAGTCCCACAGCCTGTGAAGTATTATATTCAGCCTGAAGCATAATTCCATCTGACCTACCATTTTTCCTCCCAAAGACAAGAGACCTCTGCTTCATATGGTTGTTTGCTTAGAAAGCAGTTGGCAAGCTTAAAGTGACATGTGAGGAGACTCTTGCAAAAAGGAGTGGGCTCTATGGTTGGTAAGACTGGCCTGTCCTAATTTAGAAGAATATCTGAACAAAACATGATGATTCTATATGTTTGTTGTCCACTGTAATGTGTTTGTCTTGCTTCCTGATACATATTGTACTTTGCAGATTATCTCAGAGCTCTTTGTGTTGGATAAATCTGGAAATTCTCACAGGTGATTTGTAGTTCTTACCAATAATCTCTCTGGACCACCTGATAGAAGAACAATAATTAACATGTTAGAGTTTCATAACATAGACTTCTCTGTGCTGTTAGAGGTGCCTGTTAAATTTAGCTGATAGGTTTAAAAGCTGTGCTTCTCTACTTACTAAGTCTTCCTGTAAGTAATATTTGATAAAAGTTCATGCTACAAATAAGCATTTACTACAGATACTCAGTTTGGAAACAGATCCAGCATTTTGGTTGAGTCGAGCATGTAGTTTGTTCTGAAGGCAAGAAGGACCTGATAACATGGCCAGACCTTTTCCATAAATTCGATACACTCAATATTGCATTGTCATCGTGTGTCTCAATAGGCAACTTATTACTGGTAAAAAGCTGGAGGGAGTAGATTGCAGGTAGAATGAATTTTCCAGGTGGGCCACAGATTTAATATCTCTGGCATCTGTATGTCTGCTCGCAGACCAGAAAATTCCACCTTTTGTAAGTGCTAGGGTTGGTTGTCAGTGTGTCAGAACTGAAATAGTAATTGAGGTGGCAATCTGAAAGTGGATATATGCAATGCCTGTTGTCTGGTTATATTAGTAAAGGCAAAAACTGGACAGAGGGTAACACTTTCTTAAGAATTAATAAAACGGGAATCACTTGCATTTGTTGTCTTTCAGTAAAAAGATACTCAACACTTTCTTGGGACTTTTTCTCACTGTTTCCTTTTCCTCTTCTTTCA
This sequence comes from Haliaeetus albicilla, assembly GCF_947461875.1. Taxonomy (NCBI): domain Eukaryota; kingdom Metazoa; phylum Chordata; class Aves; order Accipitriformes; family Accipitridae; genus Haliaeetus; species Haliaeetus albicilla. The sequence goes on from NC_091494.1 coordinate 33,109,028, forward strand.
CCCAATGTTATCTAAAAATGTGTCATTAATAGCAAAGTCCTGATGTTTTTCTACTGAGTGAAAGAACTGAAGTCACAAACTGGTTAATTACAGTAGATTCTACTAGTTTGTATGGGATTAAGCATATAAGACAAAACCAATTGGCTGCTTCCTTTTGTGGTTGATCCTTGTTCTCCTCTGGAGGAGAATGAAACAAAGTTTCACAAGCTAGTCAGTGTTTATATTTACATTTGAAAATGCGTGTCAAAGGGGTTCATGGAATTCTAGAAAGTTTAATGAGAAGTGGCTTACCCACATCTGTGAACTTAAAGCACAATTAGAACTTCCTAGTGAGGCTTTATGTAAAGGCATCTCAGGGTCAAATATTTTTGAACTTAGAAACAGGTTTGCAGTCTTTCAGAAATGTATGCAGATTTTGCTTTGTGTGTTAGCAATTTCGCATGAGTTTAAAGGTATACCATAGGGGAAAGAATGTTAAATAACTTGGATTTTTCCTTTTCCTATTTTGTTTGATAATTTCATGCTTAAACAAGGCTTGAATGTGGTTCATAATAAGTGGTAATATTTAAATAGAACTGAAACATTATAATATAGTATAAAAGCAACTTGGGAGTACAATAAATTTGGCTTTATTCCAAGAAGTTCTTGATGAATACAGTCTTACAGCATGATGGATGCCTGTATGGCAGAAAAAGCATGATACGATTTTGATGGACATTGAAATTAAGCAGGTAGAAAACAGTTTATCTCTGATTTGAACTATGATTTGTTCCAGCTGATGATCTTTTCTTGTAATTTAAGTAATCAGTCATACCAATATGGATTACAACATGTTTGCATCCTAAAAACCATCTTTCTTAGAACATTTGATGTAAGAGATGGACAGGTAATGCCAAGTGTAAAGGAAAACCATCAAGGATTAAATTTTCAGAAATGCATAATTTGTTTTCCAAACTATTATTAACATTTCTGTCTCCTCAATACTTCTGAAAATTACTTTGAAAATTACTTTGAAAAATAGGGCAAGAACTTAAAATAAATTCAGGATCTGGTTATTAATGTAGGACAGCAGTTAGGGACATGGATGGAACCAACTAATAACTTCTAGCTTCTGAATGCTCCACTTATATTTGATCTTCCATATTTATCGTGTTTATATGTTAGCTTATAAATAAACAGCCTTTAAGCTTCACTTTGGGCTTCTATCTCATTGCCTTTTGTAGCTTAAGGAAACTTTACTTTTGTCTAACAGATGAGGGACAAAAAACAGTTTTTATTTTAAAATGATAGGTGAGATATTGAAGTAGCCATAACTTTTTTTTTCTTTCAAAACAAAAAGCCTATTTCAAATACAAGTTTCCAACTAATTTAGTGATGTTTATTTTTCACTTGGTCTTCCATATGTGAGAGCACAGAGCAGATACACCCTTAACTTCCTGTAATTTTCTTTCTTAAAATTTGAAAATCAAAGTGCTGCTTCCACAAAAAATGGAAATATTTTTACTGTGGCTTTTAGTGTAATAAAAATTATTGATTTCAAACATATTTTCACTGCAATTCAGCTCCCTATTATAGCTGTATATATAGGAAAAAACATTTCTTTGTCTCTTGCAACTGGACACTGAACAGTTCTTCGCTGTTTTAAAAATTGTCTATTAGCACAAGTTAAGTGCATTGTATTTATTATTGGAGAACAACTTCCTTTTTTGGTCTCGGCTTTTAGTGATAAAAGTACTGGGCCAGATTTTCAGGAGAGCTCAGCAATTTCCATAGTACTTGGAGTGGCTGAGTGTGTGAGTATGAAAGCATCGTTTCCCATAATAGATAGTAGGTCTGAAGGCCAGTTTTATCTATCGCAGTTAAGATTTTGTTTCTTAATATTTTTTTATACTGACCTCACCCTGCCATGTTTGACATTTGTCTCTACAGTAGTTCTTGCTTTTCTGATCTTTTGACTAGTTAAGGAAACTGAATTTTAAAATATTTACATCCACTACATCCTCTCATAAGTATTAACAATATATGTTATACTGTTATGTTTGAGGCTTTTTTTTCTTTCTGTGTTGTAAAAAAACAGATTCTGGTCCAGTCTAACAGCTTTTGAGTGCAAGGATCCAGATTTAATGATTAATTCAATTTAATTTTTTTTTTCTTAGTGCAAGTGTGACAAACTGGGACATGGGATTTTTATTCTGTTTGTACAGCCTTAGCCAAATGGACTGTAATTAGAAGTTCTTGAGCTGACTTTATGGAAATAAAAAAATAATAGTGAGCTTTGCAGAGCATTAGCTTGGATCAACTGCAGCTGTGAATAATGTGTCCTTTTTCATAAAGAATAGATATTTGTCTATTCATTTGTTGCAATTACATGAGCTTAAAGATGATCAGCGCAGCTAGTTCCTCTAGAAGTAGTGCTTGTGTATGCAGCTCGCATTTTGAGAACTAGAATGGTCACATGTAAAGGAGGTGGAGTAGGCATGTGCTTTGTGGTTAGCAGAGGGATAGTCAAGCCCTGGCCCAAACGGAAATCTGAGCGGTTGCAATGCATGGGGTGTATAACAAGGAAGGAAATGGTCTTGCATCTGGCTTCCAGTGTAACTGTTGGTCCTTTGCCACCTCTCTGGATGAGTTGGTTTCTATGATGTGGGTGGATTTAACCTTTTGCATCACTTGCAATGACTGCTCCCACAGCACAGGAAAAAGCAGCAGAGGAGAAATGAAAACCCAGCAGTTTTATACCCTTCATTTTACAAACATAATACCTTAGTGAAATTGAAAATTCTGATGCTGCTGGTAAGCAAAGTATGATGGCTTAGTAGTTGCTGCAAATTACAGTGATTTTTGTCAGAGCTACTGAAAGAGAAAAAGCAAATCTTACCAGCCTTTTTTTATTAGACAAATTTGAAGTATTTTCTAAGACTTCCCATTCATTTATGGTGTTGAATTTATTGGAGTAGATATTAAGCATGCCTCTCAACATAAAAGATAGGTGTTCAGAAAGTTTGTACAATAAAAGGAATTATTATTTTCAGGCGTATAATTTCTTAGCATGCCAGGAGATCGATATTTATTTTGGATAATTCTTTGCCTACCTGTGCCCTAATAATGTCAGAATGAAATAAATATAGTAATGAACGTATTAATCTCAGGATTATGATTATTTTATAAAGTGGTAAAAACAAATTAAGACAAGCTCTTGCTGTTTAAAGAATGGTTCAAATGTTACTTAAAATACCATTTTAATCTTCATTACTGTGCAGGATTTATTCTGCCACTAAAGAGAAAATAAGCGTGCTGTTTATAATTTAGCTTGTTTAGCTTGTAAGCTTGTAGAAGGTTTATTGTTTTATCTATCTGATTAGGGATTTGATGCCAGAATATACTACTGAAAGCCCTTATGTGGGTTCACTTGTATAAAAGTGATTTGTATCAGTATACCTTGTAGTTACATCTTAATTACCTACAACTTTTATGCAAATACAGCCACATTTCTACTAGAGAGCTGCGCTGCTGTGATTACACTAAAATATGTACAAGTCTCTGTAGCATAGCCATTTCTTACATGAAAATATTTATGCCTCATGTAGCCTGTTGGACTGATGCTATAGCTTTGAATTGATGTAATGTATTCCTAATGTTTTTTTATCTTCCTTGTACTCTCTGTATCTAGGTCCTCTCTTACTGTATAAGTATATAACAAGACAAAATAATACTGATTGATGGGAGTTCAAATCCTAAGCAGTGACTCTTAAGATGCACATCCTTTTTTTGTTTGGTTTTTTTTTGTTAGTTGTTTATTTGGGGGATGTATTTGGTTTTTTTAAATCAGACTGCAGCATGTTATACAAATGCTCCTTCCATAGCCACTTAACACAAACAGCCTTCTGCACTAGATTTACTTGATTTGCCTCTGTTTTGATTTTTGCCTCATCTAATGTTCACGTTCTTTATTCTTTTCTCCATCTGTCATTCTCTGTCCTTTTTAAGAACCTTTGCAGCAGAATTGTGAATTCTCTAGAGTGAAAGTCGTGTCCATGTTCTTTGTTAAAAGCTAGTAAAATAGGGTCCAAGTTCGTGCTTAATATCACATAATAGTGATACTGACTTTTTTTTATACACCTTAATTGAAATTTATTTTGAACATACATGCCAGACTTTTATTTGTCTGAATCCCATCTGTTCGTGTAGTTTTGGGGAACTTTGGGACTATATGGCCAGGTCTCATACTATATGTTTTCTTTTGTGTGTCCTGAAGCTTTTTGCTGTTTTCCACTGCAAACCTTTGGAATTGATTTTATGGCTGTGCCATCATTCAGCAGCTTTCACTTTCCCACTTCATTCTCAGTTTCATCTCTTCCCCCAAAGAATTTTGTGTTTCCCTGATGCTTCACAAAAGAGCCACAAGTTCACCACGTACTTAATTGCCCATTCATTTTGCAACGAGCAAATTGCTTAGTAGTTTCTAATAAAGAAATTTAAATGTAACCATCCATGAGTGCAAGAAAGTAGCAGATTAATAATCATCTTCAGGAGAAAACTGTACGGTATCCATGAAATGCTATATCTATTGAGTCAAAGTCTCAGGGAAAGGAGGTAAATTGGTCATCAGGTTGGCAATTGCGTTTAAACAGGTTTTAATGTTTCTGAGAGAAACCAGACTCTACAAGTCTACAGACCTCTGCTGAGCAGGACTGAACTAAACATGCTCATACACTTTGATACCACCTCATTTAGAACACTGCTACGCCAGAAGGGTAGTACTGAACTCAAGCTAGCAAGAAGCAGTCTTACTGTCAGAGCATTTACATCTGGGAAATGGCAGGGAAATTCTCAGCTTTATTATAATAGAAGCAAGAAAGAGAGATAAAGAAGTCATTGCAGTGGACCTGAATATAGTGTATGCTTCAGCAAGACACTGAAAGGACCGTGTTTAACTTTATGCTTATCGTTGTTCTTTTCCTTCTGTGTATTTCCTGGGTATTTAACCTAAAGGAGAAAGGGTTTCTTTTTTTTCTAGTTTTGTCCCATATGCAGCCAACAGTCTACCTATGCTATGCTCAGGAGTCAGTCAAGAAAGCCTTGTCATGTTATGCTCCAGTCCTGGAGAACTGTCTTAGAATTATACTAGCAAGTACTCACTCCCCTTGAGATTTGTTCTTTAATTATTTCTGTTTCCATTCTTCTGCTTTTACTGATCATGACGAGTAATATCGCTAATGAGTACTGCGGACAGGCCAATGGCAATGCATCTATGCATCTCTGTTTTTCTTTACTTCTCTTCCTTTTTAGCCAGGCATGGTGACAATCTAAAATTGTAATGTGGCCATGTCCCCAGAGTTTTAGCCATATCTTTCATATTCACACTTCTATAAAAATAAATGAATAATTTCAATAAGTCCATGATTGTGAAAGGAAAATAAATAAGAAACTGTTAGACTCAGATGCTTGACAGTCTTAGAACCCCTGATGGCTTGCTTGAAAGAGTAGGAAAGTTGAGTTTTCAAGTGGTAGTGCTGCTGTTCTATCCTCAGATGTGTTTCTTCTTTTAACTGAAACTCAAGTCATGTTGAATGTGTCCATTGGTATATCTGCATCCTCACTTCTTCACGAGTAAGATGTTTGAGTTGAGGTTTGTTGTACTTGGCATGAATCAAGCAATCGGAGGAATCACAGCTACCTCTCATGGAGGTAGCTACTAAGGAGCCCGCACCCGTGGACTGTTGCTCCATATACCTACAATATTTGAAAATGATGTATTATCTCAACTGCCAACATTTATTTGGCCACCTGATTTTAGAAGGTAACAGTCAGCAATGTTAGCTTTTCCTACGTACCCTGAATTCCATCTTAATGGAATCTTTCAGAAGAATGTAAATCTTAACCTATGACCAAAACAGGCTCTCTCTTAATCTCAGTGTCAGATTACACGTGTTTAAAAAGAAAAAAACAAAACCAACAACCTTTGGAGTCAGTAGGAGAGATTTTTTTGTGTGTGTGTCATAAAATTATTCATAGATCTGCAGAGCAGATGTTGACAATTACAAAGAGAACAGAGGCCGGTCTGTGGTCAGCCAGCAAGCTCCATTTCACGTGGGTAGATCAAGGCTCAAGGCAGCAACTATTTCCTGTCAGCACGCTGGGCGTCAGTGATAGCAGTTTTTGTGGGCTATAGCCCAGTTAAATTATACAAAGTCACTTTTGTGAGGCCTTGGTTCTGTGTCTCGGCTGAAAGAATAATGGTACTAGAAGGCTCAGTGTTCTGTTTTCTAAGATCTGTGTCTATTGATACAAAATTGTGGGTTAAAAACTTCTTATGGATTTTGTGTTTCTTTTTTGCTGCCTCCTTTTAGAAAGTGTATAACAACTGACCCTTTCATTTACTTCAGTAAATGCCAGTGTGGTGTTTCACATGTTAATTATTTTAGCTTGAACCATATTTAAAGCACAATCTCCCCAAAATTTTAATGTATTTTTATTCAAGAACTTAAATGGTAGCTATTTCCTCCAAATTAGAAGTGATTAATTCTTATCCTTTTGGCTCCAGAGAAGTTTTCTTTAAAATTCTCATGGTTTGCAGGTGACCTGGGGCATCTCTTCTGTTGACAGCACTGCTTGGCATGCTTGTATAAATAGGCATCTCCCAGTAGTTAAAGAATTTTAACTATGGCTCATTTTGTCTCAAACAGGGTGGGGTTGTTGAAGTAACGATGATGCTGATGCCATGTCCAATTAATTCCCATTTTCCTCTTTGTTGGTAGAGCTGTATAAATAACTATGTATTGGTGATGGAAAATTAATAAAATTTTCTACTGCAAATAAATAATTTTGATCTTCAAGTTTAACAGGTATAGGCAGTGATGGAAGAAGCATCCCATGCCCTTTTGGAGACCATGGGAAGAGGAGAATGAACAAAAATATAGCTTAATGGAAGGAGAAGAAACTTTGTAGTTGCTATTTTGGATCAGAAAGATGGTTTCTTGAATTGGAAATGGAAAAAATTTTCTGATGTTCTCACATATTTTAAATTCACTCTTTCATGGCTTTTATAATAAATCCATGGCCATGGAATGTGAGCATGTTAATGTCAAGTGCTAATGATTGGGTCTGTCATCTTGCTGTTTTATACAATAGAGGATGCTACTGAACACAGATAGAGTATTGATAAAATGACAAAAGCAGAGCATAAAAATATTTCTTAAATAGCTGAAACAGTATCTGTAGTAAATACATGTTTTGTTACTCAGAAACAATAAATTATTTTCTGTCTTACTGAGGACGACATGTTTCACTGTTTAGTGAGAAAAGGGTCCCTGTGATAAGAATCTACCCTGTTCTGTGTGTGACTCAAATCTTAGGTTGCTTACACTTTTTTTTTCATCAAGTAGGTAACGTGAATAATTTTAGAATAAAGAGGAAGGAAGAAATTACATGCCTCAGTAGCAAGCATGTTTTCTCTAATACTTTAGTTTCAAGTTCTGTATTAAGGATAGGTGAAGTCCAAAGTCTCCTTTTATAGTAGGATACCAGGTGCAAGCAGCTAGACATAGAACACAATTCAACTTTCTCTTTAGTGAAAATGATAACACAGCTTGAGTCTTAATATCAGACTGCTGTTACTGTGGCAGGGCTTGTGCTAATTTGTTAGGAATAAGACATAAGCAATGCTAACATACATAAATTTTTAGTATGGGAGAGGCCAATGCATCTGCTGTGTGAATGGAAGTGCTGTACAGCCACATAGCTGCAGCTGGGTCGCATGCCAGTGAAGAGAACCTTGCTGATGAGCAGTAGCTAGGGGAATAACATTCTTAGCCCTGTAAAGGCAGGGAAATTATGTATTAGTAATGACAGTTTCCTGTAACTCTGCTGTATAAATATAAAGATATCTGCGCCAGACCGCATATTTAGAATGTGTCATGCTGAAGTATTTACCCGCAAATTAACAGGAAACTGTCCATTGTTTCGTATTGATAATGTATAGGTAGCCAAATATTAGGCCAAACTGTGTAATGTAATACCTATTTCTGTGAAGGGTAAATGTTTGGTGAATATGAAAATTAAGGCAGTATTTAGCTACAAATGTGTTGAAAATGGTAGCTGTTACTTTTAATATAGCATGAATTATGAGATTACAATATCATCTACTTTCTCTAGATTAATTTCTAAGCTGTGCCATATAGAATACTATATTGATGGGCAATAGTAATATGGAGGGGGATATTAACAAGGGGAAGTTGGAGCAGATTGGCTTTTGTTTTTCTGCTGAGACCAGGAAGCAAACCATTGGAGTGTAGGGACCAAGTTTGGTTTTTTGTTTTTTTTTTTTTTAGTCCAGGCTACTGAATTTTTTTAATCAATAGAAATTTTTTTACTTGTACTTAACACACATAGATGAGTGTCCCCATTTAGATGCGGTCAGCTTTCTTTGAATTATATAATTGTGATTTGGAATCTCTGAATAGTAAACTACATGCCGTGGTTTTTTTTTTCCCAACATCTCCAAATCTGTTAGAATTGGTAAATTAAGTGACAGCGTTGGTACATATATTTTGCAATATAGATGGTGCATTTACAAGTATTAAAAATCCTTAATGAAGGCAAATGCTTAGTAGTTACTTAGCTTCATTTGTGCCAGCCCAGAAGTCTTAAAATAAAGATTCTGAAAATAAATGTATTTGTATACAATGGTGAGAACATCAACAAAAGGACTGTTATGGTGCTAGGATTGCTGGTTATTGATTTGCATGATTAGGTTTAAAGTTTGTAGGAAGAGAAAGAGAATTTGGTTTTTGGGGTGTGGGGTTGTTCTGTTTTTTTGGGGGGGACTAACATTGTTTAGTTGAGGGGGCATTGTTTATGTTTTTAATATTGACTCTATGTTTGCAGGTCAAGTCAGAAGCTTTCCAAAGTTACAAGTAAAATTATAAGCAAAATAGTTATCTCATTTTGTGGTAAGGCAGACTGATGTTCCATCTTTGTGACACTAGGACTTTTTATTGTTGTTTGTAGGAATTTTGATGAATAGCCTGAAGTGCAATCTTTTCTCAGTTTTGACCTTTTACCAGAGAGCCCTATAAACACAAATAATAAATTTTACCAAGAAATAAGCTGCTTTCTAAAACCATTACATATTTCTGCTACTGCTTCACATATTCTGAAATTTGTTTTGAATTTTCATTTGGTATTTGTTTGATATATTTGGTTAATTTTTACGTTGTAACTTTGGTGATTGTAGAAATGTTACTTGTCACCGATACCAGCAAACCAAAAATGTTTCTTAGTAATATTTTTACTGTCTGTTTATAATGATGATAAAAATAACAGGTTTTGGCTTTTATAACTTCTCAAACCTCTTTTTTAAAGCAAAAAGTTGTTGTGTATGTGAAAATTCAGCCTCTTTTTAAAGCAAAAAATGTCATGTATGTAAAAACTCAACATCTGCTTCACTGACTATGTGTAATTCTGTGTGAGCAACTGGTAAAGAAAAGTAGCTTATCTACCTTTTGCAAAACCAGATTCTTATTCAGGAACAGTTTCCATAATTGTCTTCTAAAATGTATTTTCATTATGCCTGTCTGAATTTGAGATACTTTACCAAGGAATTATGCCACTGGGTCCTCCAATAAACTGTAATAATTATCATCTGAGAAAATCAGAATATTAACAAGACTGTGCTACAGGTAGGTAGTTCCTTGAGAGAGAGAGCAATGTAATTTTATCAGAATCTTGAGTTTCAGGAGAGTTGTACAGGCAAGTCTGAAAACATAACCGAAGAATATTTAGTCATTATTTCAGCTTCCTGTAGCTCTGAAAGGCATGAACTACTTCATTAATCTTAGTGCAGAGCTTTGTGGGGGGAGGGAGGATGGGGGAATCATTCTAACAATATGTGAAAAAATTCTTCCACTTCTGCTAAAAGCAAGGATGTTGTAGCCTTTAGCCATAATCATGAATAGGCTGCCGAATTGTCTTAACATGCTATGTTGGGCAAATGTGTATTTCTACTGGCATTAAATGGTGTTAAATATTTATTGTTATTTCAGGCTTCTAATTGTCAGGAATTTACAAATAATGAGAGCTGTGGAATATATATGTGTCCACATATAGCCTGTGTATGCAAATCATGTGCCATGTTGTAGTTTTTTTACATACACATCAACTATTTTAAGTTTGTGTATCTTTTGACCAGAACTTTACATTTGTTGCTGTTCACTCATTTTAAAATATTGCATTTAGGAAAAACATTTGTTCTGAATGTTTTTGCGCAGTGTTACAGGGCTAGCACGTATTAGTTTCAAATACACTCCTGGTAGATGTGCTTGTATTATCATGAAAACTTGATGCCTTTTTTTTTTTTTCTTTTACTTTTAGAAGAGAAAAGAGGTAAATGGTAATTTTATATCTTATTTTTCTAATTTATCTCAAGAACTGCTACTTGTGCTTTGCTGTTATTCTTTCCTTCTTTAGCAGATTGGAAGCTTCTGAATCTGATCTTTTAAGTGGATATGTGTAGATTTTTATGGAAATTTGTATGTCCACAGCTGCTAGAAAATGAGAGAGTATGTGCCAGTGAAAGATGACAGATTGCCAAATAAGCCTACCAAACTGAGGTCTGGAAAAAATAGGAATTTCCAAGCAGGCTAGAGGTTTATCAAAGAGGAAGAAAGCAAGCCAATTAGAGTACTTTGCACAGCTGTTTCAACTGAGATATTTCATCCATGTGATACTTTATAATAATTTGATGCCAAAAGTAATACATAAACATTTCTTTTTTATTTTGAATCAGTGGCATACATAAAATTGGTTTCATATGGTCAAAAGCTCCTGCATTTCAAAACAAAATAATCAAAAGTTTGGCTCATCCTGCATTTGCAAAATACTGCAGCTAAGTAACAACTACATTTTCCGAATCATCCAGTAAACATGAGACTTCTCTGATCATAAATCAGAAGAACCGAAACTTTTCTGCCTTTCTAAATGCAAGAAGTTTTTTTTATTTGCTAACAATGTACGTAATAAAAATCTTACTTTGAATTGAAGAGTGATGGTTTTAGATTCTTTCACAAATTAGATAGCTGTACTAAGTGAACATGTATTTTTCTTAGGTGTAGGTAAGCAGATACTGCTTTCATATTACCGTGCCTGTAGGTCTCTAGTTCTTGATTTCCACCATCAGAAGTGTATAAGGAACGTTCAGTAACATAGAGGATGTTCATACTCCAGTGAACTGGATATGAGTACTCCAGTTCATGTGTTTGGAGATATCTAATGACAAAGAGAATGCATTTGCTAGGTAGAAGTGCAACAGATGCCAAACAGCTGTGAATCATCTGTATTCAGTAATGGAAGAAGTGAGAACCTTTAAGCCTGAATTGAAGAAAGATTTTGTTGGTTTGTTTGTTTTAGCACAAAACTGACTGTTTTAACCCTTTCTCTCCACTCCTAATTGCATGTTTAGCTAGTTATCCTTAGATTAATAAAGAATTCTTTTGGCTGCTAGTCCCTCTTTAAGCCCTTCAGATTATATCTCATTAGAAGTCAGTAAAAACAAAGTGTCAGTTTTAAAGTAGAATCCTGTTTTGTCCTTTTAATGTCAAGTGACATTAAGTGCACATAAGTAGCTGACCTTCACACCTACCAATATAAACAACTTAAGTAATATGCACTGCTTTTGCATGTATAATGCCATTGGACTTTTAGTCTTTGATACCCAGAGATATCCTGCTATTTTTCAGTCCCCTTCATTTTCTTGACATGCAGGCCTCTACTGCTGCCTCTTTTTCTTTGAGATTTGCAGTCCATTTTGTCTGTTGTTTTTCCTTCTCTAGCAGATGATTTCTTTGTATCCCCTGGGTTCATCCACTTTTCCTCTGTATCAACCACCCTCCCTGTCAGAATTCTGTGTTCCATCAATAAAGGCATAATTTGGAATACAGTTAGACAACAAAATGCCTCTTTTTCCTTAGCCTTTGATTGTTTTCAATCAGAAAAGAATAGTTTTAAACCTACATACTTCTACCTTTCTCATCAAACATGAATGGCTTCCCTCTCTCACCCTGACAGCTTTTTTTATGCAGTTGCAAGGTCCAGCAATCTTTTTGCTGAACTCAGCGTGTTGTTTCAAATCTAATGCACAAGTGCTCTCCACAGACACACAGAGCCGTCTTAGATGCTTGCTGTGCAACCCTCAGAGCATATCACAATTTAATAGAATGGTTTGCTATGTCCACCGGACAGTGAGTCTGCTAGATGCCAGGAATGGGATAAGAAATGCTGTGCGTGTGGGGTTTTCTTTTTCAGAGAATCAGTAGAAAGAAAAGGATTGGGAAGCTTACTGAGGACTGTAGTTTTGAAAGTTGTCTTGAGAGGTATGGGAGGAAAGAATCTGAAACGAGAGAGGCGAGTTCAAGAAAGGTAATTTGTATGCAAAAGACTGAGAGGAGAAGGCAAAATTAACAATACTGGTTTGTCTACCTTGGAAACTGAAATTGCCAAATCTTTTCCAATCTCTTGGGGGTTTGTTTTTCATGGCTTAGTGTGAATTTGGTGAACCATCAAAAGAGCTGTATTAGCACTCAGAAATTGCTTTTAATGGTAAAAAAATCAATGATTAAAAATGCCAATTGTTGGAATGAAATAACAAACTGTGTGACTGTTTCTGGATTATCTTCCTGCTCTTGCTTAACAAGTCTGACACTAAAACTGCTGTTCTGTACTTTGTGAATTGAAGCATGAAGATGCAGTGAGTGTGTTTGGGCATGAGCTTCTTACATGTTTGGATCAAAGGGACTGGTGTATGAAAGACTCGCTGACTTACTGTCACTGTGGCAGTTTGTTTATGAAGGCAGCTTGGAGTTCTGTATATGCAACATTGTTATTAAGTTGTTATTGATGCTAAACAAAGGATTAGGGTTTTTTCTTTTTTAATCTGGACCAAAGCTTTGTGAGTTTTGATGGCTTTTTTTAATGAATGCAAACATATTGAGATAAGGTTATTCAGTGTTTTGCCTACTTTTTAGGCTTTTCTTCCTTTAAGTTACAAATTAGTGTTGTCTCTGTCCTTAATGAAGAATCAGACTTTGACTAATATCATGGAAGAACTGGGGGTTTTTTGTTTGTGTTTTAAAGCATGTATTCTAGTAGCTAGTATATTTGCACAAGACACAAAGATTATTATGCAGCTTAGAAGCCAATAGGTTTAGGTTTTATTTGACATTTTCTTCACTGATAAAGCGGTTTTAGCAATATGATTTTTATTTTGTATGTTAGACGTTTTACGAAGTGCTATCTTATTGCTTGCTAATTTATTCTTAATTTAAACAGGCAGTAGCATCTTTAAGGTAAGCATTTAAAGAGAGACATGCTTGCATTTTTGCGTTTTTTAGATCCGCTACAGGATTGGGTATAAAGCAGTTCTTTTTGTACATCGGAATCAAAGAAAATGCATAATGCTACACAGAGGTAACAAATGTCAGTTGCTTGAGAGAATTTTAGAGAAGGCATTCAACAATTTAAGGTGGTCATGATATGACAGCAGCTAAAAGTGCTTGTTTTCCTGGTGTTACGTTATAAAACAATCAAAGCATCACTTTTTGAATTATTTAATGGGATGAGGTCTTGAAAACCTACCAAAAAATCTGGTATTGTCTATTTAGATGGAGAAAAACAAAGAGTTCTTGAGGTTGTGCTGCAAACAAGCACGTGCTTCCTAAGTAAATGTCCAACAAATTCAACATAGAACATTAAAAAAAAAAAAAAAAATGCTAGAAGAGCCAAGTAGTCCATCACCTACTGCTGCAACAGAATTCCACTCTACTGTTCCTTTCCACCTGCTATGAAAATGCACTATGCTATGTTTTGGAGAAAACGACCTGTTTCACTTCACTCAGTTGGATGCCACACTTAACAGAGGTTTTAGAAGTTTTTTCATCAAGAAACATATTTAAACCAACCCTTTTTTCTCGCAGGTTAGAGTTCTAGTTTCATTTGAGTCAGTGTCTGTATGTCCACAGACTGTGGGACACCCTGATTTTACTTCTAGCCTTCTTACCACAGACATCATCACATGCCATGAGAGGTTACAATTACACTTGTTTAAGAAAAAAAAAAAGAGGAAAAAAGAAAAATATTATTATGATTTGTATAGACCCAAGATACATTCTGTTGATTGCTTGTGGTCTTTAAAGAACTGTACACAGTTCAGGGTATTTCTGGGTCACTGCTTTTTCTATTTTGGTGGTGGAGGTGTATAGATATATGCTCCAGTGCTTTTATATTGTGTTTCCTTCTGTTTCCTTATAAGCCTTTGTGAAAGGAGCTGAGGGATGTTTGGATAGAAAGCTGGAACTTTTATGTGGAGTTGACATAGTTAGGGCACTATAATAATGACTGTTGATAGACAACTCCCTGAAAAGGAAATGAAAATGAAGTTTATAAAACAACACAATGTGTATTTCCAGAAGAATTAAGTGAGGCAGTGTGCAAGAAGATGAGGTAATCACAGGCAAATGTGCTTCTCTTTTTGTCACTGGGCTTTTCTGTCATGTCTACTATCTTTAAGCAATAATGGCAAAATGAGATTATGTTTATATTTTTCTACCTCTTCATGGTGGGGAATTATGGGTGAATTCCAGTTTGTACTGTGCATGTTGTGTCTGGCTCTTTGAAGTTGGGTTTAAAATGTGTCATTTCTAGGCATTTTATTGAAGCAGATTTTTTTTGCTGAGAGCAGTTGTCACAGTATCCTGAGAGGCCTGTACTGTTCTCACTCTGTTCTTTCCCCCTGTGATGCCCTGCAAGTTCTTTCCTCTGTTTCTGGCTTTTGATTTTATTTTTCTTTAATTTTCTCATAGAAAACATTAAGAGGAGGGACTAGGATGTGATCCATTTGTCAACAAGTTTGTTTCTCTTCAGATGTGTAATTTTTGAGAGCATAGAAATTCTAATTTAGATAAACCTTAGTGCAGGAAAGAGACTTAAAAATGAGGGAAAATATGACTGTAAGACCTGAACTTGAATATATAAAAAGCCCATCAAGTTTTTCAGACATAATTGAATCAGATTGCAAGATGTGATGAGAATATAGCCACTATGAACTAAGGCTGTCAGCTGCTGGGAGAGATTTTATTGCAGAAGAACAACCTACAAGGATATAGAGAAAAAGCAGAACTGAAAGTGCAGGTATAGTAAAAGAAAAACTAAATTTCCAATGAGTTGATAATTCCAATCAACATAAAAATTTGGAGAATGTAGTAAGAACCTTTTTTACCAAGAGGAAGTTAAACCTCACAAAAAATAAAATTCAGCCATGCAAATGTGCCAGAAGGAAACCTAACTCTGTGCTAGGAAAGGTGGCACAGGTAATTTATTTTGCTCTCAAACAATTTGGTAGGGCCATCAAATGAAGAATGATAAATGGGTTCTGGTTTTTTTATTTAAAGAAGTAAAGTATTGGAAAAGGTATAAAATCTTGTGTGCAAAAGCTGTATTTCATTTTTATGGTTTACAGGTTCTAAAAATGACAGCATATCACTATTTGATTGTTATGAGTTGAAATGTTGCCAGAATGGTGTGATTTTATGCCTGGTACTTAGGAGTATCTGTCATATAATAGTCTTGTGAACTATGGTATCAGAAAAGCCTAAATGCTACTTAAAAAGAAAACTAAACTCAGACCTCTACCAGGTATTGCTGAGTTACAGCAGAATGGAAACATGACAAAGAACTTGAAACTGAGACTGTCACCACCACAAAAGCTGTTTAATTAAAAAAAGAAACCAACAAAACAAAACAACAAAAAAGCCCAGACCACCTGTCACTGAGGGATGTTTAAATGTGCAGCAGTTGATAATGGGAATTCATGCAAAAATGCAAAAAAACCCAAACAACCAAACCACCAAATCCACAATCCTGTAGGATTTATATATGTATTCTATGTTCTGAAAAGATCACAAATTAAAATCCATGCAGCCACCATACTCAGTATAAATAGTGGCAAAACATAATAGAGAAAGTGGTTGTATTTTATAGTCTCTTCGCCCCATGAAGAGGTTATTAAACAGGAGTAGAACTGAAGAAGGCGAAGATTTACCTGCCATATTTTGCAGTGAAGGACAAGTGAAAAAGAGATGGACTGTGAGTTTCTAGCTTCAGAAACAGAACAGTCAGAGCTCAGCGGATCAGCAGTGTCACTTGGAGTGCACTGAGCTGAGCAATATGGAAATTAAAACCAAGGAGATACTTTGGAAATCTATAGGAAAAAGCAGGCCAAGAAGTCAAGTCTGTGGAAGTAGGCTGAGCTTCTTAAAAGTTTAAACTGATTAAGGTTATTGGCATTGCCACAGTCTCCGCTGAACCAGCACTGAGTTCCTGTGACTGTGTTACTGAACTGGCTGAATATTAATAACATCTACAGAGGCATGTGGCACAAGCATGTCCCCTGCTTGTTCACACTTTGTCTATATGTCCTAATGTTTGTTTATATTAAAAAGTAATTTCACTTATAAGAGCTAACACAGAAGTGTTATTCATCGTTGTTCAGGGTACTATTTAGGAATACAGTGTCTGTTTAAATGCATTAAGGAGCATTTGCAGGAACGAAACCACTTTAGTTCTCTGACCAGGCTGCTAGGTGTTGCTTTTAGTACACAAAACCTAAATGTTCTTCAGCTCCTTTTTTGTTTGCATAGACTGCAGCCTCATCTTTCTGGATGTAGTCAAGAGTCCTGCTGTTGGATACTGTCCTGCACCCTTTTTTACGAGTCTTTATTTCTGAATACATGGCATCTCCTTCTTTTTCTTTTAAAATGAGTTCACTTATTTCTCAGTTGATTTTTCAATTGAACATGCTCTCTTGTCCATGTTTGCAATATTGTTCATCCCTTATCCCATGTGTTGGATGGTGGTACAACCCTTTCAAATGCTTCTTTTGTTGTTGCTATCCTTCTACCTTGGGAATCTTCAAGAAATTCAAGGAAGTGCAGTATAAATGGTAGATCTATTTTGTGTTTTGTGTAGCTTGTCAGTTCCTGATTGGTAAAATACTGATGCACAAGAATGCATAGATTACATGTATATCAAAGCAGTTATAAACCAAAAGTTTCATACTCACTCTTAAGATGCTCATACAGAATAGCTATGTTATCATACCTATGTACTTGGCTTCAAAACCATCCTTCCAAGTGTGTATGGTTTTGTTCCTTTAAATCTCTGAATCATTTTCTTTGAGTTCTGTGGGTCAGAAAGTAAACGGACTTTCCTGTGTTCAGAGAGATCCAAGTTTCTTATTACATGTATAAATAAAATGTGAGGTATCTTTCAACTATTTTGAGTAAAGCTTACTTGCATTTTTATACTTTTAGAAAATAGCCCGGGATAGGACATTTTGGCGGAGAAGGGTTTAAACCTAAAGGAAATTTGTATCCTTACCTATAAGTATTTGATCAAGTTGTATGTCATTGAGAGCTAAATTCTTTTATGCAGATCATAATTTAGAATATAATCTAAATGCATAATTTGTTAAAACAGAACATTATTTTTTTTCTTCAGTTTCTTCAGTTCTTTAGTTAGTTGAGTGGGGGATGATGCTCTCAGGAGGTGGAATCATACCCTATAACAATACAAGAGAAGAACAGTGCTTACAATTTAATAATTATATAAATATTCACCATCCATCTTTATATTCTTGTTCTTTGGCTTTCTCATGTCAGATCCCTGCATTTCAGTGTCAAAGAAATGTTAGCAAACATCAGCTACATTCCATTGTATGGTTGATTTACATTTCACATCATGACCAAAGTAAAGAATGAACTGAAACCAGAAACCAGTGCCATCTAGACTTTGAATGTGGTTCTTGGATTGGAGATCCATGTTGCCAAAAAAAAAAAAAAAAAAAAAGAAATCTTGCAATAAATTAAAAATCACACTCTATAATTCACTAGCTATTGTGTGATTATACAGAAGCTGGCTGGACACTTATAGTGGGAAAAGCCAACAAGAATTTTTCCTTGTGAGATCTTTCCAAATGCTTCCTTCAGCTGCTGCTGTAACAATAAATAAACACAAGACAATAAAAAACAAGGATAAAATGATTGAGCCTAAATCCCTTAATTACAAGATTTATATAACCAGGTAAGTGTGTTCAGAAGAGAAGGGTCATGAAAAAATCCTTTACGTTTTTAGTAAAAGTGCTGTATAATATATATAATATAATCAGTTTTGGAAATAATGGAAATGTAATCTCTTAATGAGAAATGTGATAAATCTTCAGAAAATAGTAAGCTACTGTACATAGGAAGAGTACAGTCTGTGCTTTCAGGGCATTTCCCAAGATAAATTTACCTCATGAATAAGGCCTTTAGTTGTTAACTGTTGAAAGGAATCTAAAATAGAAGACACATAGGGTTTTTTCCAAGTTGAAAACTACATCAGGGAGTTCATTATGATGCATGCACATAAGATCAGCTGCTCTGTGGTTTAGTACTTGTGTCAGCATTTTTTGTATAGTAATGTTTATTCTTAATTCTGTCAGCTGCATAAACTTAAAATGAATCTAAAGATGTGGTGAATTTGAGCACCAGAGGGAAGTGGTTCTTTTTTAGTTTTGTTGGTTTGGTTTTTTTTTTTTTTTCCTGGTAAAGTGAACAGTCGGCCTTACTCTACTAGCGTCTCAGAAAAAAAAAAAGAATAAAAAACCAGTATGTGAACATGGTTATCAGTAGTAAATGTTGGCCACCTTTTGGCCACAGTACTAATTATGAAACAGATTAAGAATTTATTTATGGTATTGACATCAAACTAGTTACCATACAGTATACAGTGGATCGTGAAGTGCGCGCAAGAATTTTGTTTGAAGATGTCTATTTTTACTGTCCAACAGAAAATAAATATTAGCAGCTGAAAAATGGTTAAGTGACTCATTGGGGGGGGGGGAGCTAAAGACTGTATGGCTTTCTAACTTTGCACAGAAGTGACTGAATTTGAACGGTTTTATTTCTTAAATTATAAAGTAGCTGTTATTTCACTACTTTAGGCTCCAGGAAAAAAAGAACAATGCATGTAGTATTCAAGTAAAGTGCCTGTTTGTATGATTGGGGAAAAAAACAGAAAATGTTTTCAGCTCATTGTCAAAACCCCTATGTCCAGCATAAATGAAAACAATGCAGTTTTTAAAAAAGTTTAAAAACCATTATTATTCTCATCTCACAGCCTTCGATTGTTGATTTCTATTCAGCTTCTACTTTCTCAAGTATGTTTTTCTAATAATTACTTGAGTTTCAGCCAGTCAAGAGATATGTGGACTGTTCTCTACTCACTAGTAAATTTAGGTTCTATATGGATTCACAGACTTGACCTTCATTGTGCACTTAGCTTAAATGGGATGTATTTGCTCTTGGAAATGAGAACATACACTCAGAATTGTAATACAAAATTGTGTGACTTAAACCATCACAGGATTGATCTCTAAAAATAGTGAAAACTTGATTAAAAAAGGATGCATATTTCTGTCTTAATAATTAACCATTTCTTAGGTTCTTGATACGTTTTTTTTGGTGGCTCTTTCAAGGACTTAACCATCATTAAAGATCAGCATTGTCAAGTCTGGCTCATTGGTTTCCAAGAACACTGGGACAAACAAAAGTCTGTCATGATACCATGCCATGATTTAATATTTTGGGGGCAATGCGACAGGCATATATACACCAATGAAGACCGTATAAAGGTTTATATGTGCTACTCTCTATTTGAGCAGAAATGTTTGGATTATTTGCCTGAATTTAGAGTCACTGAACATGAATAGCAGTGTCTTACATAAGGCAATATGACATAGTCATTTGCAAAGGTATAAGAATAGGTTGGATGATACGTGAAGCCCTGGAATAATTAAGAGTGTGGAAAGTCACCTCTGTAACATGTTAAGCAAAAGCTTATAGAAGAAGCATCACAACTCTATCTTTCAAAATCTTACTTCATTCTATGTCTGGTATCTAGAATTTCTGAGACCTTTCTCATTGTCACCTAAGTGTTGTAGAAACACATCTGTCTGTTCTGTGAACCTTAAGCTACAATGTACTGTAGTCTCTAAAATGAAAACTACTTTCAAATATGCTTCTGAATATAGCTGAAACCAGAGCACAAAAATGGTTCGGTTTTCTATTAACTGTTCTTAAGCTGGAACTGATCTCCTTTAAAGGACTATTTTAGTAATTAGTTTATTTTGGCAAGTAAGCCAGCAGTCTGACAGAAAGGTCCTTTGGTAGAGAATCCTGGCGTGCAGTCTTACACTGAGTATGTCCGTTAACCTGTCCTAAGGGACTGGAAAGCTTTTCTTTTGCAACATCTGTAGAGGTGAGCTGTAACTGCTTGGTGTCTTTCATTTAAGTGTGAGTTTGTCTGTTGCCATTGAAGAATATCTCACCCACATCTGAGTCAGAAAAACCTGCTGTTCAATTTTCCATCTGAGTAGTGTTTTCCCTTGTCTATTTTGAAGCCTTTTCTGAAGGACTTCTGTTTTTATCCTTTAATCTGAATATCATATTCTACATTCAGATCTGCATTTTTGATGCTTGTACTGTCTGGAAAATGGCCAAGAGAGAAGTCCTATTGCAATTGCTTTTGAATTTTGAATGAGTCTCAGCTTCAAGATTCATCACTTGCTCAAGCAAGAAACTAGAGCCAGCCTAGCCATAGGAGAAGCACTGGCTAACCTCATTCCAACCTTGTTAGCTTCAAAGACATCTGCCAGGGATTTACTCCAGGGAAGTCTGGTAAAGGAGTCTTTGCAGCTGAATATGCGTCCCATTTGGTTGCCAGCCCAGAGACTCTGCTGAGCTTCAGGCTTTCCATGGAAATAAATGCAAGCCCCTGTGAAAGACCTCCACATTGAAGGAAAAGTATCTGAATTATGAAAGATCTAATCTGTTCCTACTTTAAGGACTCCCATGGCACTCTGCTGGTGGTGTCCAGGAGGGGAGTATTCTGTTCTTCATTGCCTTCCGCCATGTGCACAACAGGCTAAATTCCTGCAGTTGTTTTTCGTGACATCTTTCAGCCAGCATTCATGATTGCAGCATTTCCAGATTTCTAGTTTCTGCAAAGCAGTCCTGTCTCCTTGTTTTCAGGAGAAATGAAGACTATGATGACATCTATAGCAAAAGCAAAATTGGGATTAGAGTGAAGACCTCCACCTTGCTTGCTTGGTTGATTTTATATGTGGGATTAAAAGCGAAATATGATCAGTCTGATCTGGGCTGAAGTATTGTATAATTGCCACATTAGCCTATTTACTTAGAACACCAGTATCCAGCTGTACTTGGAAATTTGAAGTAAAAAATGTGTGATCAGCAAGTCCTTTGCTGTTTACAGCTGAACCAAATGCAGCTTTGATGTACAATATTTTTTCATGTTATTAAGCAGTACTGTGGTTGTAGAGAACTACTGAGAACTGTCCTTACTGTGGAAGCCATCTTCTCAGAAGTCATGGCTCACAGACAGCAGTTAATATTTAATGTTATCAGAAAGTAAGTGGCTGTTACCTCTGTATACTACAGAGGCGATAGCATTGTCATGTCTCCAGGTCATTTTGTATTAGATCCTTTATGGTTGTGTTGTAGATGCTGTTGCATTACCTCCAAAAGTTGTGAAAATGAGAAAGGTGAATGTGTAGAAGACTTATAGTTAGCAGTGATATGGGAAGTAATAGACAGAAAACATTACAAACTATATTTTATTTTCACAGAATTGTAAATCAAAGTTGTGTGTGTTCATTTCTGTCCTTTGTTAGTCTAAACAAAGCAGCAGTGACATTTTTATTTTTTAACAAAGCATCATTCAGCATAAAGTTTCTCTTAGAGTGAATACCTATTTCAGACTGATTTTCTTGGCTTCTGTGTTTAAATGCACTTCACTGTATTTTTAAGCTGTGGTTCTTTGACATTTTAGTTTACATAAATCCTACCCTCTCTCTCTCCTTTCTGCATGATCCCACCGACTTGCTTGCTGGTACAAGGGTTTAGCTGACTTCTTAATGAGCCAATTCAGCTCTTCACAAAGAAAAGAAAAAAGTTTTCCTGTTTGTTTGATATACTGAACTACTTCATCAAGGTGTGGAGGAGCATCTGTGCTGGCACAATGGAGGGAGAAGGCAGAAGCAAGGCAGTTGTTAACTTAGATTGGTATAAGGGTTGCTTCCTAAGGTTCCTTAAGAGCTGCTGAGCTTGTCTAAGAATTCATTGTCACCCAAAAACCCCCACTGGCAGCAGGGCAGCCCCAGCACCCTCTCTTGAGCCATTTCTCGTAATTGTCTCCTCCTGGATGAGCCAATTTAGCCTGCCAATCAGGTAGGAAATAAGGAGAGAAAAATAATTTTTTTTTTTTTTTTTTTTTTTTTCTTGGTTAGCAAGCTGAATTGACTTGCTGAGTGTTCAGACAAACAGGGCTGTAGCAAGGGAAATAGCGGGGAATGTGTGGCCAGGAGGGAAGGAGCAGCAGATCCTCTTCATAACCACAGTGGTGTGCAGTTACGTCAGCTCAGTTTTGCAGAGCTTCGCATTCACGGTGCAGCTACATAATGCAGCAGAGCTGATCTCATGGCTTACTGCCACCAAAAAATTCAGCCAAGCTCCTCCCTCTCTCTTCCTCTCACTTCCTTTTTTTTCTCATTTGTTGGTATCCTTTTTTGCCAGCTTAGTAAACTGAATCAGTTCATCACATAGCTGAGGAAGTGACAAAACCGATGCAAGGGGAGGGAATGGACTGAGGCCAGGAAGGGATGGTGGGCATGGGGAATACGGGGCCACCTCCTCCCCTTTTGACTATGGATCAGTGCAGATGAACTCGTGGTGCAGCACTTTCTTTCAAAAGGGAGAGTGGTAACAATCTGACAGAAGTTATTTATTTCTCCAAATTTCACTCCCCTTTATCTTGATGAGTAATCAAACTGTCTTAGCACCTCTTCAGTGCCTTAATACATTGTCTTCCTTTGTAATGTCACCAGTCCAGTCACTCTTGCCCTTTAATGTGGTTTTCAGAAGAACTTACACTTGCCCTAGATATACATCAAGAAATAGAATAAAACAAGTTTGTTCTAACAATTACACTCCATCATTGCAGTTTATATGAACTATTGTCTATGCACATTATTTTAAAGCAAAAATAATGAAGAAAATTAAATATTTGATTCATACGTTTATGAATATGACTTATGGAAAGTTCTGCTTTTCTTTTAGCATTGTATTACTGATTTGTGGGTGGAGCAGTTGGGTGAAGGGTAGTCTCAATGTTTGAAGTATTTTCACATGAAGACTTAAAAGTCGTATTTATGAAAAAAAGTTTAAACTAAGATAGCAACCTTATTTAAAAAAGAAAAAAAGAAAACCTATATGTTTTGGCTTCCTGTTTAAAAAGACAGTCTGGTAAAGCTGAAAGAGGGATTTAGCTGGGGAGGAGCATCGCTGGTGATGGTGACTTTTCTAACAGGCTGTTTATACAGTAAAGTACCAGAAAAAATTACTGGCAATTGTATGTATGTTTCAGAAGAACATAGGGGAATAGGTCTTGTATACTCGGTGTTGTATACCCAGTCTTGTATAGACAGTAACTGATAATGGTTTTTAATGTCTTTTTTTAAAGATCATAAATACTTTGTAGGTGAACAAAGCCTGTTATGTTACAGAAATCTTAGTTGAGCCACTGCTTAGATAAGAGATTTTTCTGCAATGCCACCTGTTTTTGCCTAGCTTCACTTTCATAGTTACATTTCTATAAGGGCATTCTAGGAAGATATGAGCATCCTGTTCATAAAGCAAGAGAAGCAGTACGATATATACACAGAATCTTCGTGATCAGGGCAAATGTCTACTTCCAGTTTTAGCAACAGGAGAGTTTAAGGCTTTTTCACAACTGAGACATTGCATTAAGTAGCTAGTCATTTAGTAAAGCATTTTAACAATGGTGTGTGTTAATATCAGCCCTTTTTCAGATGTAGCTGGGGCAAATTCAGTTCACAGTCATAATGCTTCTGAGTTTACAGTATTCTTATGCTATAAACGAAACCCACATGACATTTGTCTATTGAAAAACTTCAAAGGGATTATCCAGACAGATGTTTTTCCTTTTTTTTTTTCCTCTTTCAGTTTGCAGTGATCCTGGCTTGATGTTAGCTGCAACTCAGAAATTTTCCTATGGGTTTTGTTTATGGTTCTGTTCATCTTTAACTCGCAAGCTTGAAGAAAACACCTCTGAAATCACAGGTATCTTTATTAGTTGATAGCGAGGATTGCTGCTGGTGCAGAGGAAGCATGTATTTTCTTGCAAAATATAAATTGATCATTTCCATGTAACTGTATTTTGCTAGATTGTCATCTGTAGTTGTTTCACTGCTTTATTTACAGGTCATCCAAATACGTTCTCTTAGTGTTAGTTTTAATCTATTCTGTTTATTTCCTACCAGTTCATAACCCTCATGCTTATTTGGCATAGGAGAATTTAACTTCTCTTTGCTAGGGAATCAGTAATTAGATCTGGAAATTCTAGCAATTACTGTGATTTCTCCCTTAAAAAAATAAACTGCAATTCAGGTTAGTTTTGTTAGGTAGTGTAGAACATTTATAAGTTCAATGTGCTGTCCATTAGACTAGTATCCCTTGATTAAAAATAAAAGTACATGCTTTTGAGAAGCTTCTTGGGGAACTTGTAGAGCTAATTTGAGGTAAATATTTGGA
This sequence comes from Haliaeetus albicilla, assembly GCF_947461875.1. NCBI lineage: Eukaryota > Metazoa > Chordata > Aves > Accipitriformes > Accipitridae > Haliaeetus > Haliaeetus albicilla. The sequence continues at coordinate 33,133,747 of NC_091494.1, forward strand.
AAAAACGAAGAGAAGTATTTAATACAATATAAACTGAGTCTTGTCTAACAAAATGGATTTTTGGAAAATGGAAGTTGGGGATCACACGCTAATGAACTGAAACAATCCTTGCCTTCCTAGTCTATGGAATTTTAATTTGCTTGTTTAGAAAGCATAACAGTGGTTATAGAAGCATACATTTAAAAGCACTTTAAAATCAGCAGGGCATTTAATGAATTTGAGACACCTGTAGGCCTTGAATAATGCTAATTGATATCTGTGAAGACTTTATGAAATCCACACAAAAGATAGAATTTTGAGTGGCTTAAACCTTTATTTACAATTCAATACTGACAAGAAGTTGCTGAAGCCTCTCTCTTCCCTCCAGTCTCGCCCCTTTAACCTCTGAATTACTGAACTGGATGGAAATGTATCCATCAATTAAATGTTGCTGTAAGCTTCAAAGGCTCGAACAAAAGTTAGGGGTGCATATCGAAGTTCCTTAGAGCTTTTCTAACTTTTAGAGCTCTTCAAAAATCAAAAGCAAATTACATTTCTACTTGTATCCAGTGTAGTACTGAGCCCAGTGTTAAGATAAAAACATCAAAACTGGCTGCAGCAGATGCAATGTTGCACCTGCAAGCACTGGGTATTTTTCAGATCTTTGCGTGTACGTATATACATACATATGCATCATTTTGGTTACACAACAAACATATGGCATACGAGTGGGTTCTTAAGAATCTGGCAGTTGGGCATTCTAATGTCCTTCTTATGTCTCATTCCCATAAGAAGGAGGATACCTCTTCGTTCGTGGTCTATTAAGCATTGCAGTTTTTAATGTGACATAGCTTGACAGGGCTGTTAGCCATTCATTCTAACATTCATGCTATATTGGCTTTCACTGGGCAGTGCAAAAAAGTTCTGTATGGATTTTAAAATAGTAATTCATCTTGTAAATACCCCTAGAAGCCTTGTTTGACAGCTCATTGTTTAAATCCTTTAATCTAAGGAATTTGTCCTTACATAAGATTTCCAGCAAAGCTCTTTTCCTGGTGGATTCGTACAGTTGTTTTAATAGCATCACAGCTTGCAATGCTACATTCAGTAATCCTGTATTAAAAGGACTAATAACTTCTTGAAAATGTATTACTCTGCTCTATGCATGAAATTTTTAATTTAACTTCTTCAGTTTGTAGTGGAAAAGACAGTGGGGCCAAATCTTATTTCTTTCCCATATACTGTAGCAGAGAAATTGAACAGACTACTTCCTTGTTTTTCAGGGTTCCCTCTTTTGGGAATTACAGAGAAAATTAAGGGTGGATTAAGGCAAGACCCATGGCTCAGGATTCATTGTATGTGAATCCCAGGTCAAAGGAGTTACCTATCAGAAAATGTGGTAAACTGCCATAGGGGGTCAAGGGAAGAAAATGACTTGGATGTGTTAGTAGTGCTGATAGATTTCTGTTGTATCTGAGGTTGAGTTAGGCTCTCTCCCAGATTCCTGACCAGGGGGTCATGTCTCTTCTTCCTGATTAAACTGGATATAATAATGCTAACATTTCTGTGACAAGCTTAAAAGGTTGTCGGATGAAAATGGATCATGTTTTCAGCTGGTAGTGGTCTGTATAGCTGCCTAGATGAACCCAAAATATCTGCGTCTTAGATAACTGAGCAGATGAGTGCACTGTTCAATCTCATTGAATCTGCTCTGTGTTTTCTGTTTGCTTGAGCATGCTTGAATGAAGACAAAGAGTGGACTTATGCAGGCTCCCCATTATTATTTCAAATAGTTTTATCTGAATTTTCAGGTGGGTGAAGCTGATGATTTGTTGTTGACAGAAGGACTGTGTAGGGAACTTGTCCTAACAAGCAGTAATTGTGTGATTAGGAGAGTTTAATGAAGAAAAGGAATTCTAATTCATTCATAGTATTTGGTTTGTTGACAGTTAATGTCATTTTCATTGAATGAAATATATCAGTGACACTTATATTTTCAAGCTATTTGGAAGTGCTGGTATTCTGAAGCTCTATTGTTTGCATCCAAGACCAAAGTTAAAACCTGTAGAAATTGGAAAATATTCTTCAAAAAAAGTAGAAAACTAGTTATATTTATCCTTGTTCCAGCAGTTACTCAAGGTCTGTTTTTTATGATGTGCTCTGTATCAATACAGGTGTATTAATTCCAGATGCATTGATCTGGAATAGTTTAAGTTTGAGAGTGATGAAGAGTTGGTTGCCACTTTTTGTTAGGAGTGGTGTTGAGAGCAAATGCTGGTTTTCTGCCCTAATTCTGTGCTTTGTGTTCATTGTGAACTTGCATCCAGACTTACTAGTTGATTTTCAAGTGTATGGGAGGGGAAATATCTATGTGGACATTTTTCTTGTGTGTTATTTTGAAACAACAAGAATGGCAAACACCTGGACTAATGTATAATTTTCCTGAGCGATGAGGGGTTTTTTCTAGTGTGATATAGAGAAACAAACACGTTTAAAAAAATGCCTCAAAATATTGGCAGCATCTGCCAATAGTATAGTCTGTACATAACGGGAGAGTTTCTGCTAACAAAGAGGGGGTACAAGATCCTAGCATTTGAAATGGTTTAAGTATTCCTACTGGCTTCTTCAGGGGTGATTGATCTTCATTGCAATTCCTCCCATGAAAACCGTGAAGTAGATCCTAGTAGATGGTGAATCAAGAATATAACTTTCTCACCTTAGTAAACAGATTTCTATAAGTAAGCCTCCTAATGTTTCAGCCCATTTATTAGAAATAAAACTCCAGTGTGATATCTGCTTTCCATCATTCTGATTATTCTGCTAATGGAGGTCAGTGCTCTCCTTGAGCAGTTTCCACATACCCGTTTTCAAAGATTTGCAAAGCTCAAAGTGTAGAGTTCTGAAGAAGTATCTGGTCAAAGCAATATCTGGGAAGATGTAAGTACCAGTAGAGTACAAGTGGATAAAGTGTTTCTGCACCTTAAATCCTTCCTGACCACTGAGCTGAATTAGTAGAGTTTTCACAGACTTTGCTGAGTAGAAGCTTAGCGCTCTGGTCACTTTTTGGGCTCTCCTTATTTTTCTAAAAATCCCTCACCTTTTTTTTCTACTTTTTGTTTTTGTTGGTTGGTTGAGTCTTCCTTGTCTTTTCTTTGATAGTGGCATTTTTGAAAGCCAGAAGGTTATAAACGAGGCCTTTTTTCCTAGGGACAGGATGGGCTGTCTTTTACTAGATACTGAAGTTTCAAGCCAAGGACTCACTGAAGATGGGGGAAGGGGTGAAACGGGGGTGGTGGTGGGGAAGGGGGCAAATGAATGTAAACATCAATGTCTCAGAAATTCAGATAGTTTGTAGTATGGTGAGACTGTAGAATTATATAAGGTCTTTTGGTGAGAAATAATTTGCATTTGGAAAAGGGCATATTTGAAAGTTCCATAGTTACTGAATGAAACTTGACAGCACTGATTTATTTACGTTCACAGATACACAGCAAATGTAACTTGATTTATTCACACATTACTTTTCTCTGCTTTGGAGAGAGCAGGGCCCCAGAAATCTTGTATTATTTTGGAAGGGAACAATACAAAATAAAATTGGTAATATACAATATTTCTCTTCCATACAAAAATATTCTAAGGGAAAAATTGAGATAGCTTGAAGCTTAAAACTACTAAAGTAGTAGCCTAGATTTCATGAGGAAAACCCCAAAAGATTACTAAAATATGTAACCAAATTGATGTAACCAATACAAGTGTGGTTAGTAGTCCAGTATCTTTACATTTTATATGTTTATAGATGTGTAAGACCATTCTTCACCTATTAAAAAATAATCTGCTTATCCAGATAATAAAATTATGAATCTGTAATTGTCCTCTCTGTCTCCATATTGGTATGCATTAGATAAAATTAAGTTAATGAAGCTTTTTGGCTGGGGTCTATTTTTTGGTCAGGCATATAAATTAACTGTCAAAATTGAGCATTTTCATTTTGACAGGGAATTATTTTTCTTATAGTGAAACATAATTTACGATATAAATACATGATGAATCAGGCATTGTAATGCACATGACCCAATGGCCCTGTATGCTTTCTGAAGTTTGGAGTTGAATACTGGTTCATAAAAGTTCTTATTTAAAAAAGGGAGGGGAGAAGGGAGAACTGGGGAGAAATTCCCACAGCTCAAAATATTTCTAAAGCTGCCTAACAAAGCAGCTTTAACTCTCTGTATAAAGCTTTCTCTAAGCAACTTGGTGGGTCTGGCGTAAGTATCAACTTTGAACAAGATTTTCATTTCTAATCTGTTTTCCTGTCTCAATACTGAATTATGTTCAGAGTTTTCAGATCATGCTTGCCACAGTGTGACATGGAGAAGCTGCCAAAGTCTACAGCCTACAATTCTAACTCTGTATTGATTACTGAGAGAAGGCATACTTCTGACCTGCGTGGAATTGCATTTGAACCGTTCATGTCAGTGTTTCATAATAGAAATATAATGTTTACCTCATTTCTTGAAGTGATACTTCATTAAAGTATTCCAAGTCTCTTTTTAGGCCCTATTCTAGTATCACAGACTTTTGTCATAGGATTGGAAATATATGGAGATGAATACAAATGCTGCAAACAGAAAGTATGATTTTGGAGCATGAGGTATGTGCTTTTATCATGGCCTTTTTCTGTCATCAGTGTATTCCTGTAGCATTTATTAGAAAATAAAAAAATAAGCACCTGTTTGACAGGCAGCAATACTGCTTGTAAGTAAAAATATTTACTCATGGGCACCGGATCTTTAGACTTAAAAGTCTTGTGGTGTCAGCTTGGAACAGAATTTCAACAATTCTGTCTTGCAGGTGTATTCTTACACAAAGTCATGTACATCTTTATATTTAGGCTGACATTTCTAAAATGTGTCTGTTTTAGTGTTGCATGTTTGTTATGTAATAAGGTTTTATGTGCAGAATAAGGTTATTGTATGCAGAATAAGGTTATGTTACACATAAGCTTATGTAACCTTATGCATGTTTGTTTTAGTAAGTCAGGTGATTTGAAGGACAAAATTGAATTCTCCACTGCAGGAGACTTTTTTTTGTGCAGTTTTTAAAAAGATTGAAGGAACAGTTTTAAAAAAGATTGAAGGAACTGTACCCTGCTCCTGTAACACAGTCACATAAGAAAATTTTTTACAGGGAAACTCTTCAAATAATGAAAATCAATGTGTATCCAAAAATAAGCTTTTGATTATTTAAAAGAGTTTGTTTTTTTTTTTAGTAACTTTGTGAGTCATGTTTTCTTTAAGGCTGTTGTGACTGTCGGAATTGTACCGCTGGTTATTTCTTCCACTTCATTCTGATTCCTAACTGTAAGACTTCATTGACTTATTTCTGTAGTTCAGTTAACAACCTGATTTACTTATAGATAAAGTTTGTCTTCTAAAGGAAGAAGAGGCACCCACATAAACAAGATTGTGGCTTTTGCTTCAGCTGTTATTGCCTGGAAGCTTTTTACAAAACATATATGATTAAACATGACTTATTAACATAAGTCATTAACACAACTCATAACATTAACGTTTACTTTCTTAGAAGTGCAAGACCAGAAGCAATAGGGGCCTTTTTCCCTATCGGGATTTACTATCCATCTTTTCTATATATCTCTAAAGTCATGTGCAAGTATCAACTCTTGAAAAGGGTTGGAAAAAAGCGCAAGTATTAGAAATGAATTATAAAATCTGTCAGCTTTTCTGTGTGTCTTTTTTCAAAGTATTAGGTACTGATCGCTTGAAAAGCCTGGTTAATCTGCTGAGTGAGATCAAAAGGAAAAATAAGCCTCAGTTCAATTTAGTGTTGCCTGAGATTTATGGATCCTGTGCTGCTCATTTGGCTCGTGTCTGTTTTTTAACCTGTAATTCTAGAATTTGGCAGGCTATTTTCTTCATAGAGGTCTGCTTGCTGTCTGGTGAAACATAGTTTGGGCAGCAACAAAGTAGATGGAAAAGTACAAGTGCAATTTCCCTTTTTTAGTTTCTTTCCTATACAAAGTGATAAAAAAAGACACTCCCAGTAAATGAAGTATTGAATGAAAAAAGGGCTATTTGAAGTCCACCTCAGACTGGGAGAACTCTGAAAAGTAGTGGGTGTCCTCTTTGCAGTATTAATGAGTGTAGGGTTTTTGGGGTTTTTTTCCTCTTGTGGAAAGACTGCTGGCTCAATTACACGTGGGTGTGTTTTGAGGCTCTTGTTACAGAAGATCTTGTATAACGGTCTGTGCTTTGGAGCACACCATGCTTCATGCACAGCTGGTCTATATGAAGTAATTGACAGTTCTATAGCCTGATTGTTACATTACTGTTTCCTGGAAGAGACAGATTGTGTTCACCAGCTTAATCCTCAAACATGTGGTCTATATTCAAATATTAAATGAGGCGTAACTGTGAACAAGCTTTATGTTTGGTTGGATTTATTTTGGTATATGCCAAATATATGTTCCATACAAGTGCATCCCCTGGATTCTCTTTGTAAATTGCTACTGCGACTCTTTCTATCAGACCAGTATCTCAAATCCTCTTACTAGGTATGTGTTGCATACTGGGCCAAACCTTAAGCTTCAAGCAGATTCTATTGAGAGGCAATGTTTATGAAAAGACAAATAAAAACTGTTTGACTGTTTTCCTTACTCATCTGTTGTTTCTGCTTTTGGTGAACCATAAACTTTCAGAGAAAAAAGTAAATGTTAATGGAAAAGAAGTAATTTTTGAGTAATGATTGAAATGATTCTCTCCATGTTCTGTTTATCATATGAAATCTGTAAAAGAGATTTTTATTGTATATTCTAATAGCCTCTACAGCTCAGCAATGAGTGAGAAAATGTATTAAAATTAATTTACAGCTATCTATTTGATGTAGGGTGATTTAGGATGGATTTAGGAAGCTCATTAATAAAACTGTATAGATTAAATTAAAACCAAATCCACATGTTTTAGTCTGTAAATGCAGACATTTATAAAATAAACTGGTATATCATGTTACTTTTGTTTTTCTTTAAGATGACTTCATGTGAATGAGACTCAACTGTGGAGTTACGAGATGTGTTGGAACATGTTGAAAGGTATTAGCCTTATACACAACATCACCTCTGTTGAGTTGAGTAGATAGGCAGACTTGGGGTCTTGTGAGTTGTTTCTGTTATGGGATAAGCTAATGAAAGCAGCAGATATTTCTTGTCATAGTCTAGTTTTTTACCCATGCAAAATCTGATTTTTTTTTTTTCCCCAGATAAAGCATAAAGGAAGCAAAAGTAAGCAATTTCTTCAGCCTTGTAGGTTTTTTCTACAAGTTCTTGCAGTCCTATCTGCAGCTTTTGGTCTTCCGCAGGGTGCTTTTATTTCCATCACCTTCCCCCCTCCTGCATTTCTCTCCTCCTCTCTCCTTGTATTGCTTTGGTTACCTATTCCATACTGAAAATTGAATATAGTTTGGTTTTGTTGCATACAGGTTAGATACTAAAATTGTCATCTGAGAGAGATTTCAGCAGTCTGCACCTGAACAGTGTCTGGCATTTCTAGTGTGGAATGTCTGCATAGGAGGCTGACAGCATATCTAGCAGCAGACCTGAATTTTAATCTTCCTTTATCTTTGAATCTTTCTTTCATAATTATAACTGTGATTATTTTTCTTTTTCCTCAGAGGACACTGATGTTTTACCTTTTCAAACACAAAAAGAAAAATTTATATTCTGTTTCCTAGTGACGCTCTTTGATCAGAAGTTTGTGTTAACAATTTCTTTTTTATTTTGAGACCAAGAGAGAAATGCCCAAGGGTAACATAAATCATCTATGAGTTCCAAGAGCCTTTCTTTTAAGTAAAGAATTTTTTCCTTACAGGATTGAAACTTGTCATCCGTCACCAGATCTTGAGTTACTTATTTGAGATTTTAGCACCACGTTCTGTCTTCTGCTGAATTTAGGGGAAGCTATTTACTCTTCTTAAATGAAGGCTAAATATGTAGCCGAGCTTTTAATTTTTAGATAAACATTCAAAAACCTCATGGTTTTGCTCACTGATGTCAACTACTAACAGAGTAACTTCAAATATTTCATAGAATCATAGAATCATTTAGGTTGGAAAAGACCTTCAAGATCATCAAGTCCAACCATCAACCATGCCCACTAAACCATGTCCTGAAGTACCCTGTCCACTCACTTTTTGAATATCTCCAGGGATGGTGACTCAACCACTTCCCTGGGCAGCCCATTCCAATGTTTGACAACCCTCTCAGTAAAAAAATTTTTTCCTAATTTCTAACCTAAATCTCCCTTGCCTCAACTTGAGGCCATTTCCTCTTGTCCTATCTCCAGCCACCTGACAGAAGAGACCAGCACCCACCTCACTACAACCCCCCTTCAGGTAGTTGTAGAGAGCGATAAGGTCTCCCCTCAGCCTCCTCTTCTCCAGACTAAACAGCCCCAGCTCCCTCAGCCGCTCCTCATAAGACTTGTGCTCCAGGCCCCTCACCAGCTTGGTTGCCCTCCTCTGAACATGCTCCAGCAACTCAATGTCTTTCCTGTAGTGAGGGGCCCAAAACTTTGCAAATATTCAGAAGCACAGCAGCTTAAGGAGATTGCTTGATTTTACTGATAGAATGCACAAGCCCTTTTTTTTTTTTTTTTTTTTTTAAGTGCAAATCAAGGTATATTGGGTCTGGCTGGGGTGGAGTTAACTTTCCTCATAGCAGCCCATATAGCGCTGTGCTTTGTATTTGTAGCTGGAAGGGTTTTGATAACACACCAGGTTTTTGCCTATTGCTGAGCAGTGCTTGCACTGCATCAAGGCTGTCACTGCAACTTCCCCCCCACCCCCAGTAGGCTGGGGGTGGGCAGGAGGTTGGGAGGGGACACAGCCAGGACAGTTGCCCCCAACTGACCAAAGGGATGTTCCATACCATATCACTTCTGCTCAGCAATAAAAGCTAAGAGAAGGGGGGCATGTCTTCCAAAGCAGCCACTATGTGTACTGAGGCCCCACTTCCTGGGAAGTGGCTGGACATTGCCTGCTGGTGGGAAGTAGAGAATCAGTCTCTCTTTTTTTTTTTTTTTTTTTTTTTTTTTTTTTCCTTTATTAAACTGCCTTTATCTTGACCCGTGAGGTTTTTCATCTTATTTTCTTCCCCATCCTACTGAGGAGAGGGAGTAAGAGAGCGGCTTGGTGGGCACCTGGCAGGCAGCCAAGGTCAGCCCACCACCCAAGGTCTGGACTGCCTTGGAGTTGTAGGACACAGGCCAGTGTGTTGCAGGACAATTTATCTTGTTTATGAAAAGCAACAACAATGGCAAAGTAATATGCTGTAAAAAGCTCATACTTTGCTCCAACTGTTGAAAATGAATTATAGTACAGGCCCACATAGTAGTGTACAATACATTTCTATGTTTCTGCAATTACTTTAAAGCTGCAGGGTTCATTTGCAGTCCAAGGGCTCATTTAGGAGCAGTGCAGCATTGACTGGAATGGCTGAAACTGGTTTTGAAACTGCACAGTCAGGAAGAGCTTCAAATGTAAAGCATAAAAGTTCTTAGTTTTCTCTTGCATTAGAAAAAGCCTTGGTTTCACGTTTTTGTCAAGAGAATGGTTTATTTCAACTAAATGGAAATATTTAGAACATAAAGGACATGCCTGCACAAGATTATGGTTTTTAATATGGAATGGATTTTGGATTTTATATTCTGTTGCTATTTTAAATATTGATGTTTAAAATCATTGTTGGATTTGTGAAGCAGCTGCAATGCTAAGGACATCTTCTGATTGCAGCTGGCTAATGAGAAATTACGTTGAATTGGAGAATACAAACTATGTACCTTATTCTTAGTAAGTTAAGAAAATAAATTATGTCTAGAACAATTTAGAAAGACAAGACTATTGTGACAACAGGTGATAAGACTGAAAAAATTAGTGAAGCACTAAGGTGCTGTCAAAACTATGCATGGTTTGTTTTAAACAAAAAGAACATTGACCCAGACCTTTTTTCATAAAGCGAAGAAATGAAATGCATGAAATATGCTTAGAAAGCAAACCTTTGTATCAGTGTTCATCACTGAAAAAACTTCATTTGAGATTTTTAAAGTTGCCACCCTGCGAAAATAACATCTGTTAAAACATAGCAGTCCAAGAGTAACATGTTTCTATGTACCCATTCTTCTTTCATAGTACTTCTGACTTGCAATATTTAGTTTAGTACAGTAAACATTGAGATTCATTTTTAGTAAATGACTCCTGAAGCTAGAGTAATTTGCAATTTCTGTAAAGTGTCATCATTAGGAAATGCATCATTTTTAGGAAAAAAGCATGGTATTTCTTAATTTGAATAAGTTGATTTGAATCACTGATAGCTAGCCTTGTAATCTGTTGTGTAGCTCAGAAGATAGACTAACCCCTCAAGGTACATTTCTTTTTATTTGAAATAAAAATTAGTTAACTAATTCCATAATGCTATAGTTTCTATTAGTATACTTCTGCAAAAATACTGAGATCATAAATACACTATTTTCTCTGAGCTACAGTGAACATTTTGTTATCAAAAGATATAATTAGCTTTCTAAGGTTTAGGAAAAGAAAGGATGAAGTTTGAATCATTTGTCATGGCATTGATCTTAAAAGTTTCCTTTATTTATTTCAATTCATGTGAAGAGGTGCTAAGTCTCATGTTGCAGCAGAAATGAGATAATCCAGGTCTGACAGTTGTTGTACAGCATATGCATTATGTTATTTTGAACTGTTTGACTGTTAGACTGAAAAATATTTAAACAGAATGCAAAGAACAGAACAGCTGTGTTTCAAGTTTTCTCCTTTTCTTCTTTTATTCTTTTTTTCTTTTTTTTGAAGACCATATTATTTTCCTATCCTTCTCCTTCAAAGGAGAGCTTGTTTGTTTTGTGTTCCCTAAAGTAAAACAGGGAGACACACCCTTCCTTCATTTAATGATCATTTCAAGCATAAGAAGGAATACTTGAATTTGAGTGACATGAAAGGCAAACTACTGTCTGCTGCCATCCCATCGGTAGTCCTGCTGCAGGGTTGCTGTGGGAGCAGGCACTTCAGAGAAGGTGATGGGATGGGGTGGGGTGGCCAGCAGGGCTCAGTGGAATTAGCAGGGCAAATGCTAAGGGAAAGGATGTGCAGAAATTTATCTGGACTGATAGCTTGGAAGTTGGAAACTTTAAAACTTGGAAGCTGAGAATAAGACCAGCCTGTCACAGAAATATCAAAAGTAATATGATGAGGCTGAGTAAAACTTGTCCACTTATCTTTTGGTGGCGATAAAATAAAAGTGTCTGTTATTTTTGAACAGGCTTCCTAGGCAGGTGGTCAATGCCCCAAGCCTGTCAGTATTTAAGAGGCATTTAATGCCCTTAAGAACATGCTTTAACTTGATCAGCCCTGAATTGGTCAGGCAGTTGGACTACGATGATCCTTGTAGGTCCTTTCCAACTGAAATATTCTATTCTTCTATTCTATTGGTATGAAAATGGGAGGTTTTTTAATTGTAGCTGTGCTTTAAAATATTTATACTCTCTTAAAAACTTTCAGGTACACTCTTGATGTCCAAATGACCTGGTGTTTGGACAGGCCATTTTAGAAGGCCTCATAAATCAGCAGAAACACCTTCTGCTCTGGGTATGTTGACACATTCAGTGATGATGATCCCAGGTCAAAGTAGTGATGAATTAATTTTGCTGACTCATTGATCTGATTGGAAGCCCTTTGTCCAGGCTTGGCATGGCACCATGCCTGAACTAACATACCTCCTTTCTCCAAGAGAGCTTATGTCTGCCTGCAGAGGATCTTGTAGATATGTCAGAAATGTATTATGGATCAGAAGGTATAAACATTACATCCAGTTATGCAGTGGATGCAGTAATTCTGCTGAAGTCAACGAAGGTAGTGTATATTTTCACTGATATAAGTGGAAACAGAAACATCTTCCATTTGACTTAAAACACTGTACAGCCGCTTTGTGCAATTTTTTAACTTTACATTTTGCAGATACTGTTTATAAACCTGTTTTATGTCTTTTCTAAGTGGCAGCTGGTATAAACATAGTATCATTGTATAGAATGAAACATGTGAGAAGTTCTCTTTGGAAAAGAAGGGAAGAAAGAGGTTTTTATAAACAACCTAATTCAAATTAAAGTGCTTGAAGTGTCTGTCATACTTGCTTCAATGCTAAAAACTTGGCACACCTGGTGCAGGGAAGCAGCTAAAGCATGTGTATGGATTAAAGTAAGTGTACTTCCCTCATTTCCTCTGGTACTTCTATTAAAGGGAGGTTTTTCTCAGCCCGGAGGATATTTTCTTTCCTCATCCTCCATGGCAGTTGTACAGAACAAATAGCAGCAATAACATACAGCACCATATTCTCTACTTCTTAGAATTAAGTTTTCTCAGATTTCAGTGAAGTAGGAAAATAAATTGAAGTTTTAACTGAACAGGATGTCTTTTCATGTTCCGTGAGCTTTAAAGAGCTGATGTCGTCGTCGTCTTTTCATTTTCATTAACAAGTTGGAAGACATGCCAGTCAGTATTTTTTGCGTATTTAGAAATGATGTTGCTGCGTTTGAGGTTTGAGTCCAGAGAACTGCTGTTGGAGTTCCCTCTTTCTTCTTTGGCTGGTACCTCGGTGACCAGTTACTGCACTAACACAGGCTATATTTCATAGGTCCAACATTGCTGTCATTTTTCACAGGGTGTTGGTTGAAGTATGCCAGAATAACAAGTCCTGAAGGTATTATACCTCATTAGTTTTATGGTCTTTTGGCAGTATTTGAAGTTTTTTTTGAAGGGAAAGGACATGTTTATTATCATGAAACTGGGTGTGTGGCTAAAATGCTTCAGCTGTTTTTGGAAGTTCACAACTTGCAGTTCTTTCACTGAATTCAAATTAGAAAAGAAGACTTGTTGCTAGTAGAGACGGCGTAGGTAACCTTTGCAACGTAAAAATAGCTTTTATAGATGAATTGCATATTTTTCAAGATCCATTTTCTCTTTAAAAAGCTGCGTTTTTCTCCTTCCAATCTCCAAAGAATTTTGCTGGGCACAATAACACGTGCATGTGTGAAAAATTGCTGTTCATCAGTATCTCAACCTAGCTAAATATTTAAACATATGCAGCTTGCCTACATATATGCCACTAAACCAATGGTTTCCTGAATCAGGATTTAAAAGATTATTTCTGAGGTTATGCTGATTTTGGAACTTAGTCTCTGTTACTGCAGTATGTGGATCCTTCTGGTTCCATAATTTATTTTACATAGGATTTCCCTGAGAAGTGTGCAGTTTTGAAAAGGGCGGAGATCCCCACTTCCAAAAAGAGGTTATAGTGCTTATGTTGGATATTATTAAACCAAACACAGGAGTCTAATTCCCAGAGTGTTAGATTTGCAGAGTTTCTTATGGAATGCAGGGAAGGATGTGTAAGTGTTTCTGAAGTGGATTCAGATCAGCCAGAATTGCCTGCACTGGCTGAGAGGAACTCTAAATGTGCCGGGGGATACTGCAGGGCAGCGGTGCCTTAATTCTAGAAATGTGCTTTTTTTGCATCTTGCACAGGGACTCAGAGCTTCAGGTTTAGAAATCATTTATGTTTTTACTTAGAAGCTTGATTTCTTGTAGATTTCAGTGGATATCTAGAGTCAAAATAATAGTTAGAAGTTATAATGTCTTAATGCAACAGATATGTAGAGTAGTAAATATTTTATAAGAAATAGGAGTAAGTATTGTTAATATATTGATTGTGCTTAATACAAAGATAAGTTGGGTAAAGCCTTACTGGGAGATCTGGTTAATGCTCTTACTCTTTAATTTTTTGTTACACTGGCATTGTGCTTGAGCTTCAAAGTTACAGATATTTGTCACCATGACTAGTTTGTTGCAGTGAAACTCCTCATTTGTTTAGTTTGTACCACTGAATATTCCATCCATGCTGGCAGAGAGATTTGTTGTTCCCTATAGGAGTGTCCAAACTGGTGTCTTCCCTTACTATAGAATAGATTGGACCAACCTTCATAATAATTTTCATCAACGAGTATTAGAAAAAAGAAAGCTTTGCTGAAAGTTCGTCTTGGATTGCTGTGTTTTAACTTATTTTTTTACAAGTAGCATGTCCAAAGTTCTTGTTATCAATTTAATGGAGTTTTGGGAAAATTATCAAAGATTTTATCTAAATTTTACAAAGTAATGACAGAAAAATTAGGTTTATTAAATATTTTTAAATACAGTATTTCTAAGATACATTGTTATTATGCTTTTGCGTTTTACACTACCTTTTTTCAGAATTTGTAATTCAGACATTTGAAACCTCACTTAAATCTTAATCATTTTTAGCAGGATGTGTATGACAAACAAAGGTGTTTATGTTGAGTGACCCATGAAGCTTTCAAGGATATAAATCACAAGAGCTGCTTAGTAGATCCTTCCCAGCTGGTGCTATAACTATGTTTGGTTTTCAGTATAGCCAAAACTGCTGTTCTGTTTTCAAATTTTAAATTACATTAAGTACAATTCTAGCATCTGCTTCCTCTATTGATGTTCAGCTTTCTGGCAGCTGAAAAATCAACATTTTCTTTTCTGACTTGATTGGCTTCCTTTAGATAGTTATTAATATTTTTTCTTTGGAACTATAGCAAGACCCTTTTTGCTGCCACGTTTCTACGATGCCATTACTGTTTATTAATGATACATGCTGGGTGCCAGATAGTACATGTCTAGCATCCCTTTAGGTGTAAATATTTCTGCAGGACAGGATAAGAAAAAGGTATTAAAAAAGAATGTAAAAAATCTTTTTCATATGTGTAGCAGAATTGACTTCCTCTTAATTCTTTGAACATTGTAGCTGTGCTTTGCTTATTATCAGATTCACGTAGCATACTGAAGCAGTTTTTTTAGATATTATTTCTTATTACAGAAATTAATTTAATCAATTTGAGGATAATTATAATAGTCTGATTATAGAAATGTATGGATACATGAGGCTTAGGCAGATATTCACCCATTTAAAGGTGCTTACCTGAACTAGTAAATTTAGAAGCCTCGTTCTCTTGGAGCTCCACTGTATTCATTAGAGATGGCAACAGAGATCTTAGATGAGTTGAGTTGCCCCATGGCAGACATTCTCTATGATTGAGAGGACCCATATTGCCTGGGCTGCTTCTTTATACATCTCTGATTTAGGATGAATCTGGGCCCTAATCCTTGCTCTTTATTGTTGATTTGTGTTGTTCTAATTGAAGCATAGATGCCCTGAAGCTAATTCATATCAGCCTCCACTTGGAAGATCTTAAGCTATTTATCGCCTTCTTTCTTATTGAATTCTTGAGACTTTGAAAATATTTTAACATGCTGGGTAGCTTGAATGACTGACTGTCTGAATAGTAACTAATTTAAACCAGTGATGGGGAATGCCAAGTTCAGACAGAACTTAACATAAGAATAAGTGTCAGGAGTGATGCATACTTAGAGCCCAATTTCAGAGATATGATATGATTTTCAAACTACCTGTGCTATGAGAGTTTTGGTTATAAAGTAAGCAGTCACAAATAAAAGGAAATGTTAATCAGATTGTTGGCTGGGAGGCAGTGAAAGAACCTACAAAATCAAATCCCACATATAAACCCATCAACAAGTTATTAGGGAGGCTGAAACAAGAGAATGTAGATATGAGGGAAGATCTTTGTAGTGCTCTCAGCTCTGTTTTTTCTCAGACTTTTACAAATTGGTGGGCACTTAATTTTTATTTCTGCATATTCTCAGGATTGGTTGAGGTCTTTCCGGTTTTGTCTTCTGCACTGTTGAAAAACAAACTGTTGTAACAGATCACTGGGTTCTTGACATATATTAGGTCCCCTTCATTATCAAAAAATAGATGTGTATGTAGAAACTTTTGCTGAGGTACTGTTGGGTTTTTTTCCCCTCCGTTAGTATATATCATTATGAGAAAGTGTATTGTGGGGTGAAAGATTAGAAACAGTGTGCAGAAGGCTAGTATTAGGCCATTTATGTGAAACAAAACTCTGAGAAGAGTTTCATTTTCCCCCCTGTGAAATATGTTGTGTTACTGTTTCTTGCACTAGCAGTGAAATTTATTTTTCTAAAATAATTAAATAACTGATTTTTATTTTCTGTCCTTTCTTTGTTCTCTCATTCACAATTTTGAAGTGATGCAGAATGCAAATCAAACACTCTTGGGGCACTGGAAGGCATTTGGTGCTTTGATACCCCCAAAAGACTTGTGATATGATGGAAGACATAAGGGAGAGATTTAGGGTAAAGTTTGCTTTGATTTCCTAAAGAAAACATTCTACTATTATTGCAGTTGTTAATCAAATAATCAGAATCTGTAGTCTAAAATCTGATCTAATTTTTCTCTTTTTGCCTACTCTAAATGTTAAAAGTCTATATGGGGAAAAAACCACACAAAAGAAATACCATTTGTATTGAAATAATACAGCAAGTTTGCATGAATATTTAGTAGTTCTTCTGTGGATCTTTTGCATGTACGTTAGCACACAGCTGAACTTTTCAAATCCAAAAATGCTCTCCTTACCTACAATTCTATGCTTGTATAGAAGGTGCTTGTATTTCTTTCATTTAACTGAGGTTCATATGTCCCCCGACTTCCAAGTTGCATACAACTTTTGTAACATGAGCATTCATTTGAAAAAGAGAATCAGTGAGAATCAGTAGGTAGGATATGTTATGTTTTTTGATAAACCTGAACACTCAAAAATATTTCATGTTTCTCTCTCAAAACACCTGTATTTTAAAATTCGCTGAAGTTGAAACTTGCCAGGAGGTTTATTCACATACCAGCTGAACATTAATTTTAGAAGGTGGTATGTGGAAAAGTTTCATGTGTTGCTTTTTATGTGAATTTGTTTTCCTCTTTATGAGCAAATTTTAGAGGAGCAAACAACTGACTACTTTAACTGTGGACATAGCATCATCCAATTTAAAAGGCAAGGTAGTCTTATTTTTTTTGCTGCACACCATGTAGGGAGATGATGTTGGAGGAGAAGTTGTCAAGAAGATGGGTAGGAAAGGAGAAGATTGGTAAGATGCTCAGCCAACAGCAGCATATGCTTCCACAGAGCTGGCACTCCTTACTACTGAAGCAGGAGATGTTCCTCAGGTTTAACAGTGTGAATCCAGAGAAAAGAGGATTTTCCAGACCATTGCAGGGCTGCATGATTATCTTCATTCTGTAAATGTTGTTATCTATTAAATGTTATTTAATAAGTCACAAACTTAGCTGATGTTTTTATAGCCAGAAAATGAATAATACTTTCAAATAGTCTTCTGAACACTACAGATTTTATAACTCTTTGTAAGAGTAGAATTGTCCTGTCATTGCAGAAAGGACATTTATGTCATCTTTTGTTTTTCATAGATCTTTGAGATAAAAATCACTGTGTAAATATATATTTTGTTGTAATAACTTAGAATACTTCAGTTATGTTACCTTCATTTGGGTACTGTCTCAATATGTAAAAGACCTATTCAGTCTTCATCTTGTGAAAATACTAAATGACATAGCCAAAAGTCAAATGGAAAGATCATTTTTGAGACTTTTTACATGAGCATTGGTCCGTGTTGCTTCTTAGCAGATTTCTTTATTTGTTCTAATCACAATTTAGTATCTGCTAATATGACTTTAAGCAGATTGGTTTTTTTTCTTTTGTGGTAAAAGCTCAGCATAAACAGCAAGCCAAGTAGACAACCTCTTGGTACAGAATGCTTTATTTTACCGGGTGGAGTAATTCTTCTATTGTAAATACTTGACTCTTTCAATACTGGAAACTCTCCAAAAATTAGAGAGACTTGTTATGGCATGGATGTTACAAAGACCACTTTTAGCAGCTTACAGACAAGAAAAAAAGATGTAAGACATGCTAAAATCATACAGGCTATTCCCTTTGCAGCATCTATTCTTTTGGTTTCAGCAGTAGGTTAATTCATCGTCATTAGCAGATAAAAGCTCTGAAAAAGACTAGAATAATGGTGCTTGCTATTGGGTTTTACTAGGAGCATTCAACTACGAATAAGAGATATTCAGCAGTATAGTCGGCTCTCAATCATCCAGCACAATGAGGCTGGCATGGGCTAGCTCAAATAAAGCAAAACCACAGCTAATTCAGTACGTATGTATTAGACTATAAACCCAAAGTTAATATATTTACCTTTAGAAATTTGTAAACAGATTTCCTTTCAGCAGCAGATTTAAAGGAGAAAAAAAAAAAACCACGTTAGCTAGAGTGCAGCCTGATATAAGCAGTCTTTACCCTGCATTTCATTCTTTGTGGCACTCTGTTGTAGCCAGAGATGTCAAGAGGAGGTGTTGCCATTTTAATACACACCCTCTTAATCATTTCAGATGGTGGTTTCACATCCAACAGTGCAGAGACTCGATATTAAAATTTTTTATGACATAGGGAATACTATTTGTATAGAATTTTATGTTTTGGTATAATGGTCAAATAGCTATACAGAGGACTGTCATGTTTTTCTTAAAGGGAATGGCCTGGCGAAAAGCACTACGAATGTTATAAACTGTGAGGGACAAGGGAGTTCGTTGCAGCAGTTCAAACAAATTCAACTTTTTTCTCCTAGCACTACTGCTCTCTCAACTTTTCTCTCATTACTGTTGTCTGGTTACATTGTGAGAACTTGGAAGTGTTGGGATGTAGGGAAGTGGGGAGCAGGGATTTGTATGAGAGATTCATGCATTGTGTCCCTCGAGATTTAGGTATGCTTTAGAAAGTATTAAAATATACCATAAATATTTTAATGAACAGTTTTTCTTTTTAATCTGCATAAAAAGATAAAACAAAAAGCAAACATCAGCTTTTCATGTAATAACATTTATGTCTTGGTTAACCTTCTGGGCTTTCAGGAATAACAGCCTTTTGGTGTTATTATTAAGCCTATATAACTAGGATTCTAATAACTTTGAATGCAGAATCTTTTTTCTTTCTTTTTTTTTTTTAATATTTATGTATATTCCTGGCAGTCCATAAATCATGTAATACTTTTACATAGGTATTCTGTACTATACTATTGACTGGCTGCACCTTTGAATAGGCTTAAGACTTTTTATGTATATTTCAAAAAAGTTAAGTGTCAATCATACAGTGGCTGTGTAGCTAAAAGTATCAAACATAAATTATTATTACTACAGCTTGTACACAGATTTGATCATTGGACTGTATTTGTGTGGAAGATTGACCAAAGAGAGAGAGACATCACTTTTATAAACTTTTTATAACCCCTCCCCCCTTTTTTTTTAATAGTATCTTAATTTGAACATCAATTAAGTTCTGAAATGTTGGAAGGGATTGTACTCAGAGGTGTGAGAGAACATCTCTGCGGTGCAGTACTTCTACTCCCAGCTATATACTGAAAAGGAAACTAGCTGTATAATCTAGCTAGTTGTTACAGAAAAGAAACAATGTAGGTCCCTTCAAACAGTGGTAGGAAACCCTAGATATAAAAATAGATACAGCAACTGAGAAAGCATCATCTTACAGCTGCTCTCATTGGTTCCATTCTTGCAAAGAGTCCGAGTTTCCCGCAAACTGTGAAACATTTCAGCCTTCGTTAAGGCTTCAAATCCTGAGGAAATCATGGGGAAGCTGTAGGTCATAAATTTTCCAGGAGCAGGACTGGAATACCTTCTCGGAGGTGCTGAATGCTCTCTGTATTCACTGGCATTAGCAATTCTCAGGACTCTTGAATGCTTTTTGATTAGTTTTGTTGCTAAGTAGAGTTTGGGATTGTGAAGGTTAAGTAGTGCTGAATTTTAGTCAAGCCTGTACCAGAATTACTATGTATATATCAACCTTTCGGTATGGAGAGTCATGGCATGTTTTATTTCTGAAATGTACTTTTTGCTCTGCCAGATCCCAGCTTCTTTAGAGCAGGGATTTTCAGCTAATGTCAAAGCATGCAATGATTATGTGATACAGGCAATTATTTATATAGGCATATGAAAGGGTAAAACAGTTCATTACAATATAAACTAACTGAATGTAATCTGTACCAGATTGGGTGTTCGGGTTCCTTAAAGCTTAATAAAGTTTGTTGTAATTCTTTTTTTGAAAAATCTTATTTGCTGAATACTTTTTTGAAGTAAGATAAGCAGTCTTTTCTTCTCTTCCCTACCTTCCATACCTCTTCTGTCACACTAATACACGCACCTGATTCTGGATGTAAACCTGGTAATCTTTAGTAGTGAGGTCCTGGTACATTCACTGCTGAATTAATGCACTGGTATCTTAACACATAATTTTTTCTAAGTCAGGAGTGATGTCCGTTAGCCTGTGGTCTACCTACAGCTCACAATCATTATGGCCCTCTGCCATGTGATTTTTTTTGTTTTGTTTTGTTTTTTTGTTGTTGTTGTTGTTTTGTTTTCTTTTTCACCTTCTAATGTGTATTGTATCCAATACCCTGGGTATTGGAAAGTTTTCTTTATCATGACATAAGAGATTGTTTCTAATCCTTGATTTGTGTGGATATAATTTTCATAAATGCTATAGCATAAGCAGAATTAAATGTGTGGTGTATTTGGGGGAATTAGCTTGTTACATTGGAAAGCAGTCTGGGCCCGTGATTAAATATGTTGCTCTTGTGAACTGCCTGGTTTCCCCTCTGTATTCTGTATGACATAACGTGATAAGGTTGTTTTGTCATCTGCATGTATTCTTTTGCCACATTGCTGTTAGATTTTGATTTGCTGCTTCAGGAAATGTATGTTTCCTTGAAGAGTTACTATAAACACATGAATGCCTTTCTCAGTATTGGAACTTAAATTTCATATTGACTGCTGACATGATCTGAAGTGAGCATCAGTGGGGACCAGACTTACATGTGCTGTTGACAGCTTTGAAACACAACAAATCAAAGCCACTTTATCAACTCTTTATATTCTTTAGATATATTTTCAGAGAATCTCTGTGATAGTTGAATGTAATTCAATAGCGAAACAGTTAGCAAGAACAAACCAGAGTAAATCAGTTTCAATTACTTGTTACTTGATCCTTGGAATAAAACCAGATGACAAAAAAAGTTCTAAATAATTTAACAAATACAGTGCTGAAATAGCAGCCTGTTTCCGTCACCTGGAAACTGACGAAGATGGATTCCAATTTGGTTATGACAACACTGTGTTCTTCAGGAATTCTAAATCTGAGCAGATTTATACCTTCATCTACAAGCTCTGTAGTTGGTTTTTAACAAGTTGGTTTCATTCAACTAGATTATATTATGATAATCTTTACGGCATGCAGTGTACAGTAATTGAGAACAACTATTATTAAGCATTAATCTTCCAATACAGCTGTGTGTGAAAGGTTCACAGGTCCAAACTGCTTTCCAATATACTGAATTAACTCCTCGAGGAGGACTGAAAACCCACTGAGGTTCCAGGGTGATACAGTACATTTGTTGGGCAGAGCTGGAGAACATTTCCAAGAAAACTAAACATAGTAGTTACAGAGCTGCATCATAATTCAAATTCTGCTTCTGATTGATTTTCAGATTAAGGCTAGCATGTCCTCTTTGTTTCTTTTGTTCCAGTCCACGCAATCTAAGAGATTTATGGATAAAATCTTTAGTGGCAATCTCACAAAGTGAGAAGTTGCAGCTTTTATCACAAAGTAAGCCAATTCAGCTATTTTTTAACACCTTGGCCAGAGTGTATGGCAAGAGTAGGCAAAAAAGAAATCCAGAGGGGACTTTCCCCTTTGACTAAACTGAGCTGAAATCTAGAATTTCCAAACTGCAGAAGGTTGATGTTTTTTGGTTTTTTTTTCTTTCTTGAAGATGACATTTCAAAAGCTCTTGAAGGTAGTTTTCAAAAGTTTGCAGATGCTGCAGTATTTCAATACAGTTGTTAGGAGTTTAGTGTTTTTCCTGAGTAAGTTCCTCTCCCATCAGTGCAAGTATTCAGACAGAGGGTGCAGTTTTATGTTTCAGATGGACTGATTAACTGTGAGCAACGACCAAAAAGGGAGGTCTTGTTTTCTTCTCCAAAGCTTGTTCCTTCCCCCTCCAATATGTCAGCAGTATCGCTAGTCTGACCCTACAGTGAACAGATTCAGAGAACGAAGGCTATAGAAAATGAACACTAAAGAAAAGAAAATAATAGCTTTCTTACTGATGTAGTGCTCTGATCTAGCTGAGCATGGGGCCAGGTGAGTGCCAATGCTGTTATAAGTGACTGGGATGTATAGCCAGAGGCAGGATGAGTGGGAGAGCTCTTAAATTAATATAGATGTACTGTAAATTTAGACTTTGAGCATACAGTTCCCCCATCAGGTTAGAGATTATTTATGGATTATCTATGCTGCTGCTGAAAAGAATGGTGTCCTGGTTTCAGCTGGGATAGAGTTAACTGTCTTCCTAGTAGCTGGTATGGTGCTATGTTTTGAGTTCAGTATGTGAAGAATGTTGATAACACTGATGTTTTCAGTTGTTGCTCAGTAGTGTTTAGTCTAAAGTCAAGGATTTTTCAGCTTCTCATTCCCAGCCAGTGAGAAAGCTGGAGGGGCACAAGAAGTTGGCACAGGACACAGCCAGGGCACCTGACCCAAACTGGCCAACAGGGTATTCCATACCATGAGACGTCCCATCTAATATAGGAACTGGGAAGTGGGGGCGGGGAATCACCACTCCGGGACTAACTGGGTGTCCATCAGCGGGTGGTGAGCAATTGCACTGCGCATCATTTGTACATTCCAATCCTTTTATTATCGCTGTTGTCATTTTATTAGTGTTATCATGATTATTAGTAGTTTCTTCTTTTCTGTTCTATTAAACCGTTTTTATCTCAACCCACGAGTTTTACTTCTTTTCCCGATTTTCTCCCCTGTCCCACTGGATGTGGGGGAGTGAGTGAGCAGCTGCGTCGTGCATAGTTGCTGGCTGGGGTTGAACCATGACAAATGGTCTTGCTGTCCTCTCTGTGTTGGGTGCTGTGTTTTCCTATGTCCTACTTTGTGGTAACACTAGTGTTTTTGTGGTTAGTTGGATCAGGGAGCAGATCCAGCTGAAAACTAAGCTAACAAAAAAAAAAAGGATTTCAGCTTCACAAATGTTGTCATTGGTGTAGGAAGGGACAAGGTAGCATGAATTTGTACATTTTGGCAGCAGCACAAATTTAAATTTCCTAAAGTTTATTTTGATGTCGCATTATAAATAATCATATAGAAAAAGCTTATTTACAAATTCATTGACTCTTAGCTGGTGTACTGTTCCAGGTTCAAACACTTTCTTGAAGGATAGGACCCTGAAATCATATGTGGCATCATCAGTCTCAGTTTTGTCTGTGTGGTTCCCCTCTAGCGTCTTTTCTGAGGTGGACAGTGAGCCATAGAGCACTGTTTGATTTAGGAGAGACATCAGTGTATGTAGTATGTGATGGTCTACTATATCATCATCATCATATCATCTATGTTAACATAAGTGACATTTTGATGTTTTTTCTTTTCTCAGTGTTTCAAATTTGTTCTGTTTGGTTTCACTTAAGTATATATGTCAACGGAACACAGATTATCCAAGATATTTGGGATGTATGCTCTTTGTACATGAGCATGACTAATTACATTGAGCTACAGCTTTAAGATTAAGTGCATTTATGTTCTCTGATGAACGTGGCTGCACTAAGGAAATGGCATTCTAGCCTCTCCAAACACATTTCACATATACCAATAGGCTCAAGACTTTCTTTGAAGATTTTCTTTCATTCAGAAATGAGATTCAATGCAATGCATTCTAGCCTAGCTTTTCTCCCTACTGTTGTTTTCTTATGGGATTACTGTTTGGTCATTGTTTGGTTCAGGCTACATTCAATTGCCCTTGTAATTAGTGTGGAGCTAATAACCATGTACTGAGTAATCATGTCTGCTCTGATTTTCTGGGATTGTTTTGACTCTTTCAGCTCCCACTGACTTTTGGGGGGAGTTTTTCACATTTAGCACCTCTGAAGCTAGCGTATTTCAGTTATGAACAAGCTGCTAATGTGTTAAATTATAGCCATGAAGTGATAGGATTATTCTGACTAAATATGACTGCCTAAAATTTGAGTGTCTATATCAACATGAGTCATCCTAGGGCCCCTTTACGGACAGTGAAGTTCTATCATTACGTTTGTGGAGTTAGCATGCAGTGTGTTTTACCCTAAAGTGGATGCCTGTGTTTGGTCAGATGGTTCATGCCATAAGAAGAGTGCAAGTAGATCAGCTGTTGAATTTTGATTAGATTTCTAACCTAATTTGTTTGGAGAGTTGGTCTATGTGTCTGTGTAGAACTGAGCATGTAAAATTTGGGTTTTAAATCTATGTTTATTTGTGGAAATGGAAGCTGCCAGACATAAGAAGAGTTTAAGGAGCTCCATTTCAGGTTGAAATTGAGGAGCACTTTTAAAGTGTAAATGCTTAGATGCACGTGACAAAATTTACATTCATGCACTGATGTTTAAAAATTTCAACTCTACAGGAATATTAATAGTACCACTATAGCATGCTATGAAATCATCTGCTCATAAGATCAGCATTTTCATTACTGTTTGAAGACTGGCAGTAATTGCGAGGTTTCTTTCTTCTGCCTTCATAAACCAGGCTGTGCTCTGTTTCCTGTGTGGTTCTTGGAAGCAGGCACAGTCTTCTGTCTGAACTTTGTGCATTCTGTGTGACAAATTCAGTTTCTTGTTTGGCTGGATACTTCATCTTGTAATAAAAGAAAGAACCAGTTTACCTTCCATAATCCAGATTCTGGTTTATTTCATAGTTGTGTTTACAACAAGTTTGTTTAAAGCTGCAAAGACCCATTTGTATAGTTCTTGGCTGTCACTAGTCAAGAGGATGAAATTAATAGCCACTCCCTTTTCAGTCCCTAAAGCATTTTCTGTCCAACAACCTTTTAAGGTAGGTATCACTGGGTAGCAAATCCATAGTGCTCTGATAATGTTTAAAATAAATTGCATCTTACTTGTCCAAACTTGATTAAGATTTAAGTGTCTTTGGCAGAAATAAAATATCAGTGGAAGTTCCTACTTAATATATGTGTAAGGAATATAAAATGGAAAATCAATGCACAACAATTGTAGGATTAAGTTTAAGAACTTTTAACTTTTTAAGATTCTTCTCAATTCATTCACTTTGATATCAATATCACCATTATTAATAGAAGTGTAATTTCCTGTATACTTCTCTAAATTTGAAATAAAGTTTGAAGTACTCTGCATGCGTTGCAACTTATGATAGAAGAGAAGGTTATGGAATATGAAGCAGGAAGTAGATTCATCTGTTGGGCTGTGACACATCAAAGGTGCTGGTATACACTGCAGTTTAAACACTAAGCACATGCTATATTTTAAGCACTTGCATTTCTCAGTGCTTAAAATTGCTGAAGGTTAAGTATAGGCATAAGTATTTGCAGGATTTCAGGTGAATGTGTAAGGTCTACTTCATCCTCCAACAGATGCTGGTTTTGACATTCTGTTAATTAAGACTGGCTTTTTTCATCTTTTTCCTAGGTGTTTACCTCCCATGGACCTACTGTGATCATGCCAACCTGGTTCTGTTCTCGAGAATGGTTTTTTCATGTCGGAAAATTCGATGAGGGTGGAAAGGTGAGTGCTACGTATGATATGGATGATACGTAGTCCAGGAACCATCTCTTTGATTAACAGACTCTGAAAGCCCTAAACCTGTTATTAAGAAACACTAGGCAAGGGGGTATAGATAAAAACTGAGGTCTAAAACAATCTGGGTTGTACTGTATACCTGGCTTTTTTTTAAAAAAAAAAACAAACCAGTTGTTAAACAAGTACAGTTGTTTTGGGGTAACTGGTGACTGAAGGACATAACTGAGATGGGCTTTGTAGATAAATCTAACACATTTGTTAGATACGGCAACATACATGGAAAAACTAAAGAAGGATTCAGGCGTTCAAGCCCTTCTTCAGTCCCTGAAATAGATACAGCAGATCTGAAAGCTAAACAAAAGTCAGCTCATAGTTTCATTATGAGCCATCTCTGAAAGACAAGGTAGATTTGGTGAAAGAGATTGGAAGGGAAGAAAGGTGCATGATGGCAAAGAGATGGTAATATATTATCCTAAGGGGAAAGATTTATATCCCTAAGATGAAGAAAGAAGGAGAGGAGATCGCAATGTGCCATAAAACTACTACAATTAAATCTTATTTATCCACTTATCTCATTATCCACTTGTCAATCTTGGTTCTCAGGCTTGTCCTTGGAAGATGTTAAGTAGCTTTTCCGCAAAGATCAGGACTGGGAGGTTACAAATTAAATGACTGTTATCTGAGAAGTGTTCCTCCACTGACAGTTAGGTGTTCTTTATAGATTTCTTATATGAGTTCAATTTGGTTGCTTTAGGCTCATCAGCATGTTTATGGAATAAAATCCAAGGTTGTCTATTGGTGGTATTTATTGTGGTAGTAGTAGAAATATGCTGGCAAATAGATCTAATTCAGACGCATTTGGATCCATTCTGCGTGTTTTGGACCTGAGGAGTTTTGCTTCCAGTGGGTTTGGTGAGATTTTAGGGCTAGAATGGGTGGTTCTGAATTTTTTTTCGAAAGCCTTCATTTAAGAGTACTCTAAAAAAAAAAATCTTCTAAGGCTATTTCCTATTTTATTATTTAAACTACAACATATTATCATTATTATTCTTCTTATAGCTTCTACATGGAGCCCTCCTGTGCCATGCAGTGTGTATGTATACACACATGTGTATATGTATAAGGATATACAAATAGTATTCTTTGGGCTGCCAAAAACATTATAATTTAAGGAGATGGCAGAGAACAGAATTGTTTAGAGTGGTGAAAAGATTTGCCCTTAATTACACGGCGGGTGAGTGGAAGAGCTGGGAATGGTGCCTGGCTCCCAATACAATCTACATTTGCTGACCCGTGCTCTTTATTTCTTTTTTTTAATTATTATTCCTTATCATTGTATTTTCATTTTTTGAAGAATCTTTGACTTTGTGAGCATTGTTAGTAAGCTCATAAAAGAAAGCAAGCAAGCTAAAACATAGTAGCAACAATAGAACAGCAAGCCTAATGATAAATTTCAAGAGGTTAAGTTCAACAGACTATTGTTCCGTGCTTTTTGCTTTTAGTTTTGGGGTGGTTTTTTTGTTTTGCTTTATATAAATGTAATTGTGTGGGAACTATGCCACTGCTTATTCAGATGTAATACGCTGACAATCTTAATCCTAATGATTTTTCAGCCACAATGCATGCTATGTCCTTCTAGTTTTAAAAATTACCAGTGATAAGTTGAACTTATCTGGCTGATAGAGGACCTTCAAAAAGATACCATACAAACAAGGGTGGCGACAGATATGAACAAAGCAATGCACATAAGCAATGAAGCCAAACCTTTGTCCTTTGTGGGTTTAGAGGACACAAAATCAAGTCCTAAATCTTTCAGCATTTAACACTGTAAAGTATTTAGCCTTGATATAACTCATTCATTTTCATTTGAAAAGAAATCCTTTGAGGCAAAAAAAGATTTTCCCTGTGTATCAATAGAACTGTTATAAACTAGTACTGAGTACTCTTAAGGATCATATCCATGTGTGTATGTTTTGACCTGACCCGTGATCTGACTGTGTTAATTTGATCACTTCCATCTTCATTTTTGGGTTAGTATTTAACAGTGCAACCTGTAAGTGTCATAGTGCTGCAAGTAAACACAGAAACAGGCCAACAAATTTCCACATTTCAGCCTTCTCCATTGCTAAACTGTTTCCATGCCAAAAAGCTGCATTTCTCATTTGGAATTAAATCCAAACACCTGTTCTTTGTATTTCAGTGCTTAGAACAAATGGAAGATAATTCTTCCATGGAAGAAATTGTGATTTGATGTTTATCTTGATAGTATAGGTGGACTGATAGAATATAAATATATAAGCTATGATATAATCTTTTTTTTAATTACAGGTAGGTATGCATGTATGTATGTATCTCTCCCTCCATCCAGGCATTACATGAAACACATTTTTAAAAATATTTTCAGAATGCTTTTAGAAATAAAATTCTTTCTGGTCAAGATGTGCAATTGTTGGAAATGTATTCCTTTTATGTAATCACTGTGGCAATGTTCAAGCAAAATCCTAAATAGTGTCTTCATAAATGGTGGTTAAGAACCTGACAGGTTTGCTTTATGTGTTAATTAGCTACAATGGTAGAGGTGTTATTTATGCAACCTCAGATATATGATAATTAAAGCAGAAGTACTTAAAAGTAGTAGATTTTAGCAAGCTCTAATGGTGTGCTGAGGTGAAGATAATACAATAGAAGCAGTCATAAGCATATAAAGTAACATTTTAAATAGTACCCACTGCTAGGAGGAGAGTCACATGAACCGTATTTCTGACTTAATTTTTTAGGAAACTAAAGGGAAATAATCTTCCTGTTACCCAATGGATTCGGATAGAGTGCAGTACTTCCTTACTGAAAGAAGTAGCAGGACTTTACTAAACTCTTCAGAACTCACACTTGAAAATTAGTGTGTGATGTTATCCGCATGATTGGTTTTACTCCTCTACTTTTTGGTGTCTTCTAACAGCTAGCAGCATTGCTGAAAAGTCATAACTGTGTCTGAAAGTGTCACAAAAAGTTATGCTGAGGAAAAAATGTACATGGTCTTGTATAATACGAAAAGCAGATTTTGAAGCCATATCATCTGTTAATGTAGGGTACTTATAAAGTCACGTGTAGTAGTAGATGTGAGATCTGTTATTAGCCAAGCGAAGTTATTGCTTCATATGTTTGACAGTGCACTTCAATTTGCATATAAAACCCACATTTTGCAATTGTATCTGACTGGTACTTCTACCAAAATGTATTCTTCAGGTGGACACCAGATTTTGTTTGCTATTAATGTCCAAATGGAGATCACTGGGAAGGCACGTTATGTGTCTTTTTCTAGTCACTTGTGTGTAATGGCACTAAGCTAAAACAACCTAGCTTGTTGCTTTAGATAAATGCCCTAAGAAATCTTGAGTACAGTAAGAACTGTATAAATGAGCATTGCTAACCTGCAGACTCCACTCCATGCAAATGTGGCAAATTGTGTAGTCTTGGCTTTATTCAAGCAGTATTATTCTTGACATCACAACTGTAATATGCCACACTTGTTTCTTTCTCTAGAGTTTTACCACAACTTGGTCCCTAATTTCCTGTCACCTCTGTATTTAACCTTCCTTTTTAAGCGTATGAAAACTAAAAATGGAGTGACAGCCTTAAAGTTCTAAACTAATCTCAAAGTGTAAACAGGGGGAAATTATTCTTAATGAGCCCCAGATGGAATAGCGTATTATAAGCCACTGGCCTCTATGAATAGAAACTGTGGCTCCGAACAAAGCGTCTGGAGCTGTTTTGATCTATTTTTGTGATAAAAGGTCACAAAAAACACAAATTGAGCAGTTGTCAAAATACCCTTTGGTGCACAGGAGACTGTAGCACATGTTGCAAAGCTCTAAGGTAACTTTGTAGGCTATTAGGTGCTGACTAACACATTTTTCCATTTTTCTCTGCCAGAGCGCACAAATGTCATTCCCTCCAGAAAGGCAAGCAGTTACAATAATGCCTGAAAGGTAAAAGGCTAAGTAGGAGTTTGTTTTTTTGGAACATGAATTAAAAAATGGTCAGTCTATCAAATAACCTATCAAGGTGCCTAGGGAAGAATCTGGATAAAACACAGGCACTAATGGTTTTGGCTTGGTATAGTTAAGGCTGAACAGCGATCAATATTTGATCTAAAAAGGAAGGAAACAGTGGTGGAGCCAATGATTACGTATACTTTATAAGCTCTTTAAAAATATACCCCATACCCCATGTCTAATGACATTTTTTGCTAGTCTGTTATTAAATATCATTTAGAATTTACCACCTCCCTTCCATTTGACTTCCCCATCATCTTTGTTTAACTGAATTTCTCTGTGCCAGTACATTTGGATGAAAGCAATCTTTTGGAGTTTCCTCTAAGCTGTGTTATTTCCCAAACAATGAAGTAAATGTTTCAGGCTTCAGGTCTTATAACCAAGGCAAAATGATGTAAAGACATGATTTGGATGGGTGCCAAAAAGTGAAGTGACAGATCTGCAAAAAGAGAGACTTAAGAATTTCTTGGGTAATCCTGAAGAGAAGCTATTAATAGCTATTCAATATGGAGTCAGCCTGTGGTTAGTCTGCTTGCATACCTCTGGTTGACTATTCTAAAGGAAGTTAAACTAAGGAGTATTTTCAATTAACAATAATTTCTCCTTGAAATAAGTAATTTCAATGAGAAGTTGTTCATTACAAAAGAAAAATACAATTGACATGTAATATAAAACTTGTCTTCAGGGAAAGACGAAGGATGGATAATTCTTGATAAATTAGTTCAGTTCCTAATTTTTTTCACCTTTACATTTAAATTGGAGAAGAGCTGCAATATCTTATTTAGTTTTAGCTTCCAGCAGCTTAGTAGCCATTCCTGATCAGCAGCACACTTTGAACAGCATTTGTTGGTGAGTAAGAGTGTTTAATGTCTGGCAGAACAGCATTTGTTTCTAAGGCAGGGGTACTTCCTTTAAAATAGGGTGTCTTTTGTGTTCGCTTCCATCCAGCCAACAGCTCAGTGTGTGTTATTTCTGCAAGTCCAAGATTTAGCTCAAGACTTTGAGGAAATGCTGTGGGGCAGCTCTTGGCATACATATTTTTAAAAAAACCAAACAAACTTACTTTGATTTTTTTTTTTTTTTTTTTTTTTTTTACTCAACACCTCTGCTTTGTTGCTAAATTAGTTTAGATTTTTTTCTTCCTGTTTAATCTTAGGTGTTGTAATGCACACCATTTGATCTGCTTTTTATGCAACTCTATTGTAATATTAATACTGAAATGTTTTTCTTTTTTAATGAATGTCCTAAAATGTGCAGTATGAAATGAGTTTAAAAAATAGCAATGAAACAAACTCTTTCCAAAGTCCTGTAAGAAACAGAATAGTACAGAATCAAAAGTTACTTCCTTTTTGATTCATTCTTTCCATTCACCAGTATTAGGCTCTTCTGAGGAATTAAAGCAATTTGGCTTATTCTGTCCAACAATTACCCTGATGTTGCTGTCTGGTTTGCAAAAAGCGTACCAAGTTAGAGCCCAATTTTCCATGATGCCTGTGATCAAGAGGAAGGGTTAAACTTTTCCAGAACTGAAGGGTTTTTTCATGTGTGGATAGATTTACTTTCCTTGTCTTGTTTGTCATTGCTTCTTGTTAAAAATGCATGTATTCTTGAAATATAAAACATTGTGTTAGATTTCCCATTTTCACTAGTTAGATTGCCCTGCATAGGCTAAATGTCCGCTGGTTTTGCTTACAAGGATCTGCCACCTGTACTACAGTGCCTGTCAGCTGGAAGAGGACAGGGGAAGACTACATGTCAAAGATGTTTGAGAAGAAGGCTGAATGGAGGGAAAAGAGATGGATGAGGAAGTTGAGTCAGCCTGGTTCTGTGGCAGAATCAATCTCCTGTATTAGGTTTAGCAGTAAAAGGCAGCCCTTATATTGTCTATGTGCCTGTACAGCCTAATGGTAAGTTCTGTCCAAGTGACCAAAAGAAGACTTCTGTCAGCCTAAAGTTCTGCAGTGGTTACTGTTGGTCGCCCCAGGGCTACAACATGATCTTTCACCAGGTGTTACTAGTTACAGCATTGCACAAAGGGCCACTCTTACGTTAAAAGTCCCCCCAAAATTGCTCATCAGTATCTTCATCCCTACTGATGCTCCTCACCATTACTGATGGTGGAGCTGCAAAAATTGTAGCCAGCATTGCTTGTTGTAGTGGTAGGTGGCTTGCACCTCCTTGCCAAATACATATGTTGAGGACACTGTAGTTGGAGTACTGTTTCAGGCACAGTGATCTAGGATGGAGAAACAGTGAGCAATGAGAAGATAAGAGAAGAATGTTTAGTTTGGTCCCTGAACAAGGAATTAGTTGAATTCAAGTTAGGTTCTGCTTGACATCCGATTGTGTACTCAAAATCAATCCCCTCATCTATACAGCCAACCATCAGCACAGCAAGTGATACCTGCCCAAAATACTGGGTAAACACAAATCCTTCACCTCTTTAGTAGTATGTTAAAGAGGCTGATGATTTTGCATATGGTTAGTGCATGCTGGTTAGAACAGAGCAGGTGTAGGCGGTGTTTTTCACTAGGAGTTGTAATCAGCAGCTGATGAGCACAACCGTGAGTGAGGCAGGCCAGTCCCTTAATGCACCACAGCATATAGGGTTGGGTTTTGCCTATAATGTGGAAAATCCTGTATATAGTCCAGTAACATGTAAACTGTGCAATTTAGTTGCATTTATTAATGCTGAAAACTATTTATGTGGTAACCTATTGCTGAAATGCTGGATTGTTAATTGATACTTTTAGCTTTGGATATTAATTTTCCAAAAATACATTAAAATATCCCTTTAGTGGTTAAACAGCTTTTTCTTTGAAAGTTATGTTGTTTGACAAAGATTCCTGGTGTTTAAAATGCCATCTGGATCCAATAATATGTCTCAATTGGGAAGAAACTCTTGTATTGCAACAAACTTACACGCTCAAGAGCCATAGGAAGTCCCATCCCTGCAGGATCTGTAACACAGTCAACATCTTTCCTCCCCTGAAAAATGCATGGCAGTGCTGCTCCTTTGTAATGTGAGAGGCCACTGCTGAGCAACACAAGGCACCTGCTCATTCCTAGGAGTGAGTGTACTTTATTTCAAAGTACTTCTGCCAGTTAAAGTAAAGTAAAAGAGCACTCAGAACCAAGCAGCATTTTGAAAGATCCTTTTACTTTTGTAGTAACTCTCTTTTTTAATATACATATTAATGGTTATCTTGAATAATGTAAAAATGCTTACCCAAAAGAAAATGAATTGCAGATATGTATGTGATGTAATCATATATGTGAATCAAAATATGATTACTGCAGTAAGCTGATATGTGCTACAAAATTTGTGCCCTGTCTGACACAGTCTAGTCTGTGACTGGAAAAGAGAAAAAGGTTTAAACTTTGCTGCTGACTCTCAGTATTTCCATTAAAGTCCAGAATAAGAAAAAAGATAGAAAGGGCTACAAGAAAAATTGAAAGAATTTGAGTTTGTGTTTTTCGTATATTCTTGATGACTGTGTCTGCTACTCCAACTTCCCCCAGATTTCTTTTGTGACTTTCAAAGTTGGTTCATA
The DNA here is from genome assembly GCF_947461875.1 of Haliaeetus albicilla. Taxonomy (NCBI): domain Eukaryota; kingdom Metazoa; phylum Chordata; class Aves; order Accipitriformes; family Accipitridae; genus Haliaeetus; species Haliaeetus albicilla. The sequence continues at coordinate 33,167,016 of NC_091494.1, forward strand.
TAAAGCATAAATTGTATGAAGTTCTCTAAAAGTTTTCTTCTTCATCGCAGCTCTTAAACTAGCAGTCAGACAAATATCTACAAAGACAAACAATAGCTACAGATAAGCTGCCCTTAGCAAGCAGTCAGATCAGAATCCATTTTATTCGGAATCTGAGAGTGTGGCCCAATTCAGGGTCTTAAATCAATCTATCATATAGTGGAGTCTGGAGCTACAAAGTACAGAGCTTGATGTGGTTCTGATTTCTCCCAAGATACTTATGTTCAACTGAGTGTTTTGGATTTGTTTTCCAGGGTTCAAAGCTTTTTTTGTCTCATTTCCCTTCCCCTCCCCACACCCCCTTGGCTGCTCAGTCTGGTGGGTATGAGAAGCAGCCACTGAACTGTATTGCTCTTGTAAGTAGAAGGCCAGAAGAAACCACAGAGGGATTCTGTGTCCAGCAGTTTAATTAGAGAATCTCCTTTTCTTAATTATGGAAGAAACTCAGAAGCTGTGGTAATGGGGAAAAAAATCTTTTTTTTTTTTTTTTAAACTTACGCTCATACTGTTTTTCTGTGTTGTAATAGAATACCTAAAGTTGAGGTTTATGCCCCTGTTATTCATGTATGTGATATTGCCTACAGAAAGGAATGTATTTCAGTATCTTTCTCTTCTTTTACTTTTCCTTCTCATCTTTGTCATGTTAACTTCCAGGTTTTTATTGATTCGACACTTAAATATTTTATTTGGCCCACCTGGTTCTATATAGCAGAGATCTTTAGCCTGATAAAATCATGGGGCCTTTTAAACACTGGGTTGGAGGAAAGAAAAATCTGTATTTAAACATAGAAAAATTAAATGTTCTAGCCATTATTTGAAGAAGTTGCACCATTGCAAAATGTAAATAGATGCTACTTTTTTACCTTCAGTATAGGGCTGTATCTTTAAAGGTGGGTTTATGCTTTTGTATGCTATGATGTGTAATTGAATACTATGTGCCATAAGATTGCCCTTCTGACACTATGTCTGGCATGAAGATTTTCTGATTTTTAGGTGGGAAATGTTGCATGTGATCATGAAATCTCTAATATTTCCTAGAGCCTGATACATTCACAATTCTAGGAGCTTTTTTTTCTTGCAGTGTTTCAGCAGTATGCTTGCAATCACATTAGGAAGAATGTACCATGGAAATAAGTTACAAGGAAAAAAAAAAAAGTTTTGTTTTCAGACATCGCCCTATTCTGAGGTTGTTTTTATTAAGGTGTCTTATTATGGGGCTTGATTTACCTTCCCTAAGTAGAGACCAATATACATATTTGTATGGCAACCAAAGAAAGAACGATAATTCTAGTAAAATGAAAAAACACTCTTCTGAAGTCACTGATCCCTTTCAGTAAACTATTTGGTTACGTGGCACTTCAGGCTTCATAAACTGTTCAGCAGCTGGGTTTCTTTCTTTTGGGACTAACCTGTACCAAGCTTTATGTCCTTGTCAATATGAGATGATGTTTATTTTTCCACCTTTGTCCTTGTGGTCAGCTGTACTTAGTTTTTAAATAGCACTGCTTGCTTTTTAATAGCTTTATCTTTTCTAGAGATATGTTTATTTAATGACCCATTAGATATTTTCATGGAGACATACAGAAATAATATGAATAAAATTATGTTAAAGCTTATTCATTTGGCTGAAAAATAAAATGTGTCTTCAGATGTAACTATGAATACTGGTCACTTCCTGGTTTGAAATAGCTGCTTCTCTTCCAGGGTGTTCCAGAAGATTTGTTGTTTTTTTATAAACATATCCAAAAGGGTGGTGAAGTCTTTCGAGTAAACCATTGCCTCCTGCTGTACCGTTACCATCCACAGGCTGCAACTCATTCCGTCCTAGAGTAAGTTGCATTTTTGGTAGAACTTAAAAATTAGCTTCGCCTTGAATGATTAGCAGCGAAGATGCTTAATCTCTTCAAGACATCACACAGCAAAATAATTACCTAGTGTTGTGTGTGTCTGTTTTAAAAAAAAAGGCTAAAAAGCAAGCATAACATAATATGTTGGTAGTATCCTCTTTTCATGCTGGAAGGTTAGTTTTCTGTTTGTTCTTGCTATAATTTTGCTTTTGAGTAACATACTGTAATGCTGGAATTGAAATTATGAATTGAAATCTTTCATTTGCATACTGTTGCCTGTACACTATCTGTGTACCTGTGTTAATGATTTAGTGAGGCAGGGGTGGGGTGGGGGCACTTTAACATTTGACAAATAGAAATTCTATGTAATTGTTTTGTCTTTGCAACTGTTTTTTGAAGTAATTTCACAATAGGTATTGTAAGAGCAATGAAGCATTTTGGGGACTGCATTACAGCAGTACTGTTTTCTCAACTTCCAGTTACCATTCCTTTGGCTGAGACTGTAACTGATCACATGAGATCTCGTAATCTGCCTGAATAACGTCTCTGGTTATCTAAAGCATCTGAGTTTCTTACCCTTAAAGCAGATTAAGAATACTTTCTATGATTATGTATCTTATCTGCTGAACATGGCAAAAGCAAGCAGTGAAGCAGTAGTTTCTTCAATACTTTGAACATGATTGCAAGAATGTGTTTGAAAGATATCCTAGTGGTGAGTTTTTAATTAGGATTTTTGATATGTGAGGTTTTGATTCTCATATTTTTTTGCCATGTGAACCATAATGTAAAAAATTTTTTTTTAATTTTAAAGCTTAATTTCAAAATGAACTGTCTCAATTTTAAAAAAGTAAACAAAAACTTGCAATACCAACAAAAACCATCTTTTGAAAAAGACAATAAAACCTAAACCTTTCATCTGATAATGTGCTACATTTACATATATTATTTTCCTATTTTAAAAGGTCTAGACCATATAAATCAGATAATAAGGTTTGAAAAATACCTGAGGATGTTTAGGAGTAATTATCTCAGGTGCTCCCTTGTAAGCTGTTGCCTACTGCTTTTACAGTGCTGGTCTACCCTTAAAGAAAATGTTACACTGTTAATTGCGGATTCCTCTATGTGCTCATTGTACGCATCAAAGGTGTTCTTCGTGATCAGAAGTCCTGCAAGCTGAGCCAAAGTTGTTTCTTTCTCTTATGGATTGACATTAATAACAAGTTACGCAAGTTTTACTGTACTTTAGGAGTCCCAAACCAGAATCACAGTGGTAATTAAGTAAGCTGTTTTCTTACTGATTAATGATATAAATACACTTTTCAGTCAGTCCTATTTGTATGGCTTTGTAGAACTGACTAGTAAAACTAAACATTTTTATGTGCATTTTAGTTGTATATCACTATATTATTGTATTACTGTAAATACTATAGTATGTTAGCATAAATATCGTGCTCATGGTTAATGTCACTATAGATCTTTATAAATACATATATATATGTATGCATGTGTATATAAAATCGTTTTACTCTGAACAGTCATTCCAAACAAGTAGAAGGTATTCTTCAGATTTTGCAAACAAATATGAGGTAAATTATTTTCCTTTTTATTGGTGTTTAAATGTAAGGGGTTTTTTTTCTCTTTTAGTGTGTGATCATTTTGGCAGTTAGTTACAAACTTTTCAGCCATGCATCATGGGATGCTAGAACTCGTGGAAGTCTGTTGCTTGTATCTGTGGGAAAACATCTTATTCTTGGAAATGAGTTTGTTTTGAATTTACTGCAAGCTGTTGCTTATTCAGATCTACAAGGTTGTGTGGCACAAGGACCCTGAATTACAACATACTGTGAGAATGTGGAAATACTGTAAGCTGTTTCAGATGTGCAGTTTGCATGTCCAAATTGGCGCCTTTCTTGTCTTATTCTAAGGAGTCAGGCTAGCCATTCTTCCTGTTGGCTTTTTGCTGGTACTACTGTTAATAACATTTTGTGTGAACTTTCAAATACGAGGTTGTGTAACATCTCTTCTTATTGGCTTGTTCCCCTGTTTGTTGCCTAAGTTGTGAAGGGCTGGCCAGCATTTGTTTCTAGAGACCAAGGTGTGCATTGAGCAAAAAGAGATTGATGGACTCATCACAGAGGTTTAAGGTTATAATTTAAATTGGGTCTTCTCTAATTTGTCTTTTGGTCACCCAACCTTATTTAATGCGTATTCTACATTTTCTAGAAGTGTCGTCCTGTGTTGTTGCTGTGTCCCGTTCCCCCCCCCCTTTTTTTTGTGTGATGTGTGTTGTTTGAGCAGTTTTCTGTGGCATTTTGCCTTTCACCATTGGCCTGTGTTGTTTTTGAATTTTCAGAGTTAGCCTACACCTGGATTTGGAAGTAGTAACTCACCAACCAGATTAATATCTTGTCTGAGATCAAAATGATGCTTGTAGGAATGTTGCTTTATTATTTTTTTAACAGTTTATGCCTAGTTTCAGTCTTAAAAAATAGAGCTGGTTAGTAGGACTTGTTTATGCAAAGATGCGTGATTCAATCTTTTCAGCAAAGACAAAATTTGCTCATAGCCTATTATGGGCTGCTTTCAGTTTATACGAGTGTCTTTCATTACTGTTCAGGGAAAAAAATGCCTGATTTTGCATTTTCAGACTTCCTAAAATATATATATAAAACTACTTGGCAAGCGACATTTAGGTTTTTTTATTTAGTATGTATAATTGTAAACAGTAATGATTTTTTGGTCATTTTGTATGATTAGTATCCTTCTGGAACAAATATCTGGAGGTGAAAGTATCTGTGAAGCAGGAAACAAAATCTTATTTGCATTCTCCCTTACCCTGGAGGCATCAGACTGCGTTATTAAATGTTTTGGGTGTGTGACAGAATCTAAATGAAGTATGGTGTCTATATTTAGATTTCATTAGGTGCATACAGAAATATAAATGTTCTCATTGTAATTTCATCTAAAGTCTGTGATGGATACCTGCTAAATGTGAATGAGCAATACAAGTTTTGAGAAACTTCTCTTCAGCAAGGAATTTACAACACAAAATCCCACATATTGTATCTCTTAGATCTAAATCTTTTTATCTCACATTACAGCTTGTATCCTAGGGCTGTGTGTACTTTGTGCTACATAGCTACATTATACTGATTTGATACAATATCAGAGCTGGTTTTTTAGTGAGAAGTACTGTAGTAAGAAAGTTTGGTGTATAATAAAAACATTGTAAAATTCTTAGATTTTTATCTTGCCAAAGGGGAGAAAAAGGAACTGTAGATAAAACAAGGTACCTCATTGAAAGATAAAAGTCAGCTTGGAACAAGATGAGCAATAAAACATTGTATTTGTCTTTAGGTAGTGCTGCTCATGAAGACAGGCAGTTGGGGCAGGTAGCTAATTCTGTAGCAGTTTACAAGCTTTTGGTCAAGAGAAATTTAATATACGCAGAAAATAAGGTTTGTACCTTCCATCTGAGATTCAGGCGATTCCCTTTTATGCAGGAAATGTAAAGTGTACTTACAAGGCTTACAGTACTTTCATATGCTGTGTATTCGGAATGAGTATAATATTTTAAGAGCTTGTTCTGCAGAAATAACCAAAATTACGTAATCTATTGAAACCATCTGGTTTCAGGCACTAGAAGCTTCCAGTGTCATCTAAGCGAAGGGGAACAGGCACTTAGTCTGAAACACACATTTGGTTGTTTTAGAGGTACTCTAAGGCATGGGTCTCATATCACTGATGAGTGCAGGAATGCCTGCTTCATTTCCTGCAAAAACATATGCATCCAAAAATAGGCAGGAGAGAGGAAGAACGTAACGTATTCCTGTACAACTGCAATAAAGATGAGGTCAACTGCATTTTTATCTTCTATGCTCGCATTTGGCACTTCAATTAAACATGAAAACTAATGACCTCATTAGATTCTTGAAAAGTAAATGGCATTAACATTGATAGTCTCTGTCTTTCTTAATAAGCCTTTCATGAAAAATAGGCCACAATGCAAACCATGCCTCAGTTAATGACCCATGACCTGAAGATGAACTCAGACATTAATAGAACCTATTAACAGTGTAGCTGTAATAACTCAGTGGGACGATATAGTCCAGCAATTAATAAGTTCACATGAAGTTCAACAGAACAACAACAACAAAAAAAATCAGTTTATTCACCAGTATGGTCAAGGTTCAAATGGGATTAATTTCTGAATTTCCTGTGGATTGTAAGGACCTTGAATTCTGTCTGCAAAGCTAGCTATAAAGAATCTGTTCTTTCAGCTCTCACTGTGATGAAAAAGTTCTCTGTTCTTCCATCTCTGGATTATCTATCAGGTGAGATTCACCTATAATATAGAACTCCCTTATCCTGGCATGAATGAAAAACCACTGGAAGAGGCTGTTCGCTTGAATAGCTCCTCTTCCTGTCTGGTGTTACCTGAGCAGCGTGCGGGACCAATGTATATAGAAAAGGTCAGATTTATAGTATTACTGTGGATGGTAATCAATGCCTAAAATCCCAGTACTGTTTAGGATATTGGGCTTGTATTTGTGCATTTCTCAAGTACTTGTACATCTGTCTTTGCTCTGTTGATTCACTTATGTAGCCTCACTGGGGGAAGGAGGGGAAAGGCAGTGAAACAATATGGCGAGGTTTAACTGAGCTCAGACATTAAATCATATAGCTTTTATTGTCACATTATCTTTCATTTCAAAATAGGAGTAGAGCAGATGTTTCTTGACTCCTGTATTCAGTCAGTAGGTCACCACACATTTTAACAGAGCTCCATTGTTATATTACTTGGGTGGATGGTATGGCAATAACTGCTTGGGACTGAGGAACACACTTTGTAGTCATTCTCACCCACTGCATGAATACCCTCATTTCACTCCTGCAGAATTTTGGCTCCTCTTCTTCCTTCCAGGCTACATAACTGATGAGTATTGAGGGGCCATGGCAAGTGAGATCTTAGGAAAATCACGTAAGCCTGGAGAATGATTTTCCAAGTAGAAAAATGTATACTTATAACATTTCTTTTGTAAAGTAAAGAAGTGACAAGAAAATGAAAGAAACGTGAAAAATAATATACTTCAAGAATTTTGGTCAAAGAGGAGTATTAGGATGTGGGAACAAACTTCTGCGGTCAGAAGACTTTGTATCCCCCTTCTGGCTGAGGAAAATCTTGTTAACTGAATACAGGCTGGGAAATCATACTAAAGGCTACTGGGAAACGGCTTGCTTTAATCCCTTCTGACATGGGTAGGAAAAGCAGCCTTGATTTGGGGTGATGCAGACTAATAATACCTCCTAGGTTTTGCTGGTGGCTATGAATATGTAATAACGCAAAATCTGAAAATAGCTGTGAGAATCGTCTGAGTAGTGGTTTGTACAACTTCTAGATCGTTTCAGGCATTTTCTTTAATCATCCTTTGCACGTTGCTACAGTTCCCCTCTGTTGCACCTGCACTGGCTCTTAAAGGATGGGAAAATGGCATTCCCTCATCCCTCAAGGCAGGAATCCCAGTTATCTCTTCTGGAAACATCAAAAAAAGTGGCAAATTAGGTGAACCGGAAACCTGAAGGGGATAACTGAAACTCTCTTTTGACACTCCATAAGCTACCTTTTGCTTCAACGTGTGAGATACATTGTTAGCGCAGAGCAAGTTTTCACAAAGATTGAGTCTGTGATTGTCACTCTAAACCTCAGTCACAAATTCTCCCCTCAGTTCTGTATTTATCTGATGATCTCGGCTTGCACTGTTAAAGTATTTCAAGGTTAACTCAAGACTGCAAATTGTTCAGTGTAACTTAAAATTTTCATTAAAAAGGGCCCACACAATATTGTGGCATGGGGGATGTGATTTTTAAATTCTTCTCTGTGAGCATTTTCATGAGAATGCCTCATAGTGTTGCAAACAAAAAATCACAAGTGCTGGGGTATATTGGTTTCATTTTCACAACCCAAAATAGGTATTTAAGAAAGCCATTTATTGGTGCTTAAATGAAGCTGTCTGACAACATTGAACAGTGATCCGATTAATTTGGAGTTTAATAACTTCCATATCCTTTTATTTCTGAATGCAATTCCCTTACATACTTTCCCTACTTGCATTTCTCAATATAGCATTCATAGATAAGATTGGGTCAGTAAATCTGCTTCAGTCTGATATCTTTGTGGAAGATTGGTCTGCTTGAATTTTACCTCTATAGGGCCTTCTGTGGAATATAGGCACCCATCACCTAGACAGCAAATGTATACTGTCTGGAAGCAATCAATACTGAGTGTACTGGGACATCTCCATGACAAATAGAAACATTTTCTGTGCGCCTGGATGTAGATTCCATTGTTTGCCATACAATTAGAAGTTGATAATTCTTTCTGTGCCTTGTAAGGTTCCCTGTTTTTCTGTTAGCTTTCTTAACTTGCCTGTGTCACTCAAGTCAACAGAACAGATTCTGAAGTACCTCTGGAATGTAATGGTTATCCTTCTGAAGTCACATTTCAAAGTAAAATCAGTTTTAAAACCTCTCCATTTACGTGTAAAGCAATAATCTTCCTTTTTAGAAGGTAGCAGAAGCTCTAAAATTTCCAGTAAAGTGATCCTGGAAAAATACTTGACCTTCATATTTCTTTCCTTTAACTTTACTTCTGGGAATGTAGTATGCTCTAATGAACATGGAAAAAGGCAAGTGTCAAAGGATGCCAGCAGCAGCTAAAGCTTTGCAGCAGGAATGCAGCTTGTGGTTGCATTAGAAGAGATTTGCAATCAAATCCAAGATTTTTTTTTCCCTCCATTAGTTGAAGTGCTGGTGCATGGCCGTAGTCCTCAAAACAGTGTGGAAATTTTATATGGAGTAGCTGTTCTTCTTGGGTGCGTTTATTTGCGTGTGAAGTTCTTTCCAAGTTATCACGCCACGATCAATGATGAAGTGCTAAGCAGGATTTGGCTGTGCTCAAAAATTGCATACTGAAGTGAAGTGGGCTCTTGGAGCTAACTAATAATCCCAGCAAGAATCCATATGCCTTAGTACTATGAGGGTTGCATGTTTTTCAAACCGTAACTCAGGGCTGTGAAGGAATGATGCAAATAAAAACACAAAATTCCTATCATTAAAATATTAGGAAGGTTTGGTAACAAACTTTTGGGAACAAATTAGGTTACCTGTTAACCTCAAATGTTATGTTTGTACCTCAGAGGTACACTTCGTAAGAATAATTTGGAATAGTAATTTGTATCTGTTACAGAGCTTTGTGAAATTTGATAATCTGTTATAAGAAGGAAAAATCTGAAAACATTTCATAGAAATCAGATGTTACTGTAATGCCAGATCATCAGACATCTCTAGCGATCATACTCATGTATTTTACAGTTTTGTAATAGAACCAAAATTGGTGTAATGCATGCAGGATTATCCATAATCAGAGCTGCAACTAGGAGACAGAGCAGACTGTCAGTCATTCTCATCAGTGAATGAATAGCATAGCTGTAGCAGCTCCTGTACCTGACTATCCACCCACCTGGGCAGTTTAGATCCTTAACATCAAGGAAACTTGAATGGATTTTGATTTTTCTATAAATTCGCAACCTGCACTTTCAGACCAGAAGTAGCTTAATGTAGCTGCCCCATGATAACCTGTGCTGACTCATGAGTCAAAAGCTTATTTGAAGCAGAAGTAGTAACATATTCTTTGAGTATTTCAGTGTTTAAATTCCATACCAACTTGATGGAGTCAGGAGACTGTGGGGCTCAAAGTTGAACTGTGAAGAAGGTATATATTAGGAAAAAATATGTGCTTCCCAAGACAAAGAAAACCATAGGCAGCTTTAGGATCTCACAGGAAAATTACTAGTTTTTTTCTGTTAATGCTTTAACTAATTTCTGCATCTGATTTCTTGGATCACAAGATGTATTACAAGTTCTAGAACAAGTTGTAACAATTATTATAAAGTGTATTGTGTTCTGTCATGATAAAGCAGATGGAAAAACCTATTTGAAGAAATGCTTTCAGAAAGGAAAGACAATTAGGTGTTTATCAGAATTTCCTATGAAAGAAATTTTCAACTCAGAGTGCCTTGTTCAAGAGATGTAGATTAGGAAGATTTGTCCATCAAGCCGTAAATTGAGGATATCAATTTATTGTTTCTAGAAAATTGTTTATTAAGTATGAGATAGGCTCCTAGTTAATGAATACTAAATGAATGCTAGACATGAAACAGGTGTTCTTAACAGCAGGCAGTTTTATTTAAACCATTGTAAATTATGTAGTCTTATATATTGCATTATAGGGTGGGAATTGCTATTTTAAAAGCATACCTGATTGAAAGCAATAGGAAATGTGTGCACGTGCACATGTACACACACACACACGAAAAAAGTTGTAGTTGTCAAAGTGAATTTGGCAGTTGGGAGGAATGGTCCATGAACAAAATTCTTTCCTTGGAGTTGTCTTCTGTTTCCGAGAACCTTTCTTTAACTTGTTGAAGATCTCAGCGGGTCTTCAGTATTTACAGATGTTAGGTGTTCCCTTGTTACTGGTTCTGAAGCCATGGGGTTCATAATTTGGTGTTAGTCTCACAGTTGTTTACCTCAACTATGTGGCTTAAATTATATTGTGGAACTTATTACAAACATGAAGACATGAAGGTGTAATTGGACACAGACATCTGTCAGCTTGCTTTGTTTCTAAAGCATGTTTTAAGGAGTTTTATGAGGCATACCACTTCTTCCAAAAAAGAAAAGTAATTTCCACTGCTCTTTGTTTCTAGTAATGCTATTTGTTTTAAAAGTAGTCTTCAAATAAAGGCACAGCCACATTCATGTCACTGCTGAATAATACTTTGGAACCTTTAAAATTAAATCACTCTTCTGTGGTCTAAAATGTGTGTGTGCACATTCCTAAGTGTGAATCGTGTGTAACAGACGGTAGTTTCAGTGTTGTGTGTGACTTTGCAGTTCAGTGATCATCTCTTGCTGTATGGGTGTCCACTGATTCGGACTTGCTGAAGATTTGAGTCGAATACCACAACGTAAATGGACTTTCATTGTAGCATTGGGCTGTATATTTGGGTGAATTGGAGTCCTGAATTTGTGAGATTTCAACTTTGCATTGACAAAGGAGAATGAATGCATGGGCAGATGGAACATGAAGTGGTCATCTTGGATTTAAGGGATAGTTTGCCTGTACGCACTGCAGGGTCATAGAGCAGTTCATACGGTGAGTACAGGTATGGGCAAACAGTGTATTGGTGGGCACTTGGAGTTGTTGGTATTGAATTTGATTACCATAGCCACAGTTTTTCATCTTCTTGTGATCTTCTGTTAGGGTTCTTGAAAATAATAGTGGTTTAGCTACAGCTTCAAATCTATCCTAATGATTTTTGTCTGAGAACTTCCACAAAATGTCTTTTTTTCTAGCAACAGTTTACATTTCTCTTGGAAATTTCTAGTATAATGTTTTGGTGTGATTTTGTTGTATCATGTGTGAATCAGTTTGGTCAGCTTTAGGTGTATGTGAGTATGTACATATGCATATATGTATATAATGCTAGAAGTTTTAGGGATCAAAATCCACCTTTTTTCTAACTCTCCAGGGGAACCATCTGGAATCACCGAGTCAGGTTTCTCGAAGACAGAGTCCTGAGCTCCTGGACATCATTCACCATTTGGAATGCAGGCAAGCAAGGCAAGAAGCTCTACAGAAGCTTGTCACCAGCTAATCGGAAAAAGGTGAGCTAGTAAGAGGGGGTAATATCTGTACAAAATCACTTTCTTCTCTTTCATATGCCTCCTTGCTTCTTCTAACATAATGTAGCAAAATTCTCATAAGATATTTTGTCCCCAAAGTACTAGTTGATTAATATAAATTGGAGAAATTATTAATATTCTGCATAATGTATTTCTTCTTTTCAAATGCTATATTACTTTTTTTAGAGCATATGGTGTGTATGTAGTGCTGTGTATGCATCCATGTTCCTGCTTGCTGGTGACTAAGCATAGTAATAGGTTATACGCACTATATAACTGTTTATGGCCTGCTACTCTGTAACTAGCCATGTAGTAGCCAGGTACCCAAGGTGAGTAGATGAGTAGACTAACTCTTTATTTGGATGGTATAATACTAAACTACCTTGTCCAGAATTATTCATATGTGGATAAAATTTGCCCAGTTCCTAAGTGGATACTGGACAGGTCGCTATCGGATGCTGATCAACCTGATTTGTATTATGAGGACTAGTTGTAGTGTAACTCCCTTTTGAAAAGCTTGATTGTTTAAAAATAGGAGTGGGGTGCGGGGTGAACAGGCAAGTAGAAGCTCTTGAACATGACTATCCAATTTACAATCAGTTGAAAATGTGGAGGTTACTTATGTTTGGCAATGGCAGATATTTCTCAGGACAGATTTGTCTTAGAGTTTAACTTTTATAGCATTTTCTTTTGTGTAATAACTTTTTGTTAGATAAAGGCTTTAGGGCTAATGTCAAATGGCTGTTTCTTATCAAGAGCCACAGAACATTCATTTTATTACCGAATGTGTTTTCTTTTCTTGAAAATATGGATGGGAAGACAAAATGACAAATATATATGTAAACCTGATTAATGTTGTGGCCCTCAGACCACACACATATGAAAAAAAGAAAGGAAGAAATTTGTATACTCATAGTTGAAATTACTGAATAGACATGGGAGACACTCATACAGTAAATACACAACACAAGAATTGAACCTGAATTTCCTGCTCGATACTCCATGCCACCCCTCTTTCACTGCCATCACGTGGTAGTGGGTGAAGTGTATGAAGAAAGAAGATTAAATGCTATGTGTCTCCAATCAGTTACTTCATTCAAAGAGGACAGAACTGTCCATTAAATGTATTGAGTTATCTTGGTCATGCGGTGCAGTGTACACATGACTTTGGGGGGTTTATGAAAATGTTCTCTTTTGTTAGTATTTTGCATAGCACTTTGTGACTTCCACTAACTTTCTAGCAACCATTGCACTTTTCTGTGTGCAAAATTATGAGAATTAGAAAATAAGTTCCAAGGGAAGAGATGGCAGCTCATCTGGTAGATTTTTGAGATGTTACGGAAAAAATAGACTATGTTGTTTTTGTAGCAGTGTCTCACCATCTTAGGTGTTAGGGGTTTTTTGGTTTTGTTTTGTTTTCTAGCTTTTGTGTGCCAAGCCAAAATGGAGATTGATATTAAGATAGAACACCTCTCTAGCTTTGGGTTACATTTGCCACCTACTTCTATAGGTGACTCATTTAGGACTTCACATCCTGTTCAGCAAACACAATGATAATTTGAAGATGTCACTGCAGAGATGATAAAAAGGGCAAGAGAAATATTATTATATTGGTGGGGTTTTGCCATTTTTCTGCCAGAGAACCAAAGCTTACCTCTCCTTCAGTAAGGAACAACCTTCATTCCCCGCTATGCTAGCACTGACAGTGTGGTTCTAATTAACTGGATCTTGACGTTCTTTCCAGCTGACCTTTACATAACGTTTGCTTTGGCAGTGTTGCAGGCCATGATACTATTTTGCTTCTGTCAAGGTTACAATTGCACATATTACAGTATGCTTTAGTTTGATAGTGAAATATTGCATTGAGCATTAACCCATTAATTACTGGATACCAGACACATTTAGCAAGCTTACATGCCAGATGCAATTGCACGTGCCAAGTATGGCTCATTTTGCAAATGTACTGCAGAAAACTACTGCTAAAATGCAGGCACAGTCTGATCCTTAATACTTTATATAGAGTAATCAAACTTTATCCACTAACTCTGACATGTTATCTGAAGTATTCAGAGGTTTTCTCAATAACTAACAGAGATAAATACCTTCAGAAAGTGACTTGTATCATCTTAAGTGAGAGCAGGGGCCTAGTGTTTAGATAGCTAATCTCTGATGAAATTAGTATTATCTGTAGTGATTAAAGCACTAGTTTTATGTAGTTGTTCAGGCTCATTATGATTGCCATTATAACATCCTAGCTTTTCCAAAAGTAAGATCCCAGGTCTGTCCATCTCGGTCAGAACTGAAGCTTGAATGATATCCTGATGTTTCACGGTAAGTCACTGGCAAAAGGTTGTAAAAGTAGTTAAAACATCTTGCTTCTCCCAAGTGCTAATCAAAGGATTATGCTGCTGGAGTTTCAGGAAATAAATTAATAAAATTTGCAGTAGGTAGGTCATGGCAGTTTTCATTTTACTCTAAATTAATAACAGTAAGAGGAGGCTAGTTAAACTCCATGTTATACTTTTCCTCAAAAATCCATCAGGTATTTTGTGACTAATCTTCAACTCTTGCCAAAGACTCTAAAATCCCATATGAACAAAGGTTGTAAATAGTTGTTGCTTCATACTTTCCAGCCCTAAAAACAATAAAATACTTTTCTTGTCTCACCCTTTAAAGACTACCTTAACAAGATTTAAGCTTTCATATATTCTGTTAATTATGACAACACTAGAGATTCAATATAATTTTGAATCTACAAGTAGAATCTAGTGTTGTCTTGTAAATGGAGGCCCCGGGGATATGAATTCATCAATTATGTAAAATAGACACCATTAAAATACAATTCCAAAAGCCCCTTAAGACAAAATATGATTTATTACATCAATACAATTACCATTTTCTCCTCTGAAGGTCCAGTTGTGTAAAACGGTGCGATCTGAACAGGTATAATACCCTTTGAAATGCAGGTAAAATTGCCAAAATAAGCTGTATAATTTAACTGAGCTGTATAATTTAACTGTCTAAATTTAATTTCAGTTGGTTTTATACTTTAAGTCAGATTAGACTCTTGAAAATTTTACCTATACTCTGTTTCACTGTTGCTGCATCATTTTATCAAGATTCAGAATTTCATTAGTGTCATGAGACTGATTTTGGTTGGAATGTGGAGTCACAGCAGCCTTGTTTTCCAAATTGGTGCTAAGTACCTGTAGAAAATTTGGGACACATACTCCTAGAATACATAATAACACCCCCCACCCCCCCCCCCCAACCTCTTACATACCGTTTGTATTATTTTGTAATTGTGAAAAAAAACTAAAATCTACTAAATCTTCAGGAAGAGAATTAATTAATCTGAACTGTCAAGCTTAGGGCATGTAAGAAAACATCTTTTTCAAAAGAGAGCGTTTCTTGTCTTTTCAGAACCTGATAAACAAAGCAATTGTATTTCTTATACTGACTAAGTTTTTGTGGGATGTTTGAAAAGTATGTTGCATGCTGAACAGCACTGTTTCTTAGAAAACAAAATTTTGGCAATTCCAGGAAGCAGCAGTCTGTGTATGTTCATACTCACTAACAAATTATTACTTTAGTCTGTTTGGAAAACAGTCTGAATTTGAATTATGGCTATGTTAAAAGAGAAAAGGACACCTAAGCAATATTGTCTCTTTTCCTCCAGACATCTGTATGGTGAATATTAAAATAATTCTTTGTCTCCAAAGAGCTTAGGCAAAAATCCAAGGCTCAGTATTTTTGCTAAACAGCAACACAAGAAAAAAAAAATTATTCAACTAGTAGTTTTTTTATGAATTAATTACCAGGATCTCGGTATTCTTAGGGAAATTCTGTTTCCTGGCTGTCCCCTTCTTGATTCACGCAGTTGACAGTGTTTCAGTATTAGCATTTCTGCAAGAATGAAATCGAACAGACCTTTTTTTGTTTAAAACACATCCGTCTTGTCTATAATTTGCAGCTGAAGATGGAAACCAAATGTTTTGGGGATGCTATATATGCCTGGAGGGTTTTCTGAGCTGTCTTGTCTACTCTTTTATTCTCCACCAAACTTTAGCTAAAAGGAGAACTTCAGCATTAACATTTTGTGTCATTTCCGATAGCTGAAAATAGTGCTCAAGAAGCTAACAGAAAAGAAGGGGGAAAGGACGAAATAAGCATCAGCTAATTAGTGGCATGGAAACAGTACTAGTACACAGCCAGCCCATAAAGTTTCTCTATGACAACCCTATCTGCCAGTGGCAAACTTGAAAGCTTCAAGAAGGTATTTCGTATGCCCTTTTTCCTAGCTCATTAACCATTTAAAATCATCTGTTAGTTTCTCTTCACCTTTTTCTAAGAGCAACATCACTAAACCATGTACTTTAACTATGACCCTTCAACTCCCTCACAAAAGCAAGAAATGTTTAAGCTTTGTAGCATTTTAACTACTCTAAAGTATATGAATGGCAGTATGAGAGTGTGAAGTGGGGACGTGTAAAAGCAAAGAAACATAAATAAAGGGAAGAATATTACACCTACCTTGACTGTGGAGCAAAAGATAGAATGACAACATGAAAGCGAGTTAAAAGAGAGCCAACAGAACAAAAAGAGAGAAATGAAATTCGAAAGCTTCAGTTAAATCCAGGTATAAAGCATCCTAAAATGACATGGGGTAAAATAGAGGCTTTAATTTGGACTACAGTGAATACTTCATGCTGAAATATGGCAGGGAAATTTCCCTGCTGCTTCCATTTGGGAAGATGTGCTTTTTTGCAACATCCGTTTTGTCAGTACAGAGGCATGCACACTCGAAAAGTTACTGCATAACTAATGTTGTTATCTGTTCTAGAGAAATGAGACGCTTGCAGCTAGTTCCCACACTGTTACATAATGTAATCAGGGAAATCTTGTAGGTACAGTATTTAGAAGCCTATTTTACACGTTGGAGTCTGGTGTTAAAATTGTCTTGAGCAACCTTGTTATGTATATGTTGAAAGAGGGAAGATGCTGCTATCTTTAATGGAATAGTGTCTTTAAATAGAGTCATGAAATGCATGCTTGGAATTTAATGATACCCACAGCTTCTGTCACAGCCGTAGTGCTAAAGAGGTGAAATAAAAGCAGCATCCTGATACTGAAAATCACTCAGATTGTGACAGAGTTGCTTGCTAGTTTCATGGTTCTGCTTGTGGTGTATTGGGAGATGTTTATGCCTCTGCATGGCTCTTGTTCTGTTTGTCATTAACTGTATCTATTTAAACTTGCATTATAATGCTTTCAGTTAGTTTGCTTTGACATGAATGGCCAAAAACAATTTAACTTTTGCAGACATGTATATTAACATACTTCTGAGGCTTTATGGAAGTTTGAATGAAAGAATTATAAAGAGAAGAATCAACAGGGTCACTAGAAGTTTAAAATGGATGAAGGATTGCATGAGATGTGGAGGGAATGCAGTAGGGAAGATCTGCTCATACAGGATTTTGTAGAGAGTTTGCAGGTTGTCTTCTTTAAAGATAAATTTTATGAGACCAATTGATGTAATGAGGAGGGAGAGGAGACAATGTACAAGTGACCACTTATCAAAAAGGTTGTCCATTTTTTTCTGTCATGCTCTACTAAGTTATTCACTCTCCCTTGTAAAACTTGCCTCTCGTACCCTTGAAGCTACAACAGATCTTGAGAATTTGCTGTGATTACATTTTGTTGCTTTCTGTAAATTAACATTACAGGCCTAAAGCAGACCACAGGTGAAAATAAGATGAGGGAATAAAATCCTATGAAGATCATTCACCATAAAAGGACTTTAGGCTGGTGAAATCTTTCAGTTTTTCCATTAGGAAATCTGAGTGGAATGGGAAGTGTAAGGCAACATCCTCTGCAGTAGCCAACAAGGCAGTAAACAAGTTAAGTATGAAAGAAACTATTAATTTTTGTGTAATAGTAGCACAGCTCAAACAGCTAGGCAATTACAGCTGCACCCCAAGCCCACTCTTACTGACTTCTCAGATTGAACATTTGGAGTAGGATTAATCTACTACCCATTAATCTCCTTTTACCACGGGGAGGTCTGATAGTCCCAGCCTGTGTGTCCCTTCACACAGCTGCTGTGTTATTAAAAAGAAGCAGCCAGAGAATAGCTTTTATATTCCTCAAACGTGTCTTCCCCAGCAGAGGGTTTTTTTGAGTAAATATCTTATCTTTTGAGCCATATAAACTTTCTCTTATGAGGGAGAAAACTACTTCTCCTTTTTCCCTTACACTGTTGTTAATGTATGTTGCAATCCATATTTATAAAAATCACTTATAGTAATTATGTAGCTTGTATATAACAGATATCTAGCTGTCTCTTCCAGTTTTTAGCTCGGAGAAATAGTCTTTTTTTCTTTGTTTTGGAATTGTGCAGATTTTCAGACAAGTGATGTCCAAAATAAAAATATATAATCATTTATATATTTTGTTAGAACTGAAGCGTGATCTGAGGACTCTCTAAGCTTCAATGGTGTCGTATTGTCAGAGGCATTGCAAAAGAGCCATTTTGCTAGAAGGAGGGGAAAAAACCCAACTTGAGACTGCTTTATACCTTTGGTTCATAGGTTCCTCCCTGGGAGACAATAGTTCATGTATGGATGGATGGTTTTCATAAAAAAAATACAAGAAAGAAGCCCATTAATGCAGGAAAATAAATAGGTAACTCTGAGTTTATCCTAATAGTATAAAGTAAACAGCTTATATAAGCCTGATGCCTTGAGTTCTCCTTATAGGATAAACAACTGTGCGTAAGTCCTGTATTTAGACTCCAGACATAGATTTTCTTTAATTGGAAAATAAATAGTGTGTGTCAGAAAAATAGTTGACTTGCATTTTGGCCACCCACATGGTGTACAGTCTGGCAGAAAAATTGCCCATTCCAAGTCTGACCTGTTTTATAATACTGTAAATACCAGATGTAAGCTGGCTGAATCCATTGAAAATTAGACATGGAGATACCTTAGTGGTAACTCAAAAAAAGCTTAGAGTCATTTCCATCTTCCAAGCGAAATTTGTCACAGACTTACCTGTCAGGTTGGGTGTTTGGTTGTTGTTTTTTTTTCCACACAGCTGCTGTTACCGGGGGTTTTTTATGCAAGAGTGTCTGGGGGCTGGGTGGTTAGTATGGCAAAGGCAGTTTGCCAAATTTTCTGCATACGGTAGTATGACTTATGGCACAGGATGAGAGGAAGTGTTATGATTATTGGTAATCTAGTGATACAAGAACTATCTTTGGTTCTCTAACACCACTCATGTTAAGAAGAAATCTATGCAGCAGTCAGGGGTTTCTGTTATCTGTATTATAACATGCTAAAGGTGAATAGTGTGATACTTGCCAGCACAGATCTTGAAGGTGAATTCTTAGTTATGGACATTAAAGTGTAGATAGAATTTCACTTTACCTTATGTCAAAGGTTCTGGGGTTTCGTTTTGGTTTTTAAAATCTATAGGAGTATAAGCAGCTAAAAAACTAGCTTCAATTACTGGAAGATATGTCAATCAGTGTATTGGAGTGTATTTATTCCCTCTGTTGGGTTGACAGTGAAGACGTAGCCTGCTAAATTTTGTTTATAATGATCACAGCTTCTAGGAAAATAAAACATTAGTGGTGGAACTGAGATTTGCAGAATTTTGGAGACTTTTAAAAGTGGTTAACACAGAATGAAAAGTATACAGCTGAGTAACCTCTCTTTCCACAGTGGCTTCTATTTGCTTCCCTTCATATGTATACATATTTATATACATGTGTGTGTATGTATATGCACACATATAAATAAGATGGGTAGAGGAAATCTTGGGATGTAGTTTACTGTGCTCAGTCCACACCACCTGATTTTTCAACTACAATAAAGCATTACAGTGGTCATGGAAATGGGGTCAGGGATGTAAAGTGTACTAACTTGTGTTTAAGAGAAAAAAGAAAGCTAAGATCCTGGTTCTTCATCTTTGTACTTGAAGGAGTTGCTTGTGTTTGCTGCTGTCTAACCCAGTACCTTGTACAATGTCTGCACCTTGTACAATGACTAGTAACTTCCTAGGACTGCCCTGAATTCCCTCCTTTCTTTCCATTTCCATTAAAATGCCTGAAACAGGGGGAAGTGTCCTTTGGGCGATCCCTGCATCAGATCATCCAAAGCAAAAGTCTGGATCTGCTGGCCTGTAATGTGATTCCTTTAGTCATGCAGCCCCAAAGTGAGAATTTAATGTTTCCTTAATGTTCTGTTCTGTATTTCTTTTGCTGCCTGTTTTCAACCAACCTATTTTCCAGGTATGAACATCTACCTCTAAGTCATTCCAAGGACTATCCCTGCCTACCCTCTCCAGATTATTTATTGCATTTTCCACATTGACTTTGTATGGTGGTGGTGTTTAGCCATATTTGTAGTCCTTGATATTTTTGTTTGTATTCTCTTTCCATTGAAGTTTAATGGAAGAACTGGTATCATGGTATTTAAGGATTTGGATAGAAAACTGTTCAGTTGGATAGTGGAAATATCTCCAAAGTATTTTTGATGTAGAAACACCTTTTATGTTGCAAGACAATGCAGCTCTATCTGGCCATTGCCTGAAAACACATGTAACAGTTCTGTTCCTCTGCAGTTTTGCCCTTGGGCTGTAAAGGTGGCACTCTGTGTCGGGAGTGAAGTACCAATAAAGAATGCAAAAGTTCAGCATTATGACACCTATGCTCTTGTGTAGGTGTTTTCCTCTGCACAGACAGAATGAGGTCACTTCAGGTAAAAGAAAACTATCTTAATTACAGGAGGAAAATGTGTGAGAGAGATTTGTAGACTGTCCTGGTTTCAGCTGGGATAGAGTTAACTGTCTTCCTAGTAGCTGGTACAGTGCGATGTTTTGAGTTCAGTATGTGAAGAATGTTGATAACACTGATGTTTTCAGTTGTTGCTCAGTAGTGTTTAGACTACAGTCAAGGATTTTTCAGCTTCTCATGCCCAGCCAGGGCACCTGACCCAAACTGGCCAACAGTGTATTCCATACCATGTGACGTCCCATCTAGTTTAGGAACTGGGAAGGGGGGGGCAGGGAATTCGCCGCTCGGGGACTGGCTGGGTGTCGGTCGGCGGGTGGTGAGCAATTGCCCTGCGCATCATTTGTACATTTCAATCCTTTTATTACTACTGTTGTCATTTTACTAGTGTTATCATTATCATTATTAGTTTCTTCTTTACTGTTCTATTAAACCGTTCTTATCTCAACCCACAAGTTTTACTTCTTTTCCCAATTCTCTCCCCCATCCCACTGGATGTGGGGGAGTGAGTGAGCGGCTGCGTGGTGCTTAGTTGCTGGCTGGGGTTAAACCACGACATAGACACAGAAAGCAAGCCAGCCTTTTGCAGCCTTCTCTAACTTAATAAATTAATAAACAGCTGTTTGGCTTTTCAGATTTTCTCAGCAGTAAGTGTTGTTAATCAATTTTTAATGCAACAATTAAAAAGATAGGAAAAACGCTATCCAGCTTTCACCAGAATAATTGATTTCTGCAAGACCTTAACTATCTTAACTGTTCTGCTTCAGTGTAAGAGTTCTGTGTAGATAATATGAATAGATCCAATGGAAGTCAGAGGAAAACACAGCTACGTTTATTTTAAAAAGTCTTCCAAAATGTTACTGGCAACCTAGTGGCTTAAAAATGAGGCCACTGTGTATTTTGGATTGCAGGCATTTATTCTGCCTGCATATTTATAAAGAATGCAAATAAAAAACCATCTGAAATGTTTGGCAACTAGGGCTGCAAATAATGCTTCCATAACTACAGTAAGAATAACCAAAATGAAGCAGTAATTATATGTGTTTAAACACCAAATCTGCTGAACTTCTCAGTTGAAAAACACAAAGTCCAAAACCATAGGAATTCCCAAACTTGGTGTGTTATGACCAAGAATTGAGGCTAGTATTGCCAGAGCATCTGAAGCAATAGAGCAGCACGGCTGTACTGAGGTATCTGGTGGTAGATGATATGCTTGGGGTGGGCAGAAAGAGGAAGATTTGTATTATATAAGCTTAGATATTTAGTGGAAGTGCCAAAATGAGGAGGCTAGTCTCTGGTTTTAGTTTACTTAGCATATCACTTGGGATGAAGTTGATCTCATAGAGGTTTTCTCTTACCCAGTCAGTAGCTTAGATCACCTGTTCTCATGTTCATAAAAACAACATTCTCATAGACAACTGCAAACTTTGCCCATCTCCTTAAGATACACCTGGAAAGGATTTAATTTTTAAGCTCCATAGGAGGACCAGGGTGCATTGCCCTATTGCTGTGTTCATTCACATACCTGTAGCATTACTTACGTAGATACACTGCCTGTGAAATACCTGCTGGTAGCAAAGAACAGTATTGAAATGCTCTGCTTCTGTTTTGCCAGGTAGCTGCGTTTTGTGATGTTGATGAAAAGAAAATAACAAAAGGATTCTACACTTACGAAGAATCTGAGGTTAGTTGTAAGTACTCTTGCATTCTTTACTGTGATCTGGAAGTGTTCTGGGAAATGTGATGAAAGAATACATCACTGATTTTAAATATTGTATGGCAACTCATTTTGCTAAGGAGGCCGTGACAGAAGACTAGATAGCTGGGGATTGATACTGGAGTGTGAACTATGGAGCCAGAACTATGCACCTCACACTCACTGAAGTCAGTTTAGAAAGACAGAAATATATACACTCTGAAAGGATTCCAATGATGGAGTAAAACATAGCCTTCACTGACAGTTTTTTCTTTTAAGTGGGGGTAGAATTTGGCTCATGATGGATAAAAGTGAAATCTCTATTAAAGTAAAGTAAGCTTCTGTGATTAATTGTAACCTATCTGTATATTATAGTTACACTGTATCTGAATAAAGCTTTAATAGGATCCTTGGGAGCCTAAAATTGTAGGCAGCAACATTTTCTTCCCTAGACAAGGAAGGCCAATATTTAGATGGCAATAAACAAACCATATAGAAGAAAAATGTTGTCTTGTTGCAGTATTAATTTAATGATAGCAATTAGCTCAAGACCTGGAGTAAAGCTTCATCCAGATTCAGTCCCTACAACAGTTGGTGAAAAGACAGTTCTTAGTTTCACTGGGCATTGGACCCGATCCTGTGAGCGCGGTCTTCCGAGAGTGCAATTTGACATTACCCCTTAGCCACTCTAAGTGCAGGGGTGGTCTGACTTCGCTCACTGGCCTCAGCCACACACTTCCACTGCTTTGTTTATAATGGGTCTTGCAATCTTGCAGCTAAAGGATGACTTGATTCAGTTAGTTGATCTGGCAGAAAAGAAACCCTCAAAATAAGCTTTTCAGCAAGTTATCTTGTGAATCAAATTACCCTGAGGTTGCATGATCCTTTTATATCTGATGGGAGTAGGACTGAGGGAGGGGTAGAGGGAGAGGAGGGGCACCTCCTCAGATATAGCTTGTGATTAGACTAGAGTAACTGTAAAATCAAATTCTATACTGGGAAGCTAATGAGTGCTTTCAGCTGCATGAAAACAGTTGGAGTGCAGGATTTTGACCTGAAATACTGAGGACTCACTAACTACCAGTGCAGTAATACTGTCAGCAGAAGTGTTACAGATCCTGTGCATTTGTCTTCCTAAGACATACCCATCCTCTCAGATCAGTTGTAAAGAAGATTGTACTGCAACCTGTTGTGAATCCTCAGAAAATTCTGCAGCTTGGATCCATGGTGAAGTCCCAGTTGGGCATAAGCCATTTAACAGCTCCCACTGAGAGGGAAAGATTCTCCTTTGTATCCGCTATTGTGCCTGCTCTAATGCTTCGCTGCTGGCACAGTAAGCTGGTGCAGCTTACTAAAGTGGCAGAAAATTAAACTGCCAAAAAAAGAAAGAACATATTTTTTATGGGGTAGGCTATTAAAGCAGCATACCTTGCAATCAGATGAAAGAGGGAATTGTTTGGGAAAGGGGTAGAAGTAGAGTTTGGAGGTAAGGAAGAAGCAGTGGAGGAGAGCAGTGAGACCTTCTTTCAAAAGCAGAAAGCTCTTAATTCGCATCTGGTGTAGTGTGTAACTTTGTTCAGAGAAACACAATTGTATTGAAAGATTAGGGTAAGAAAATAAGGGGTACTTGAAATGACTGGCAAAATAATGAGTGGAAGATGTGACCAGCTGGACTATTTAGCATGAGGCCTCAAAATAATTTTTTCCCCTCTTAGTGTTTAGTAGCTCCTAAAACTAAGCTAACAAAAGTAACACTCTGTGCCTCTCTACTAAAGTCTGCTGCTTTTTCCTGCAGGAGAGACCAAAACGAAAAATTCCTATATGTCACTTCAGAGATGCAACTCCACCTTTCATTATCTGTGTGAAGCTGGTGAGTACCACCTTTAGCCTTAGCTCTATGTGCAAAAATCAGTATTTGCTCCTTATGAAAAATGAATTTCTATTCACGGTAAATAGCTTTTCCCAGAAGCTTTTACTATGCAATTGAATGGCCTTTTTTATCAAATTGACTGTGCAGAGTATTTCAGGGATTTAAAAAAGCAGTATTAAGTAAAGTAGTATTAAGAATAATCAAAGGTGCAGCTTCTGTAAAGGCGCTTGGATCTGTTTTACTTTCTTGCCCAACATTATAACATAAATGAACACATACAGTCAGCCACCTGGCCTCGTTTATTCCTAATATTTTGCTGCCCTCTGTATAGCAAAGGCTTTGTTTTTTAAATCAGACTTTAAAAGCCGTTTTCTTTGGCACTGCCAATTCCATAGCTGCTTCTGTGCCCGACTCTTGTAACTTTCTTATTTCAAATGGTTTAACTGACCTAATAACATAACTAGAAGATGATAACCAGCAGTTATTTTGCTGCTACATTTAAAATAGCAAAGCACAGTGTATGGGTTAACACAGAAGTTTTAAAGCAAAACAGAAAATACATTCTATTTGCAAATGCTAGTAAAAAAGTCTCTAACAGTAATTAAAACCTGTAGCTACATATAAACACCGACATTCTAATGCTGCACTAGATCTGTTCAAAGATTGATTAGCTGAATCTCATCTCATCTGGTACAGCCTGCTTTTAACTTAGCACTCCCGACTTTACGATCAACTCTGAGATCGTAACTATGAGTTGTAAAGCCAGACTGAAAGTACCTTAGGGCATTATCATGTACTGTTGGTTGATAAACTCTTGGATAAGCTAGTAATATTACAACTAATTTAATTTTTCATACTACATATAATGGTGGGTGGAAGTCCCTAGACAAAACATCTGTGGAACCTGTTATAAAGCACATTTAATTTGTGAAGCCCTTACAATGAGACTATTATACAACATCTTGCCTGAAAACTCTGGTCCATGGCTTCAGTTGTGATTTCAGTGTATTTTTCCACTCCTGGCCACTGAGCATTTTCTACTTGCTGATCACAGAACGCTATAAGCCATAGTATCGTTTAAGTAACATGCAGTATTTTCTTTGGAAATACAGTTTGACCTGCTTGAAACAGTTTCAGAGTTTGTAAAGTTGCTTCTAAAATCTGTGTTTGAAGCAGGTCACTTTTTAGAAGTTAAAAAAAGTCAAAAGCTATTTGTATGGAGCCAAATCTCTAGAAACTGCAGGCAAGTTACCCCTTACCCCTCTCACTTCATGACTGAATTACACAGCTACTGTGAATGTTGGTGTTATAAGAGCTGATGGCAAAAACACCCTAGTGCAGAGGTAAATAAACATCAATCCATGTGGAGTTCCAGCAGCGTTATGCACTGGGAAAACAAAATAGTGGCCAAACAGAAAAGAACAATGCTGATAATGAACTTGCATAACAACATAGTGAAAGTCCCTAATGGCGCTTACCTTTCTACAGATTTTAAAAATACCTGTTAATACTATGAACCTCACAGTTCACCTATGTTGTTATACCATATTATTATTTTAATATTATGAAGACAGATAATCAGGGTGTTGGAAAAACAAATTTATAATAAAGAACTGAAACCGGATTTTTCTGTTAGCGGTGCCTAATACCCTGTTATCACCTGAGAAACCACAGACTACGTAAGAAAGAAATAAAACCCATAAATATATCTGTAGCAAAGTGTAGGAAATATTAACCCAGTGGAGAGAGAAAAGGAACCAGAGGGTCTCAGGAAGCAAGTAGCAGTGCTCCAAGTCCCACTCCCGAACCAAGTCTGCCGGACCCTCCTTTTTCCTACCATTTGGTTTCGCAGCTGATCTTAAGGAATAGTTTTTAGTAACCTCTTTCAGCTGTTGTTGTACTTGCTGTATTTCATTCCTATTAGGAGTCTTTGTGGAGGCTGTCAAAATCCATGAAATCCCACTCTTCCTACTTGCAAGGTTGTGGGTGGATTGAAACGGGCACTGTTTTCAGCAGTAGTTTTGTCATGGAGAATAGTCTTCTACCAAAACAAAACAAGTTGATAAAAGTCTGTGGTTTAAAATAATTCAGGTATCCTGTCTGCAGCAGCTTTCAAGCTTCTAGACCTGACCACTAAAGGAAATAGTTTCTATAATGGGTTGAGAAGAGCAAAGTATTGAACTTTTTCATTCATCTGCGATGATATTGTGCAGGCCAGGTATAATGCTGAGGGTTAATCTTGCTGTATTTACGGGTTGAGTTTGCCTTGCTTTCTGTGCAGCCCACATCTGAAGAACAGCTAAAAACAAAACATCCCACTTCCTTTTCTTTAATCACCTTTTCTACATTTCTTCTTCCAACATGCTTTTTGAAAGTGGGAGCATAGGAAAAGTAGGATAGCGGACAAGTACGTAAAATATTAAGACTGCATCAAATGGAAAATGTTGTCTTTTTTGCAATAGCTATCGCTGCCTCTCTGATGCTATTCATCCAGATTTATCAAATCAAACTGTGCAAATAATGTTGCTGTTACAAGTTAAAGTCCCAGGCTGCTGTGGAATACTACATTTGAGACACAAAATTCCTCTGCAAAAACGGTGCTCTCCTTGCGCATACTGTAAGGAGAAAAACAAAACTCCTGTGCTGAAGAGGTTACAAATGACCTGTATTTTCAAACTATTTAGGGGAAGTAGCTTTACCCAGCCCTGTGTTTCAGGTCACGCAGCAAGCAAACATACAAAAACCCTAGTGAACGCACGGACGTTTCTTGTGTAGACAGCTGTCAATGCAACAACTACGACCTAGCTCCATGTTGCACGGAACTATTGGACGTTTAGGTAAGGCAGAAGTAGCTGCAGATTCTTTTGGCTAATTTCTTAAACAAAAGTAATTAAAAAATTCCTGAACATCCCAGACTTCCAAATTTAGCTTTATTATTTACCAACATAAGTTCATCACCATCCTTCTGAAGAAGGAAGTGTCCTGAGACCTTATTGTCTTTCATGTTGCTGTTCTTGATAGGGGATTATTTTTAGTTTTGATACAGGCAAAACCTGCATGTTTATATACAGCTCTAAGAGGGTGATTTTGAAGATTAGGTATGTTTATTAAGTAAGGAAGTGAGCGAGCTGTTTGCAAGAAACAACTCTGCTGGACATGTAGTTGGGAGCAGTGTTTGCTTATTTATTTTTTCAGGCAGTTCCTCCCTTGCTAGCATTGGCATTACTTTGTTACCATATAAAATCATACTTGGAAAAGCAGTCATCCTTGTGATCTTTGCTCAGTTTGCATTTTAAAATGTCTTCACAAATGGCTGTAGCTGAAATTCTGCTCTGTGTGTGTGTGTGTACATGTGTAAGTTTTTGCTGAAGAGAGTAAAATTCTGGCTTTAGCTTGTCAAAATTGTGTAGCAGCCTGCAGTACCACGTCACGTAAGGGTCTGCACTGGGTGTTTTCTCTCGCTTTGAGGTAAAAGCAAAATGCTTAGAAATCATGTATTGTGCCCTGTTTTGGCATGGATTCCAAGTGCTTGAAATGAAAGGGATTTTTATTTTTCTGTCTCAGTAATTACACTAGTTTGATTGTATAAAGTTTTCAGTAAATTTACTGTTAGACCAGTTATTGTAAAACTCTGCCTTGTTCTGTCACTTCAGTCTTGTGCTCTGCGAATGAAAGATTTAACTCTCCTGCTTAATTTAGCATCTGGGCTCTTTTATATATTTTTTTTTTTTTTAACCCTTCTTTTGAGCAGGTTGATTTTTCAGCAAGCTAAACACAACTGTTCCATACCCTATGTCCTAACTTGCGAAATCTTGGGTTTATGAAATCATTAGTGGAGGCTAAAGGTCGTAATCAAGGCCTACATTTCTGAGTGGAATTCCCTGTTGGTGTGTTAAGTTTTGCAGATGGACCAGTGACAGTCTGGGATCTTAAACTGAATTGCAAAACTAGGACCCAGTCCTTCAAAGTACTAAATACCATCAAGTATTTTCTTGATTTCAGGAAGTAAAAAAACCAACAACAACAAAAAGTACTAAACATCTTTCACAATCGGGGCCTTATTGCTCAGGTAAGAAATTGGTTACCTTAAGTGGAGCCCTTGCTTAAAAAGCCGAGTGCCATGGGCCCTTTCCTGCACTTCAAATTATTCATTAGCTATGCTTTTTTTAGGGTTAGTAAAGATCAGAGTTCAATTATGAATTTTATGACTGGTGGTTTTGTCTTTTGTTGAAGTTCTGGATCAGATTATGTCATCTTTTTATTTTTTGGCATTGCTAGTGAAAATAGAAGAATGTGGCAGGTAGATGAGAATTATATAGAAGAAAGGAGAGCTAATCTGTGATCTTCAGGCATAGCATGCTCGTTTGGGCAAGAAGTTTGAAATGTATGCACACAGTGTTTCCTATATAAATTCAGGCAGCGGAAACAATGGAGAGGTTTGGAGAAGACAGGTCAGCTTGTTTTGTTATTAGACCCCCTGTTGACGGAGAGGGCAGTGTTCTTGAATGGAAGGCTTCCAAGCAACACCCAAATACGATAAGCACTTTTATAAGCAGTTCAGCTGATGGGTCCACAGTGAGCTGGGAAGCTGGCTGTACAGTCCTCCATGTGGGACAGAAACCTTAGTTTCTGAAGTCAGGTTCATTAAAGATCCCAGAGAAATTTTTTGAAGCCTATTATTCTAGCCAAAGTGTAGCGTTCCACCTCCTTTAATTCCACAGTTTCAGTTGGACGCTGTTTTTGTAAGTTCCTGTCCTAAACACTTGCAGTATTGTTGTACATTGTTAAAATGTCAATATTGCTGCTCTGGGCCAACCAAAAGAACACCAGTGATCTCTTTACTTACCTCCTACAGTGTTGTGAGGTTCAATTCATTTTTTTTTTTTTTTGGTGAGATTCCTGAAGATCAGTACAATTAAGGACTTCAGGAAGAACAAAGTAGGAACGCTGAAGGTGTCATGTTTTCTTAATGACATCACTGCCTTGCAAGATTGCTCATGGAGCAATCTGAACAGGTTCCTGTTCAGATAATGTAACTAGGGCTCAAAAGGAAACATCTTTAACTATGCAAAGTATTTCAGTTACTTGATGAAAGGTTTGTTCATCGGACAAGCTAATCATTGTTCAAAATCTACAAAAATCACTGTTTTGTCAAACTCATTCCCTTGGTCCAGTCTCTGAAAATGCCTGCATTAGAAAACAAAATCTGCAGAGCTTAGTATAGCCCTTGTGCTCTACACAGCAGGAGAATGCGGTGTCTAATATCTGCCCACCCCACCCCCTCATATTAATTTGAACACTAAGTTTTCAGCATACACTTAATCTTTGAATGGAAATGTTTCTGAGCCTTTATTTATTTATGTTTAGTTCCACAAATGGGACCTTCTTCTTTGGTCTAAAGAACCAACTTACCAAAACCTGTTACAACCTGAAAGGAGTTTGTCTGGTTGATCTAATTCTCTTTTTCTTCCCTCACAGGATTTGACAGGTGGAGCATTTGAAACAAACCTGAACACGCTGAACTTGAAGGAAGGGATGGATTACTACCACTTTAACTAAAAACCAAGGTAAGGCAGTGATACTGAAGCTGTGTTATCCTCTGTGTATCTGTGTGTAGGAAGACCAAAATGCGCACAGGTTTAGAATTTTTTAGTAATTTGTGCTTCATTATTCTTTGTACTGAGTAACCTTTCTAAGGGAGGTCCTAGTTACTCTGTGGATAATGCTATTTGCTCATTTTCTTATTGCACATCACTTGTTTACCAAACTCAGTTTGATTGTTAAATTGTATTTCTAATTTAAATAACCATCAAATACAGGCCAGAAGATTACAAGAGGACTGTTACCATAGGGAAGCCTTAAAAATGCATCAAGCAAAGCCTATAACCACTGGAAGTGTAAAGAGAGGTTTCTGTCAAACACTGCTTGGGGCCCTCACCCATTCCCTGTGACTGGCTCATTTCCTGCTGCAGGGAGCAGCAGCTGGGGCTTGCTGAGGTAAAGCTCTGCACAGGGCTAGTACTGAGATCCAGCAATGGCATCCTCTGATTCGGGGCTGTGTGAGAAGTACAGTTGTGTCTGTAATGTCATCTGGCAGCCAGATGATCACATGTACAGATGCTCACAATTTTCACTGGACCTTCTCAGGTTTTTTTGAGTAAGCACAACTCATGTTTTTCTTGCAGCAGGGACCTAAAGGTATAACTTTGCAAAACCCAAGATCTTTCAAGAATGTACTAGAAACTTCTGTAGTAATGGCAGCGTAACAACATAGGGGCTGTGGATTCAGGAGTATTTCTGCTGCAGTAATGCCTGGAAGGAGCCCCTGTGGTGTGTGCAGCCGCACGGCCAACTCTGTCTGTTGCACAGTGTGTGAATTGAATACTGTTTGTTTAATAGTTAGTCAGTGAGTAACACTGATCTACATTGAATTTCATCTGCCAGACCAGGTTGCAAGTATACTTAAGAAGTATTGAATAATATAATTTATAGTTATATTCTTGAAAATGAAAAAGAATCTTAGAGACAGACAGGTTGCAGTTTGGGAAATGAACACCTGCAGTAGAAGATTGCTGCGGTTTGTAGCAGGTACTTCACAGAGAAACTGGCTTGTT
This sequence comes from Haliaeetus albicilla, assembly GCF_947461875.1. NCBI lineage: Eukaryota > Metazoa > Chordata > Aves > Accipitriformes > Accipitridae > Haliaeetus > Haliaeetus albicilla. The sequence goes on from NC_091494.1 coordinate 33,197,623, forward strand.
TTTAGCTTCTCTGCCTGAATTTTTCCTTCCTTTCAAATTTTCACACACAGCACCACTGTTCTACTTGAAGTGCTGGGATAGTGGGATTTAATTAGAACCATCAAATAATACAGTGTAACTAGAATATCACGTTGCCTGTGCATTTGTCCTCCCCATCATATTATTAGTTTTACTAAAGAAAAATGTTATAGCCATTTCATTTTATAGTCAGTAAGGGTCTAAATTCTTAGCAAGGTGCTTGAGGTACTGATTCACCTCTGTTCTTCAAGGGGAAAAAAAAGCTTCAGTCCCTAGAGCTAGTTTACCACAAAAAACATTTGCTTGAATTAGTTACATAAAGAGCTACTAAGAGAAGCCTTGACTTTAGCTGAAGTGAAACCTGGATTTTTTTGTTCAACTATGACATGACAGACTTCTTATCCACAGCGATACTTCATGTTCAGGAAGATTTCATTATCACTAAGCGTTGCCATTCTTACCTCTGAAAAACAATTGTTTTAAGAGACTAATGCAGCAAGTCAGGTTTAATACTTAATGTGTGTAAAGCAAGCACAGGCTGAATGGCTCCATTCAGAGTTGTAGAAGTATAAATCATTGACATAAAAAAAAAACCTCAGGTCAATTGTGACAGAAATACGAAGAGAAACCGCCATCTTGTGGCTACAGATAATGACTTTAAAAACTGAAAACACAGTGAATCTTTGTTGCCTTCCTGTGGCATATCTGCACAATGCTTTAAGACATAATCTCTGTCTCTTATTTTGTTAAACAGCGCACTTTGAAGCTCATGCTGAGAATCCAGTTTGTCAGGATGCTGCAGCACAAACTCTTCAGTCCTAATGGCACGTGAACCGAGCTTCAGTTTACAAACCAGCAGCCAGTGCCTGCAACTTCATTACGCTGAACTCTACAAGACAGAAGAAAAGAAGAAAGAGGTCACAGGGAGTAGCATTTATCACTATCTTAACAGTATCCCAATCATGTAATTCAGTAAACTAAATGGAGAAGAAAATATAGACATACAAAGCTATAATATTTATAGTCCTTCTTAACACCTTTACCGTTTAGCAAATTTTATTTTTACAAGTTTTAAAGGAATGACAAGTGTTGGCTTCATACAAAATTGACTTCATTCCCCTTTTCAAAATGTTATGCTTGTCTTCCTTTATTGTTTCTCTCCTGTTCTCAGGATCTGTGAGCTCTTGAAGAAGAGCAGAGTGTGAGCACAAACTGGCTGCTAGTAGAGACATCTGGACAGCTGTGAGAAGTCCTTTAAGTTGACTAAGTATCACTCTCAGAGTGAACTCCAACAGTTCTCAGGGCAGGTGCAGGCTTAGCTCTTTTGCTAAAAGTTATACTAACTATTTGCTTATGTTAAGAGGAAGAAAATGTGAGGTTCCAAATTCGGCCACATAACTTCCAAATTGCACATGATACTATTTGTAACAGTTCCATCTGAAAGAATACCTGTATGTATATTTGGCTATTTCTTATTCTTTTGTTTATATTGGGACAGTTTTCTCCTAACTTGTCAGGCTTCTCTCAGCCTCCAATAATTAAGGAGTTGAAATAAGATTTTTTTTTTTTGAGATCAGTGAATTCATCTTGTAACATCTTCATTCTGAACATAACATTTCTATTGGTTGACTAAAAAACCTTGAAACAGCAATGCTCGGGTCAGCTTTTGCTCTAAAAACAATGCCTTGTATGGGCGAGAGGTTCAGATTCTTGTTTTCCAAAATTACAAAAATGTTAGTTGCAGGTGTCTTAAAATTGTACTAAAAGCAGAAAACTGTAGACATGACTTGGTAAGAACAGGAAGATGAGCAGAGAAGACTGCTGTGGGGCACAGCAGGGTGTCTTTGAAGGTTATTCATAGATGTCTTAAGTATTAGTCTTCTGACCAATTTTTAAAATATACTTTTTAAAAAAAAATATATATTTTTTTATATGAATGGTAACTCAAAACATAGGCTGTACTTACATTAGGAAGCATCTTCAGTGTAAAGGATTACTAGAATATTACACAGGAGGAAACATAATGCAATATCCCAAAGAGCAAGTTCAACAAGCACTTTAAAAACGCCATTAGCTAAGATCACCTTTAGGTGCTGTGCAGGAGAGAAGATTTGGTGTCTTTCAGCCACAAATGCGGCAGCTGTGAAAAAGGCTAATGCAATTCTGGAGTGGAACTGTGCAGGACAAGAAAATAATGCTTTGCATAATTCTAGTCATGAAAATAAACTTAATGGTGTTCCAATAATGAAGGGAATGAAGGTTCACCCTATTAGGAAAAACTTAGGAAAGAAGACTGCACAGGTGATGTTTCTGAATTCTAAAATAATTACAGAGGACACAACTTTCTAGAACTATGAAAGCAGAACAATAAACATTACCAAGGACAAGAATAAATTGATATACCCCTATTTTTAAGCTTAATCAGTTTATGGAATAGATTACATGCTGTGGATGCCTGTGATACTAGGGAAGTAGCCTTGGGTCATCAAGCGTTGCTACCTTGTCTTGTATTACTCAAAGTAAAACTGATTTTTCTTTCTAAATTGTCATGTTAACACATGTTCTCTGAAACAGTCATAATTGAGCCTCCCCATCTTTGGACAGAGGGAAAAGGAACCTCTCAGAAACCCTGACCAGAGCAGAAAATTCTGTACTTCTGAAATACTGAGCAGATGGGCAATTCCAAACTATCTGCATTAAAATGAAACAGGACCTACATATGGATATATTGTCTGTCTTCTTATGAATGTATTAACTTTGTGATTATATCCTTGCTCTTAGGCAGTGTTACAATTCTGTGGCTTGCACAACCACATTACAGTTTCGTTGTTGAAATTGACTGGGAAGTTATCCTTTTTCTTTTCCCAGAAAAGGCAGATGAACAGTTTTTGAAACATCTGTACTGTATTATTTCATTCTTGCGTTTTGTCTGAGTAAGATGTCACACTACAAGTCTGGAATGTTTTCAAGGAATGAGACTGGAAGGGCTTAAGGCAACAGTCTTCAGCAATTCCATATATTCTGTAGTAAGCTGTGAGGACATCCCTCCTGGTACGCATTGATATACTCATGAACCAGTGAAGAAATCCAGAAGTACACCATAGATTTGGTGGAACAATTGATCATTACTTTGTTTCTTTGAAAAAATCCTCAGGAGCACATTTCCATACTTTACCTTGGATACCAGCTGCGGTTTGGGCACTTTCATGAGGTCACAGAGACAGTTGCGTTTCTCTCTTACTACTGGCAATTCAGCTTCCCTGCATGAGGAAGTATTTTCCAGTTAATTCAAAAATTAAACCCTGAAGTTGGCTACATACATACAACTTCTTAAGCTATCAGTTTTGTTTGTACATTTCAAATTGTAGAAAACATTTTAAGAATAATGTAACATTTTTGTACTATTGTAAGCCAGATGGATAAACCATAAATACACAGCAGGTCTTCCAGAAGTGACAGTTACTAGTAAAGTGTTTGAGACTATTCTTTTAGATTTTTGTGTTCCAAAAAAATAGCACTTATTCATACAACCCTTTTGACTAGACGCTCACTGATTTATTATCTAAATTTACAGCTCCTTTTTGCTTTAGAAAATTTCACATCAAGAATTTAAATATATGTCACTAGATTTGGAGAATATTCTACTATCTAAAGAAGGTTTCTCCTGAAATTGAAAATCCAGACCTAAAATTTGTGAGTCTTTTCAAAAGTTTCTGAAATAGCATGATGTCCATGACATACATAGATAATTTCCTCAAGAACTGTCAGTTACAAAAAGCCCCCAAATGCCAAAAATCCATACAGACAACATTCTTTTCCTTGTTGTAAAAAAATCTGCCAGTCTAACTGGAATGCTGTGAGACTGCTAGTATTACTCACCAATTCAGTGGATTTCTTTTGTTTTTCTAAAGTAACAACTGTAAATGAGCTACTAAAAATTTAACTTTTAGCACATAGAGAGTCCAAAACTACAGAGAAGAAGCATAAAGGGCAAGTTAGAAATAACCTGAACTCTTTTTTTTTTTGACACCTTGAACAATTTGTCGTGTTTAATACTGGAAACCTTCCTCTAGCTAAACAAAATTTATTATTTATACAGTAATTTGTTTAAACTCTGAATTATACAGTTGTATGATAAACTCTCTGTAGTTCCAACAAAGAACAAATCTGCGTATGCCAGTAATTATTATCTTCCCCAAATATTCTCATTTGGCTTCCTGAAGTTAATGCTTATTGTAATTCAGAATTTACTATGATTGTTTTAGCACTGAGAGAGCTTGAGAATAACAAGCAGCTTTCTCTGACACTCAGCAATGACTTCAAATATGTTCTTTTGTAAACAGTTCAAATCTACCGTGATAAAACAATTAAGCTTTAAGTAAACTAGCTCTTCATCTTTCATCTCAGTGTAGTGGACATACTGCAACAGGGAACTTAGATCAAGCCCTGAACTAAGACAGAATAAAACAGGCAGGCAGTCACACCTTAAAAATGCCAAGGTGAAAACAGAATATCTAGTTTTCTGAAGTGGTTTTTAGGAAGTATTTTGCTTTGTTTTAGTAACCCATTTATGAGTGAGTAGAGCTATACTACCACTGCTTTTTCTGTAGCCATGCGGTGTGTACTACTTACTTCTAATTTTGGTATTGTAAACATCCCTTTGTGACAGCAGTAATCTAATCCTACTCCATTGTTTCTGTTAACAAATTCTTTATGTAACTTCTGAGCAAGCCTGCTCTTAAATTCAGATTTCATAAGCAAGCACTGAATCACACTAAACACAATACTACACATCAACAGGTAGTTAAGCAAGTAATTTTAACAACAGGCAGAACTGTTGATAACCAATTCTTCAAATCTGAGACCATTAGTCTAATAACAGTGACACACTTAGTTTTCTTTTCCCAAATATGAAGTTATTTAAGCTCCAGCACAGAAATAAACTAGAAAGTAAATAAAAGTTAAATAATAAAAGCATGCAGTCTGAAGATATGTAAACTACAACTTTAAGGTGTATGTGTTCTTTGAAAATGTCTAGGTTAATTTTATTTCTATGAAACATCAGTGAAGACAAAAAGCCATATAATATAATGACTAAATAAAATACATATTTTTTCTATCTGTCTATTCTCACGTATTACCTTTGACTACTCTATGAGGCAGGGTGTTGGGCTAGTAGACCCATCACCCAGGAGAGTTGTCAAGAAAATTGTTTAATGCAGCAGCAAAAAAACCCCCACCAAGTAGTATCTTAAAATATTTCCTCAAATACCTGAGGCATGCAGTCTTTTACAAACTTTTCCAGGTGACTATAATGCACAACACTAAAATTTGCAGAAAGGGAAAAAAACAGTGCCAAAATTATGGTGAGTATTCCTTCGTCCTGTCACTTCAAAGGTGCTGACAGAATGAGTTCCTCCTGCCCCTGAAAGACACTTGGCTGCTTTGGTGACTCTTGCTTATGAAGAACAGGACCCTATCTCCCTTGCCCTTGGAAGAAGCTAACATTACAGGTAACAGTAGGTAAAAAAAAAAAAAAAAAAGAATTACGTTATATAAAACTGGTTGTTTAATTCATGCAATCATATACTTGGGAAATGTCTGAAGTGTTCCGATTCAAAATACTTGCTTGAATACGTTTGTAGTATTTTGAGTAATTACATTTCATGGGAGATTCGAGCTGTTCTGCTAATTCTGTTGTTTTCCAGCTTGCAGAGATCCTTCCTTTCCCAAAATCCTGCCAGTGCTCATAAATGCCAAGAAACTGTCTGTGCAGTTGAAGTTTGACTGTTTGCACAGCCCAGTCTCTCTCTGTTTCATGGAGAATTTCCAAGACTTCCTCCCTTTTTATGTTGTTAGAAAAATACAGATATTTTACTTTATCTAGTGGTAATTTTATACATACCACTTCCAGTGGGACAGTATACTAGATAGTTCTTTAGAACAGAAGAATTGTTTTCAGCAATGCTTTTCTGGCCTAGAAGCAATAAATAGCTGGAACTATGGTATCATTTCTTACAGCTTCCTTGCCATCAGCTTTCAAAGGCATGGACTTTTTTTTAACTTCAGTGGTACAAAAACTATTTCAGCTCTTATTACTACTATCTGGCAACAAATTGACTTACCAGTTGGTATCACCGAGTATGGTCATAACCTCATCCATAATGGCAGGATCAACTACATCACTGTAGGTTATCAACATTTCGTAAACTTGACTGGCTGTTGTTTTCCGTATCTATGAGGAAGAGGCAGAGGAAGCTTTAGTAAAGGATCCAGAGTCCTGTACGGAAGAGCCCAGTGCCATTACTGGTACTGGTTCCTCATACTGACCATTGTTTTATGGTGGACACTTTGTAATATTCAGAACTACAGTCTATTCTTGCCTCTGACAGCAATTTGCTGCAGGAAGGGACTTAATTTCTGCACCTCAAGGAAATTCATGCTACTACAGTCAGTATATTTTCACTAAACTTTTGCAGCATTTCAGATTAAGAAGGCTACAGCTCTGTCCCTCACAGGGAATGAATTCAAATGTTTGAGACTGGCCCAACTGGAACATTTCTTTTCTTGAAATTACTCACTGAGCCAAAGTCTGGCTCTAACTTTTGTTGCTGTAGGCTCACAAAACAGATTTCCCAGTCTGGAGATTCTAAGAGTCAGCAAAACTCTTTAAAAAACTGTTGGGAGATAGATGATGTGAGTAACATTAAGTTTTTTACACTCCAGTTTCCGTAAGCAGTTAATTTGCAAGTATTTTTCCCAGAGCACTGTTTAGTAGTGATAGTGGTGTGCATACAGAAAAAGCTAGCTAGGCTGGTTTCTGAAGTACAATGCATAGAAAGATATTAAATGGAACACAGCAAAATTGCAACAAAACCAAATGCTGTTTTCAAGAAAGCCTGATGATAACTGAAGGAAGACAAAGAAACTATAGGGTTGTAAAACCATCTGTAAAAACAAAACATATTTATGATGTAAAATACCAATAGAACGTGAAACAAATGCTCTCTCTTCAGTTCTTATATTGTGCCCTTCCTGCAAAGGATTCTTCACGTAGCAAGTACGCACAACATGGAAACAGTTGGACTAAAAATCTGAAGTATCAAACTTTTCCGAGCACCATATGGTTTTAACCTTATCAGTAATCAGCAAAAGTAATCAATGTTAGAATAAACAAAGTTGGTTTGCATTGGCCAGACACCAGGCTATTCAATGTGTTCTCAAACCCCTTTAAGACCTCCTGGGTTTTCACATTCTTATTATGTGCCCTTGCAATTACTTCAGACAGCCTTTGTTTCTCCTATGCCACTTTTGACTATAGATGCAGCTCGACCTGTAGCAGCAGAGGTGCTAGTCCTCACTTACTCACAGGAGCATCCACAACTGTTCCCAGGTAAAACCCTTGTATTGAACACCAATGCCACAGAGAGCTGTTGTACGTGTTTGGTTGTCACAGCTGCTCTAAGTTGGGGCTCCCAGGTCTTGTACAGTGAACATAGCCCCGCTCCCAAAAACCTAAGTCAACAAAAATTTTAAAGGACTACGATAGTATTATCCCACATGTGATCTTCTCTTACACATACTGCATAACAACTCGGGTTTTGTGCCCTAATTCAGTTAGTTATATAAAAAAGGTAAACTTCTGATGAACTTTCCTGCATTGCACAAGCTTTTGTCACACCTGACTAAAAGAACAAATATATTTCTCTTGAACCAGAACTACTACAGTGTTGCTACTATCAGAAATGCTGCAAAACTAACAGTAATTTATCTGATTGGAGCTTTCAAGCACTAAATGGTGAACAGATCTTCACTGTGCTGGGTGCTGTGAAAAAGAAACAAATGAATTGCTTCTAATTTAAAACAGTAGGGACAGAAGGTGGAAAAGCAGTATATGGAATAGCCAGGTATGCTGCAAGTATCCAGTGGCCTGTTTCAGGTGGCAGCATTGCAGATAGCAGACCCTTGAGAAATAAAACCTATTCTATACATTAATATCTGTAAAAAAGGATGCTGCTTCAATACACTTGAAATTATTTTTTACTTGTAAAGCATTTGAAATAATACATTTGATAATATGCAATGTCTTCACTACTTACTACAGGAAACGGATGGCAAAGAAGGAGAAACAACTGAAATAAAACTTTCTCTCTCATGTCTCCTTGAAATTGAATCAGACCACAAAACCTAGAAAATGTAAGAAAAAAATAGATCTTGTGTTATAACTGCAAAAGTACATTCTGTGGATCAGAGTGAAGATGTATATCAGAAAAAAGGGTGGGAGGGGAAGCTTTCCCCCAGGAAATCTCAGTTCTAAGTGCTGTGGGAAAGCAAACACTGAGCGTAAGTGTACTGAAATCCTTAAGGGTTACTGAGATGCCACACATCTATGCCAAGTACAAATATGGTTTTAAAGTTACTGACTGGCAGCACCAAAGTCTGTGTGCTAAAAACCAGAAGTGAGTTGAGCTCTTGCATAGAGAACAAAAGGACAGGGGAGGCTGTGCACAGATGATGCAGTTCAGAGTGAAAGATGAATTTGAAACATGGGCAACTTTTCATTTTAGGTTTTCTTGTGCTCTTAAAATATTATCAATAAAGAAATGAAATGCAAGTCAAGAAAATAATTGCTTGACATTCATATACCTGAATAATTTTGCCAAGTTTCTGCCAATGAACCTTCGTTCAGCTTTGCAATGCTTTGTCCTTTTTTTTTTTTTTTTTTCCTTCCTCTCCTCACCCAGTGCTGTCTTTCCTGACTGGTGCTTGTGTTTTGCCTTCTCTGCTATCTGAACTGAGGGCTTTTACCCTAAAGCCAGACAAGAACTTTGCAGATGTTTTCACCTCTTTCTAGTGCACATGTTAGATCTAATCAATTATATGTATTTTGCATTGGCACCAAGCCAAACTTTCTACAAGCCAAAAGCAAACGATTCACTCCACCTTTTAAGAATATCAACATTTAAAAAGTAAATTTTATCAGATCCTTCATATGTTTTCACCCCAACCACCCAGAAGTACATGAAATTCTCACAACTTCATATTACACTTATTTGTGTGCATTTTTCATTTAAATTTCACATGAAATAGACCTAGCCGTTACAATCTGTACTTAAATTTTCTTCACTTTTTATGAGCAGAGAAAAGATTACTTTATTTCATCAACTCACACTCCTATACTGGAGCGAAGCTTCCGGATGTCTTTGGATCTTTTGATCTCTTCTTTACAGAGTGTAAATAACTTCACTGCAAAGGGCTGGCTGAAAATGGGAAAGAAAAGAAGATGAGCAATACATTTCAGTAGAATTTCAAACATGTGTAATGATTGTAAAGATGCTAAATTAACATTCAACGGAGAAGAAGGACAACACAGAGCAGTACAAGTTTCTTCCACAACAGCACACCCTGCTTTAGGTGGACCTTTGGTAAAGACGCAGGCACGTTTGGCCACGATGTTACTGGGCTTTTTTTTTTTTTGCCTTTTTTTTTTTTTTTTGTAACAGGGAAGAGAAGAAATTAGTATTAATTATTTACATTGCTACTACCTGTATGCTGAGGAGCGAACTACATTTATCCAAACTGATTCAGTATATGCATGATAATCAGCTAGTCATGGCTTGTGTTTACAACAAAGCATGGTATGATCAGAAATACTGTGTCAGGAATTAAAATATTCTATAGCCAAATAAAAATTATTTAGTCTATGTATCATTGTGGTGCCTTGGTTGTGCCCCAAGGTCTTCAACCAAACTTTACATAAAAGGGGATGAATGTTGTTCTTAAGTACTCTACCATTTCAGAGCCCAAATTCCTTCAGTGATTCCAGACAACGTAATTAAACACAGGGCTTACAGTTCTGTTAAGTGTACGAGTCATGAAGCCATCTTTAAATATATTTAGCAAATTCTTTTCTTTTTCCACAGTCTGGGAAACGTGATTCTCACTGCTCTTTCCCAGACACTCGTACAAACACAAGTATCGTTAATATATTCCAAGGATCTATTAAAGAGAAGTAAAGAGGGAATATTGCTTTTATTTCAGTACAAATTATTTAATCTTTTACTTGCTACACTCAAAGCTGAAGTGCCATACATGCAAAAGAAACTATTTCATATTCGTCTAGTAAGCACAATTACTTCTAAACTGCATATTTTGGAAACCTCATTGTATTGTGTACGTAAAGTAGAAAGCAAAAATACTAACATTTATATTCTGCTACCATGATTCAAAGCTGTGGATAAAAACTACTCAAAAAAGCTGTGCAGTGTAATCTGCTGAAAAACAGAACATTTAAAACAAGATGTTTATAGGAATGACAAGATGTTTTGTTAAGTTAATGCACCTTGTTATATATAGTTTTCCAAACAAGAGTTAGTGGTTTTTAATTACTTATAAAAAATTCTTAACAAAATACTGGCATATACTGGCAAATACTGACTTGGTTAAAAAAACTGAACAACAAACCATGGAACCATTAAGCTAAAGAATGCTGTCTATGGCTGTCTCAATATCGTCCAGAAAACCACACGAAAAGAGTAAATCAAATTGCCAGGTTTTCAATGTTGATACTGAGGCTGCATAAGGAATTTTGAGAGCTGATAGTGGCTTTCAGGACCAAAGAGTCTGGGGAAGGCTGACTTAAAATACCTCCATCAGATGCTGAAAGAGCAAGTTCCTTGCCATCCATTGCCGGCAGTCACATCACCACTGTTTCCACATGTTGAGGAGTATGATAAGCACAGAAAGCATGCACATAGGAGACACATGATGACAATGACAGACATCTGCATGAATGAGTCTGTGCATGTGTGTCTACGGACACTGATTTGTCTGGGTAGATGAGGGAAGAGCATATCTGCTCTCTTAATTTTAAGAGGTGTGTTTTTTCTTACCTTGGTGAAATTTCTCCTCTTCTCACCCCAAATTACACAAAGACATTGTGTAGACAACTAATTACAATACCTGCAAGGCATGCCTGGCTTTCAGCACAGAACAACAGCAATATAGTGAATTAGGTGAGATTTAAATTGGTTGAACAACAGGGACATCTCTGAGAAGTATAGCAACAAAGAGACCAATTGGAACAAGAGCATCTGGAATAAATTTAATACACATAACCTTATGTGAAGCATTTTGTGTTTAAAACAGATGCACTTTCCTTTCTGTCATTTGCCAATTTCACATTTGTAATAACTAAACCTAACCTATGTGTGATCTCAGATGACTCAAATAGCTTGGCCTCTTTAAAGGAAATTGAGAAAATTCCTTCTCCTGTGTGGGCACAGTGCCAGCAGAAACAGAGTTGACATCTGGGGAAAAGGGATCAGTCTAAAGTCTTCCCATTATGTAAATTGGGCGCACGTGGTGCTGCAAAAAGGTGCGGGCTTTTTGCTCCTAAAGGTGAACTGAGTTTCAACAGTTCAGCTGACATCACCTGGGGTGGCCATGACAGATATTACTATGCTCTTTACTATATGGTTTATTATGCAATAGCAGTATAATTGCTTAAAAAAAAATCCATGGGAGCATGTAATACATAGAAGTCATTAGTCAGAGACCAGTGGGGACACATACCATCTTAAACCACTGTAAAACCACCAGGAAAATGTTATACAAGGCATTAACACTTCTGCTGAATATGTAAAATATATATACATAAGAAAGGGAAAAGCCACTTCTACTTTTTACTCCAGAAAGCATTAGATCCTGAATTGTCATTCAAAGGCTATTCTGTTCACATGGTACTGAGTATTAGACTAATCTTAGCGTACTTTCTAAGGAACTAGCAATCTATCTGGGCTCTTGGCAGACTGCATGTTGCCCTTTGCCTCCAGCAGCCTCTCTAATCAATTAACACTCCCTACATTATTATGAATATGGCTCCACAAATTCACAATGTACACTAAGATGAAATCAGGAGGTTTCGGGTTGTGCTACCACAGAGGAGAAATTACATTTCAGCTGAAGACTACCACCCTGTTTGGGGTGGGAGGGCACACAGGGCAGGGAGGAAATAGCAGTTTCCCAAACACTTCAGGCCATCATACACCTGCACTGCTGCCAGAAGAAATGGTTTCCCCCCCACTCCCCTCCTTATTTTGGCACAATTTGTGAGTGGAACAGATCGAGGAACTACCTCAAGCTGAATTTTACTGGAAGAAGGGTATTTTTAACCTGGAACAGTTCTCTAATGCCATTCATCATGTAGCAATACAAACCATTCCTGCCAGTTCAAGGTGGGGGGAAACTCTCATGGCGGACATGCAGGTTTATGCCAGCTTAAGACTAGTAGGAAGTAACAGCCTGAAAAATGGCAGGCAGAGCTTTTCTTCTCATACTACAGATTCAAACTAAGCCAAGCACAACAAAGAAAAGCTGCTTTTGATAGCCTTTTGATTACCCTGGTGATACTAAAGTTGATTCATTTCAAACCCCACTGGACAGGTATTTACCCTACACTTCGCTTCCCCGCTGGCAGGTTCAGCAGGGTCCTGGCAGAGAAATGACCCACGCATGACAAATAAATCTCACTTTAAACATGAGCATTCACAATACAATAATGGAAGAGAAACATGCAGTGGCTCACTTGCCCTCCTGCACAGAGATCCTAAGACCAGCCATACAGAGAGCTTCACAAATGCTGAAATTAATCTACCAAACTACGCCAGAAATGTCAAGCTGCGTGTTCTAAACTTTATGAGCTATAGGCTGTGAAGAGGCAGGAAAATGCACGACAGATTACGTCTCTGCAGGGCAGGAGTGACACCATGTGGCAATTTGCTTTAACTGGAGCACTGAGCTCCTAACGAGCGTCAAACTAATTCAGCCAACAGCTATTAATCCTGTTTAAATTAAGCAGTGTAGGATATTACCTGCTCTGGACTGCTAACATTTTATTAGGGAAAAAAAAAGGTCCAGGATAGTGTACAATATCCATCTGAAACTTCAAGATCCATTTGCAAGTACTTTTTTATAATGTGACAGTTGACTATTAAGTGGCTGATGTAGGCATAATCCTGATGCCAGACATCCTACAACCGAAATCCCCTTGCTAAAACTCCACCCAGCCCAATGTGGTAAAAAATAAGGGAAGGAGACAAAATGGGAGCCAAACACCCCAAGGAATGCTAATGTTTCATTGCCAGCTTCTCCGAAAAGTTCTTCATTTGCTACATGACAAGCAAGAAGTTCACAGTAGAACAGAAGCAACAGGGAAGCTGCTCACCAGCAGTAAGACTGTCTGTTTTCTAAAAACAACTGTGCACCCCATCCCTCTTATTCCAGGCACACTGTACAGAAAAGTATCTGAAACTGCATACACACATGGCCTTTTCATGCCACCAAGCATGTCTCAATTTTCAGGCTCATTCTGCATTGTATTTCTACATTTTTGTGGCATACTACTTTGACAAGGGAGTAAATGGTCTCACTCAAGAAACCAGGCCCAAAGTCACGCTTTTCTTCTATGCAAAAAGGAGTAGGTCGCATCCAACAGTGCAGGCGGGCAGGCCCTGGGGGCCAGGATCAGTGTTTATCCATCCCTAACTACACCCAAATGAAGTAAGCCAAAATAAGAAAATGCAAACATTGCACTAAATGTAATTTCCCATCTACCACGATCAGCTGATCTGCACACAGGCTCTTAGAGCACAACAGAACCCAGTACGTCAGGCTCACTTGGCTCTCCGTGAAGTACACACAGGAACTCATTCATGATTGCCTCTCAACCACAAGGTACCTGTATTACCAAAAAACTGTCACATGCAGGAACTAAACTGTCTGTCTCTTTCTAGCTGTCTGCAAACTTTCTAGAGCTCTAGCCTTCCAGAGCTTTTGTATGATGAGTTCTTGTGCTTCATGCCAGTATTTCATTCCCTTGCCATGAGAATGATCCACTAGGCTGTATAATTATTAATTCTCTTTTTTGGTTTCATCATCAAACTGGAAGCAAATACATTTGGATCAGCTTCAAAATCCTTCCCCCCCTTCCCCCATAATCCCCCTGGACTTTATTTCAGGCCCTTTTAACAAAGCATTACAATGGCACCACAGGATTGAGTTTGAGTCTCACTTACACAACAAATGCAGTGATGCTACCACATGCTTTCTGTTTAGTGACCCGTGATGTGGGAGACAGACTTTACCTGGGATTTCCACCCATAATCTATCATCTTCCCCAGCAGGGAAGACTGGAACCTATGTGGAAGTCCCAGATCACTGGCATGATCACCAAACCAAACAAGTAATATTCATTCCATCTGTGAGTATCTGACTCATTGTAAATTCCCATTCAAAGAGGGACTGCCAAATTTGATTTAAGACAGATTATCTAAATACACACTTCAAAACAAGAGTAGACTCAATTAAAACTTTGAGAGTGATAAAAGCTTTTCAAATTTATCTGCTGTGAGCAATTCTTGAATCAACAGATTCCAAATCCAGTGTACGTGCTTGTAGGATTCACATTGTACAATTCTGCAAATATCTGTAGATGTGCCAAGATGCTGCCTAAGAGAGTTTTTGGAATATATTTTATTATTACTGAAGTTAAAATCATTCTCTTCTGAAACATCTGCAGAAAACTATGATTTCACATTGGAATATTTTATTCCATGTTTATCCATTCCTGAACTAAATACTTTCCAGAAGACTGAACTCAATGTGGAAAAGCTGGGACATGCCTTTTTTATTATTCTTATTAGAATCTTAATTAACTTCTTTTGGAGATATTCACATTAACAAAAGCAGTCAGATTTTAGAAGAGATATCTTGTAGGCACACTGTTTTGCAGCATCACGACAGGACACTGCCATTGCTAAAGGCTCACAATACAGCAAAGAATGTACTCCAAAAACCATGCATTGAGTAAGCTAATAAAGAAAGAAGCTAAATGGATCTGATACTGGCCCAAGCCTGCCAGCTGAAACATGCAAATTGAATTTGGTTAATGTACTGGTTGTTAAACAATGAACCAATAACCAACTTCTACACTGATATGAGAGTCAAAGATTTTATCAAGACCCTTTCAAGGCTGTCTGGTCCAGAATTTGTCACAGCTGTCCCACTTCAAGAAAATTAAAACATTATATCCATGTACACTCATAGTTAAGAGTCCTATGCACCCACATCTAAAGCAACATTCAGCAGCAGTCAGTGTAAGATTTAAGAGGCCTGTTGCATGGTGGAAAATAAACAAAAAAGACTTTCAGCAACTTACTTCTCTTGCATGGTAAATATATCAAAACAGCCGTTTGCCAGCATTTGATCCAGCATTGTCAGGAGGGGTACAGACACCCTGGTGAAAGAAAATAATTTAACAATGTAAATACTTCTTGGCATACATATATACACTATTTTTAATTAGAAGCAAAGAAAGAAAAGTTCCTATCTACCTACACATATTTAAATTAGAACTCTAATTTACACAGAGGAGGGTTGCTCGGTAACTTCTGTGTGTTGGCTACATCATCCTCATTGGCTGAGAGGGGGACATTCTGTTGCAGCCAAAAGGAAAAAACCTAATTAACAACATGCCTGGTTTAAACTTGCAGGGTCCTGAAAACACAATTAACAGTAGTAGAAAATACTAATTTATTTTCTAGTATATAAACAATGTATTGCACAAATGTATCGGAAGTTACACCACCTTCTCACTACAGGTAATTACCAAATGAACCAACACACAACGTGTCAGCTGGAATAACTATGGTCATGTTTTCTATTTGAACAGTTGAGAGAAGAAATAAAATAAAAACAAAATAAAACTGAAAATTCTATTAATAGTTGTGGGGTTTTTTTCCCCCTAGGGAGTATTTTCTATTTTGCACATATTTGATAAGTGAGGCTTAGAGAAATTCATCTCATTATGCAGAATGAGTCATCTTTAAAGAAAAATCTTCACAAGAAAATTATACTTCACGTATTTATGAAAACAAAATGCAGACTGGATTACACTGAAAAGTGTGCAGCAATATATAAGCCCCAATACTGCATTATATAAAAACTGGTGCTTATCACATTATGCGCAATATTAAACTATAGTAAATGCAAAATATTCTACCATCATTCCTTTGTTACATGTTTTACCAAAGGCACTGCTGTACCAAACAGATGTATTAAAGCAAATTTACATGGCTCAGGCACACTTCATCTAGGCATATTAAAAAAGATGGGTGATACATTTGACTTCAAATAGTCCTGCTGTTAAAGATAAAAAAGCAAAAGAAAAACATTACCGGTCATTCCGCAGGTTGTCCTCAAAGACCTTTAGCAACGTCTCACAAAAACTCTCCATAGCACTGGAATCATTCTGGATTTTCTTCATGTAGTCAAAAAGGCTCTGGGCAGAGTATCTGAGCTACAACAGAAGGAACCTCAAATGAAGGCACAGGGAATAAACCCCGCTGCAACACACAAAAACACTGACTACACAGAATTACGCTTATCCCTCACTACCTGAGGTGTACACCTGCACTGTGAACACACTCTTGCAACAGCAGCTGAGTGTATAAATTCAGTAACAGTATTTGACAGAAAGATGGCTATTTTACTTTCATTAATCATTTTTCAAGGAAGGGGTTTTTTTCCTTCTTAAGTTTTGCCATTGTAGGAAAAAAGACCACATTAAAGGTTCACTATTGTCTTTCTCTCAAAATAAAATATCCCTAAACCACTACAATTATCCTGCTTTACTTCAAATAATAATATTGTTATGGCTCTGAAAGTTAAAGAGTACACAAGAAGTTCAAGAGGTAATATTTATTAAACAAGCTGATGTAATTGAAAAATACAGGCAAGCTCTTGGGCACATGGTGCAAGCCACACAAACCAGCAGTAAACTTGGGTTAAAAATTAAAAACAACTCAGAAATAATGACTCTTGGTTTAACTTTATTATGTTAATCAGCTAGTTTAGAAAGATGGCAGAAGGTTTTAACGCTTATGTTCAAGGCTCAGCTGGAAGCAGTTCATTTGGGTCACGCCAGCTGTTCAATATCACAGACTACAGCCTTCGCACAACAGCCTCCTGCTGTCATGGTCCCCAATCTCCAGGAGACACAGTGCTTCTGAGCACAAGCCAGGACGGCTTCTCCTCTCCCAGACCTGCTCAGGCTTCAGCCTGGAAACCTGGACCTGCAGTGCAGGAGGGGAGAAGGCAGAGCAGAGCCTCTGTGGGATCCCCCTTTCCTGCAGGATCCATGCCCCCAGGCAGCTAACGGCACACCCTGGAGCAGCAGGACGAGGGCTGCAACAGGATATATGAACATCACTACTAATCCTAAGATTTTCCATTTCTGGGAGAGGTAGAAATTTTGGTTTCCGGGCTCACCTTTTAAAATATTAATTGACTTCACTTCAGGGTGAGAATAAAAATTTGGGGTTTTCTGTTATAGAAACTGCCTCAAAGGAAAATATCTCATCAAAGATAAACATCATCAGATTTCAGAATTTTCCTGACTCTGATGTGAAGGATTATCAGTCCTTCAGGGGCTTGGTCAAGTCGCTTAGGGAAGGGGGGTGGTGGTTAGGGGGTGTCCCCCATAAGAAACTGGCTTACAACGAAGGGGGCTCTGGGAAGGGTAGGTGGGGCAGATCAGTTTTGAAGTACGAACTTTTTTCAGTTTTGGTTGCAAGTGTTAAATAATTTTTTGTTGAGTGAAGAGGGAGCTGTAAGCAGTTTGTAAGCCTATTCAGTCAGTGGAGATTTTCTTTCTGAAGCTCATACATAGCATTTTGAGAGTTCATTCAGAAGTACAATCAATTCCCTTGGAAGACTGACTCTTTTATCAAGAAAAAAAATAATTAGATCAGTATAAGAAGTGTCACAAGTGTCTTCCTGAAAGCAAAAGAGAGGAATCTCTATTTAAACATTTTATCTAATTTTTTATCAGGAATGTTTATGGGTGCATCAGCACAGAAGTACAAGAAACATTTTAGCCTTGAATCAAAACTCTGAACTAGTTTTCAAAAGCTTTAGCCCACTTGTAAACGACACAGTACAGCAATCCATACTATCTCAAAGTGGCAGTCTGCTATTTTAACAGTTTGTTCTAGCGAAACATCCTGGGCAACACAGAAGCAGAAATATTTCTTTAAAAAGGTCAAGCCATTTAAAGAAATTATTCAGTTATTCTGCATTTCAAAATGATAGTCAAATCTCAGTAAAAATTGTTTAAACATTTGTAAAAGCTAGCTATAGTAAACTGAAATACTGAATTGAACTGAGTGTGCTTCTTTTGTGTGCCAAAAGTAACATTGATATGTTTCCCTGTGTGCCGAGTATAAACTGTATCCTTGCACTGAAAGGTCTTTACAGGATATACAATTGTAGTGAAGAGAAATTTCCTGAAAATTTAAAACCTGCTTAATTATTATATACTACCCTTTAAAACAATCTGTCCATTTAAGACCATTACAAATAAAGAAGAAATATATTGTCTTAATATCTCAACCTAGCAGACATCAATTATAAGCAGAAGAAAGGTTACATCCGAGTCAAATCTCACGAAAAGATCTTAAAACGTGTATGGTTAACCATGTAATTTTCTCTCCTATTTCTTTTGTCTTTTAAACTACCTTGCAGATCTCTCACCATTTTTTGAAGAAAGCTTAATTACTCAATGCTTTTCCTGCAGATTCAAGCGATTGGAAAGGCAAGAATGGGCACGAAACAAAAGGGCAAGCATAGCTACATGTAGGATGTTCCAAAGCTGTGCAAAACCAAGACAGAGTAGCAGGATAATCAGAAAAACTGTATGATGAGGACAGCATTTCTTCATTAGCAAGTAATTAAACAATACAAAAGTACAGGTGTGGATAAACCAGCACATAACCGCTTGGAAGATTTAAAAATGGAACATTTTCCAAATAGTCAGCATAGGCCTTACAAACTTTACCGGAAGAAACTCCAATATAACAAAATAACGTTACATGAACGGGTTAAATCCATATTTTCTCCTTAGGTGAGTGCTCCTTTTTCCCCAGATAACCTATGAGGACAATATCTGAGCTATAACCTTAACTGTTCATGAGTATTTGCAGAGAAGAGCATTTCCAAATTTCTTCTTCATTTATGCAGAACACAGAATTCGCACTGTATCAAATGTGTGACATTTACCTTTCCCTGGGGTTTCACAAGGACTGGGAAAGGAAATTAGGAGGTTAATGGGTTGGAACAGGGACAACTTTGGATAAGAATTTCGGAGGAGGCCTGAGAATGACCTTGTTCTTATTAAACATGGTAAAAACAGGGTTTGCCAAGGCTTGACTCTCCCATCATTTAAGCCAACAGTAGATACTTCAATGATAGGCCACGGTAAGGCAAACAGAGTATTCAAAGGGACCATTCATCTGATGATAAAATTTAAGTCCTAAAGATTTTACCTCCTGAACCAGGGGGAAAAGTATGAGGAAGTGTAGCCACAAGCAAGGGGAGAAGGCAATTACCGCTCTGGACAGGTGCACGATGTATAAATAAGGTGTCTACACAAACCTTCATGAAATTGTTTCCTAGTCAGCTTGTTGCAAAATTGAAGTACAATGCTTCTAAAAACAGTCTCAAGGCAACAAGTGGGATTGATATGGCCAAAAGAAAATTACCTTAGGCATCCAGTTTGTAACAGAGCATTCAAAATCTCAGCTACCCGTCAGCTATAAAGATGCCCAATCCACATAAGGGCTCCGATTCTTACTTTGCAATACTATCTTGGACAGACCTGATGAAAAAGCCAGTAGGGCATGATGAGAAAGAAAGAGCCTGTACTGAAGATGTTCAGTAGATCGACATAACCTAGTGGTTGTCAGTCTCCCATCTAACCAGTCTCCTCAGAGCCCCAGGTATCTCAACAAAATTCAGTCTTCTGCACCTAATGCATCACAAATGGAAGTCAAGTGAGTAACTACTGAGAAAGCTTGGAGAAAATCAGATGTACAGGTAATTGCTAAAGGCTCCAGTTTTCACAGAAGCATTTCGATAGAGCAAGACCTACTCACAGAGTTAGAACATTCCTGTAACAAGTGCAGAAGAAACCATGTTATGCTCAATAAATAACACTGGGTTTGGATCATTTCTAATCCTGACAAACTTACAGTGCTGAATTGGCAGTAGCCTATTTTTACCAGTAACTTTAGAGAAAATTCCATACCATTTAAATTTTAACACAAGTGAAACCATGTCTCCCTTGTTTTACTTGCAATTTTCTTTTTAATAAATCAATAAATAAAATCTTTGGAGTTCAGTAACTCTTAAGACTCAAGTCAGTGATATTTTACAAGAAGTAGGAATATCATAATTCACGCTATTTTTTCTTTAAAAAAAGAATGCCAAAAATTATTCTCAAGTGT
Source organism: Haliaeetus albicilla (assembly GCF_947461875.1). Classification (NCBI taxonomy): domain Eukaryota; kingdom Metazoa; phylum Chordata; class Aves; order Accipitriformes; family Accipitridae; genus Haliaeetus; species Haliaeetus albicilla. The sequence continues at coordinate 33,217,983 of NC_091494.1, forward strand.
ATTTTGCTCAAGAATTGTCAACCAAGGAAACTGGATTTAGGGCTTGTTCCTTCAAACCAAATATGCATTAATTTGCATACAATTTGTCAACAGTAACTAGATGGTTTAGAACATCACCTACAAATGTCCCAACTTTTTCATTTGTAAGAACTAACGCTGCTGTTCAAAGCCCAGTATTGGCTCCAAACAGTACATAACAGTCATAAACATTGCTGGCAAAAAATGAGTCCATTCTGAGGAAAGTAAAACATAAATTGTATCATGTATTTGGCACACAGGTAATGTTGACATCTGTATGCCATAGCTGGGCTTTAATTTTTGTCAGGTGCTTTAACATACATAGGCATTCATTGGATAGTTTCAGAACTGGCTACTCCAATTGTTACAGGTCTTTGGCATTTCAGGTTGGAACCCTGGTACTGGCCTGGGAAAAAACCTTTAATTTTCAAAATAGGTTGCTGCCTTTTTTTTTTTTTTTTTTTTTTTTTTTAAGGTTTTACTTAAAATTTCTCTAACATTTTAAAATGTAATTTTCACTCTTTATGGAGGGAGGGGAATCACAGGAAATTCTGTGCTTTAACAAAATTTTAAATGTAGTGTAGTTCAACAATAATGAAATAATACAAAAATGATATCCTGACCCCTGAAACTACAGGGTTTGTGAGCTAGAGAAAGAAAACCATTGTATGGTTCTGATCTCCATATACTGAGAGGATTTTTTATGCAACCATAAGAAATATGCATCATTGTGGGCCAGATATATAATTAGAAGATTCTTTTACACAGAGAAAGTGCCCTTTGAACCAAGGGACAGAAGCAGAATGCCAAATCCCAAAGGGAATGACATCTTCTGTTTTTCCAGATTACTTCAAAATGCTTGAGCTACAATTCTTTCAGCAACCATGCTGCCACCAAAATGTTTCTGAGATACCCCACACAGCTCATGCCAGAAAATCTCTTTAAAAAGCAAAACAAAGAACTACTCTTGCTAAATATACTGCAGAGCAATTTTAACTATGAAAAAATAGCCACTGACCACTGAATTACAATGGAGCCTTTTCTCCTACTAATTCCCTGAGATGTCTTAAAGACAAACCGACATTTGAACTCAGATTATCTTGCAGTATACCAGAATCTTCTAACTTTCTAACTTCTGTCTCCACGTGTGTATGTGCATATATATTTTTTAAGTGAGAGAGGGAAGAAAGGAAAGATCACAGGAACGCACAGAGGTTACTGCAAGAACACTTATTTGAATAATCCTTGTCCTTTATCCAAAATCTAAAAAATCTGTTTCTTTCATATGGATCTAATAGGAACAGTTCTTAAAATTTTCTATTAATGTTTTAAATCAGCTGAATATTCAGCAAGGACCACTACAGGCTTTGATAAAATAGTTTGAAACACAAGTCATTATAAGACATATCAATTCTAATTTATATATCATATTCTAAATATTAAATGTAATTCACCACACACCGTATAATCCCAAGTGTAAGTACCCTATCCTTTGAGCCTCCTTTGCACTCCTATCTGGCTCGAAAGAGAATTAGGTCATCTTCCTTCTAAAGCCAAAGCCCTTGAGAGTATTTTAACCAGAACAAGCCTTTAGCATTAAAGAAAAATGCAGGGTCACAGAAAGTTAACATTTCAAAATCGCATTTTGAAAACAGTACAGAAGGTTGCCCTTAAATATACTGGCAGATGGTAACAAGGGAAGGGAGCTAGAAGTAACTGAACTGTTTACACTTTTCAAAACCAAGCACAACCAGAACTTTAAAAAAAAAAAAGGAAAAAAGATATTAAAATGTTGAATAAGAATTTTCCTCTGACCTCGGTTAGCAGTCAGAATGTCTGTTTCTCCACAACTTTCTTCCCTTTTTATACTTATGCGAATAACTTTGGTTTTGGTGGAGCCTCCTATAATTAACTGTGTTTGACTAAAAGCTGAATTTCATGTGTATGTCTGCTATTAAAAAAATCTGTTAAGAGTTACATTGTCTATCCAATAATTATTGTCACAAACCAATAAGCATATGTTTTCAAAGTTTTAAAATAGCCATTGCTATATAATTAGTTGCAATTTTAGAAACATTAAAATTCTCAAAACTGGTTTAAATACATGACACTGCACAGACACCAATTTCTCAGCTACGTGAAACCCAAAGGCATATGAGTATCTCTTGATCACAAGCACAGAACCCATGGCACCAGGCAAAAACCATCATTTCGGCATATTCTGAACAGCTCATGGTTAAGACTGAAAAGTAGAAGCCATGGGAGACAAGCTTGAAATGATTACTGCCTTCCTTCTGTGAACCCAGCAGGAACTGTTCTCTCTCCACAAAAACAGTTTCCCAACACTTATCACTTTTCTACCAGCTTTCTTAATTAGAGACGGCAATCTTAATTATTAGAAACACTCTTAAACACTGTTGGGGTGCTGACTCATGACCTCCTTCTTCTGTTACAGGACCACTGCAATTTAAAGATTTAACTAACAGTCCAGAATTTTCTGTTACTGGTCTGATATTTCTCTGTAGTGTCATATTGAACTGTGTCCTTACCCCCAATAGTTGTTTTCATATATGTTACATCTTGGCTACATCAAATAACAAAGAAGTTAGAAGCCAAATATCTTGAAACCAAGAATTCTGAAACTAGCAAGACAAGCTGTAATATAAGGACAGAAAGATACACTAAAGTTATTATAAAGTCTGGAAGATTTTGGGAGAATAACAGACTACCAAAACCAGTGATAAAGACACTGTTCACGCACAGAAGAATGAAACAGATGCAAAGCTCAGAGGACTCAGACAGACATTTGAATGATACTGCATTGTAATGTAACTTCTGGCATCTCTCTGGTACTTTTGTAGAAAGCATATCAAAACTAAAAAAAAAAAAAAAAAGTAAATCTCAACATACTGTTAACACATATCGACAACTAATATTTAGCACCTTGCATCAGGTTACAAATGAGAACTGGCATTCACCTCATTTAAAAAGAGCAATCAGCTTACATTTAGCCACAACATTTAGCTGAAAGGCTCTTCCTCTGCTAACAGCTTAGAAGGGTGAGCAAATAAACATAAGAGTTGATTGAGCCAACAGGCTGGAATTCTCAGGTTCTATCAGGCCAGGAAACAAGAAACAAAGTGTGTTTCCTGCATGCTCAGTAAGTCAAGAAAATAATACTTTTAAGGGTTAAAATATAAAGCCCATCAGGTTTAAAAGTATGACTTGGTTTCTTTTAAAAATCTTGTATCTGAAATTCTCACAGAAATAACTATCTGCAATATCCATTGTAACAGACTAAACAATTTAGTCAACCATTTTATCAGGTAAATGCATTCTACTACCAAACAGGTAAGGTGTTCTGCTTTCTTACCGTTGTCTCTGTTAATCCACCAACAGACACTGAGAGACCCAAAAGCACATAGTATTGGTATGTTGGCAAACCCAAAAGCTGGGTGATTCGAGGGAAAGCTTCTGAAGCGGCATTCCAGTTTAGAGTCTCTTTCTCTGACCTGGGGAAAAGGGAAGAAAAAAAATAATCTTGTATGTGTGCACTGCCTTTCTTCTCCATGCATTCCTATGATAGCTCCTCATCCTCAAGCAGCACGTCAGTGAACAAAGTCTCTGAATTACCTAAAAATCAAATTAATCATTGGTCTTTAAGCGTAAGGGGAAAATACAAATCAAAACTTCAGCCACTCTCAGTAAAGTGAAGCAATCTTCAAGTCCTTGTTCTGATTCAGATAAGGGATTTGAACCACAGTTTCCTTTTCACATGCACTTTTCTCTACACCAAGAAAACAAGTTCTCTTTCTTGTGTTCCATTCTCATGTTCTCTCCCACTAACCTAGTCAACAACTGATACAAAGACAGACTTATCCCAGGAAAGGCTGACACACATACACCCCAGCACAGATCAATCAGCAGCCTAGCAGACAGAGCACTTCCTGAGTTACAGGAGGTTGAGATTCTGCTGAACAAACAGAATGCAGACACAAAGTTGGAAGTTCCTCACCATAATCAGGTTTTATAATCACCATTTAGGAATGAGTTGCTCTCACTCTTGCATTAACTAGAAATTTCGTCTTGGAAAACTACTGCAACTAGAGCTTGGTTAAAATAATGCAATTCATTAAAAATTATCATTATGATCAATCAATGTTTTCCAGTTGGGAAAAGAAAATTCAGGAAGGGGGACTGCCAGTAAATTCCAGCTCTCACATTATGAAAAGAAAATGAGATTATATATTTCATAAACAGAAAGATTACCAAAACACAGCTCCCAGCAGTTCTGTTTTACCAATGGTCTCCCATCTACTACTGACATGATCTCTACCATCCACCATAAAATTAGCTGACGGGTTCAGAAATTATTGGGGTTGATCCAGAGAAAGACTTATGTAGCATGACCATGTAAGACCTATCTCCTTCGGGAACTATGGTTTTAACAGGAACTCATACTATTAAGTTCTTCTTTTGAATATTTTATATGTTTATGCATCTTCATTGGACACTTCAATGAAAGTCTGACAAACAGCACCAAATACTCCTCCATACACATATTAGGCATTTGGGCACAAAAATTAAATCTGGTTGCTTGTGTTAGGTGTAACTGTGTGCATGTATCTTTTACCGCCACTGATTTAGGATATGTTTTTCAATATATTACCTTGGAAATATCCTCTCTAGCTCTTCTCGATGAGGTATGTGTGGAACTGGAGGATGGTCAAAATGTAAAAGAGTAAGGAACACAGATCCTGCATGCGCTCGAAATTTATCTATTTTTTCAGCTGACTGTTGAGCCAGCCAGCACATAATCTGTTTGCAGCTACAAAGAAGAAAACAATTAATCACATAATTAAATCAGTAGAATGAGTATTTAAATTGTTTCAACGACATCAACGTCCTGCTATGAAAGTATTCTGGTTTAACTCTTCATAATGAACGTACAAGTGATTTAAGACATCAACATGGTGACAGAATCTTTAAAGCTTTATCTTCCATAGATCAATCAAAAAATCATTATGACGTTAATGTTACACAGTATTTGATATTCACATACCACCTTTCATCCAAAAAGATATGAAAGTGCTTTAGAGTTTGGATGAACCGCTGCATTTCAGTTGAAAATAGAGGAAGAACCTTGAGAAATTTTCAAGTAGAAAATTGCACATGTAGCAGAGGACAACGTCTATCCCAAATCTCATATATCCCAAATTAATCACTTCTTCAACTCTGGCTAGTTTTTAACAATATCCTATTTTGCCTACATTCATAACTAAACTCACAGCTACAATATTGTATTCCACAAGGCCCTTTACACCTTCAGAAAGGACATCTAATGACAGTAAAACCAGCTAGAATTCTTTCAGTTACTGCCCAGTAACTGAAAGACCCAGTAAGACCCAGAATATTTAGAAAATACGATCCAATTGGCAGGAATGCTTTTCTAAGTTTCAGGTGAATAAAGTATCGTTTGCAACAGACCAATAGGAGGAAGCCCCTGGACAATGGGCACTGGTTGAGTAGTGTATTCCTACAGAATCCAGTATTTTCCTTCAAAGCGTCCTTCTAAGTTTGGGGGTTTTTAAATTAAAAAAGAAATCATGCATATATTCAGCTAACCGTTGGGCATGCTCTGTTCATAAACCAACACCGCTACTAGGAAAGTTTTGCTGCAGCTCAAGCTATGCTTAAAAACTGGTAAGTATTCTTTTTTTTTTCTTTTTTTTTAACTATTAGGAGTATTGTATCACAAAAAATAAAAATCAGAAGCTCAGTGTAAATTATCTTTTTCTGTATTTCCTTACTAATAGTTCTGTAAAGAAGACAGAAATGAATACAAACTCGTCTCCACATTTTATCACATTCCAAATTAATGATACAATGCTCTGGATAAGCAGGCAAGTTTGCTTTCTATTTAAGTGAACAATACAGGCAAGCTCCACAGAGGCAGCAAGTATAGACCAAATCTCACATATGCACTGCATTTCAAAGGTGGGACTGCCACCCAGTTTCTGTCAATAAGGTTAGTCTCTCTGAAAAACAGATACAATATTCTCAGCATCTGTATGGGTGTAAGCTTGATGCACTTCTATCAAAAGTTCTGTCACACTTAATAAAGGGGTAAGACTACAACATATAAGCAATGCTTTCTTGTATGGAATGGAATGTAGTTATAAGAGATAAGACACAAAAATAGTACAAGTAGCCTACATGTTGGCATTAATTAACTCTGCTTCATTCTGAACCAGCAGAAGCGTCACTTCCATTAAACTCGTCATAGCAGCTTCGCGTACCCTGTTGAAACAGAGATACATTAGAGTAGTTACATCAGTATTTATTTAAATAAATACATCAGCAGTTAAATTAGACACTGGCAAATATTCAAAATAATGAAAGCATTGACCACTGAGAGCAGCTATTATATTTTTGGGAGGAAGAGGAGGGTGTACAGCTGTACACCCAAGCCCCGTTCTATGAAGTGATGCCCACATTGCACTGAGGGTACAATAGTCATCCTAGTTTCCAGGCAAGCCCCCTGCCTCACCATCTTATTTTTTATTTCAACCAGATGTCATCAGGTTTATTCTTTATTTTAAGAAGGTTAAAATTTATAATGATTATTAATATTTAGTGTGCAGGTAGATATATTTAAACCTAAGTGCTTTGTCTGCTTCAAATCATCTTCTAAAAAGGCCAACCCACATTTTGACATTAAGATATTTAAGCACTATTAAAAGTGTCATATTCTTGTAAATTTTCAAGCTTAGTATTTCCAACGTTAAAAAGAATTGTGACTCAGAACAGCTTAAATCTCTATGCTAAATAATAATTAGTTTTATGAAAAAGATTAGCTAAAGTAACGCTAAGATGTGCTTGAAGTGCATCTTTATCTATTTGGTGAAGATTTTCTGCCTTCAAAATGTCTAAACATAATATTAATATAAAAAAAAAGTTGAAGAGTATAATTCCAATCAAAAATAGAAAAGAACATGCTTGTTTTAAACCACACGCCTTGTCAATACGTGAGTTGTTAAAAGTAGTTTCTTTCTCAAGACATAAGGAATACTATGGCAGATCCTCAACTGATCCTGCAGAAGACCAGGACCAACACATTCATCACATTATTCACTCATGGTAATCTCATCCCTTCTCAGTAATAATTTAAAAAAAAAATTAAAAAAATTGACAAGTTACACCTGCCTACTGTGAAAAGTAAAATTCCTGTTTCTAATTTCCCAAACAAGCTGAAAATAGTTGCTTGTGCAATCTAAAACTGGGTGGGACATTTGTTATAATGGTAAAAAAGGTAAATTACATCATTTTTTCCTAAGTAGCTTAATACTCTATTAAGTTTGGCAACCTTTCATCAAAGTTATGTTTTCCTAGTTTTTCATATAGTATCTGACTATTAGATATTCAAGTCTAACACCTGTAGACAGATTGGACAAGTCCCAGCAAACAATCTGTCAAAAGAAATGTAAGGTTTGCATATGGAAAGTAAAGTTGGTTAAACTTTCCCACGATTCTATTAAAGAAAGACAAAAATTACACACCAAAGACAAGGTCTCTCTAGAGAAATGGCAATTCTTCCGATATCCTTCCATCTTAGTCAATGGTTTAGAAGAAACAGAATGAGAAAACATTCATATTTGAGAGGCCACAGAAGTATTTAGCATCCAACAGTTTGCTATGAGAAAGGATTCCCCTTCCCCCTTTAATTTACATGTTTCTTGACTTGATTTTGGCTGGCATTGCCAAAGAAGCTTAAAAGGAATCTGGTGCTCAAAGCACATTTGAATTTTAATGGGTGTTGGGAATTTAATTTCCTCAGGATTTCTTTAAAAATTTCCACTTTGTAGAATTTTGTTTTGTTTTTAAATTAAGACATAGACAGAAGGATAAACAATAGGTATGGGGAACTTAAGTGAGAGCTGTCAGATGTGGAAGTTAACTTGAATACCTAATTATACTTAGCCAGGTTCTTATCTACTTCAGCATCGCACCTGATTTTGAAAGCATAAAGCTTAGTATCTCTTCCCTTTCTCTGACTCCCCACCCTATATGGTTGCTCTTACATTTTCTTGCAGCTACACCTGTCTCTCTCTTGTGTTACTACTGCATTCCCTGAGCAAGAGACCCATTCACCTTCCTCTTGTTTTTTTGACAGCTGAAGGAGGAGGAGAGGGAAAGCCAAGCTCCTTCTTCCCTTGCACAAGCTGGAAGGACCTGCTCTTGATCCTTACTAGTTTGCATCCTTGTGTCCTCTTCTAAGTTTGAGATGTCAAACATGCCTACTTTTCTCTGATTTCTTGTCCTGTGTTAGTATTTCCCCGCTGTACAACAATTTTAACAACCAGTACTGACAGCTGAGGAGCTGGGCATCATTATACAAAACAAGAAAAATACAAACACGTAAATATTAACTCAGGCTGATAAGAGTAGTCTGGATTATTTGCCTTGTGTACTTTTCCAACACATTTGTAAATATTGTAGTGAAGCACCCTAAAGGAACTAGGCTAATAATTTTAAAAAGTGCCCAATACTAACATGGCACAAAATATCTTTCTTCTACTTTGCACTGTAGAACTTACACTTTACTTTCTGTTCAAAGACAGAGTAGTTATAAATAACTATTGCAACTCACTCTGGAACTGATGAGATCTCAGTGACCTATAATGACTTGGTAGAGCACAAGCATTAATGTTTGACAGCAGTATAAACTACCCAGCAATTGCTGGCAATACAAAAAATGTAGGATGATACATATTTCACAAAAAAAAAAAGCACAATCACAACTTTTCTTCCTACAGAAGACAATAGTTGGTTATAGCATGTGTTATAGTAGTTCTGATTCTTCATGGTAGTTACAAATGTACTTCACAGCACCTGCCCCTGTGCTCAAGCTATCTAATAAGCAATCCTAAAGGGAAGAATGCCAGTGTAATTAACTTATTTTCTTTTTTTAAAGCAAACCTGGGGCTACCAAGTAGAATAACAACATTAAAGCCAAGAGTACGTAGGACAGAATTCTAAAACAGACATAACCAAAAATTTGAGCCTAAAGAAAAAGTTCCCAAACTCACACAATGCAAACTTGGCATCATGTATTATTATACCGGATTTGAACAGAGATCAGCATGCTAGGCATGGCTGCTGAAGCAGAATACAGCCAATGCTTCAGAACGGGACTGTTTTGCTTGCAGCAGGGAGGAGGGAGCAAGCAAGTGACTGAGACTGTTTTGGCCACAGAAAGAAGTATGACGAGTAAGGAGGAGTGCACATCCTCCCCTACAAGGTCCAGCTAACGTCTCGCCCATTGTAGCCTTCCCAAGTCAGCAATTACCATCACAGGTCGCAACCATCATCTGTGAGCTCTGCCAGCTTTGCTATAGCCACAACATACCTAGTTTGGAGTCCTTAATTTCAGTAGTCCTCTATCCCTCCTCACCTGTTGAGTCACAGCTGCTAATTACAATATAGTAGATGCCACTCAATTAAATTAAAAGGAAATTAGGTTTCATGTTCATACACTACTGTTGAAAACACCCTTCAAAGAAGGGGACAGTGACTGAAAAAATGTCTAAAACAGTTACTTCATACAAACACTCTGCAAGGATATTACTGAAAATAATCACCAAAGCCCTTCATGTGACTCAGCACTGTTAGACAAGAGCTTCTTCAATAAACTGGGAAAATAAGGAAAACTTTTCAACCAACAAAATTATTTAATACCAGTACTTTTTCAGGCACTCCCCACTTCCTGCCTGGAATGTAATAAAAGCATAGCCAGATACTAGATCTGAACAATCAAGAGGTTGTTAATTTATAATCCTGAACATGCATCTCTGTATCCTGAGATGCTTCATATAGTTGCCAGACAGGTCAAATACATATTACCATACCGTTAAACAGGGCTGATAATTTATGTATAGAATCGTATCTAAAAGCAACATATATCTGCATATTTTCAAATTATAATTATGGATTAAGACAATAAAATTAAGAAGTCTTTGTCAAAAACAGCATTTTACTCAAAATCAAATTCCAACAAGTAACAGACAATTAAAATTAATTTATCACGTTCATTTACTTAGTTTATGGCTTCTCTATACAAGGATTAAGTGTAACTGCTCTGAGCCTTCTACATAGCAGCAAAATTGTCATATATTATAAATCTGCAGATACTGGATTTATTCCTGAATTCTGATAATTTAATACTTTTTATTAACAAGTACTATTTCAGGCTGGGCATATTTGTGCTCATAAACACATGCAGAAAAGCACCCTGACAAGACAGCCTGTATGTCTCCTTAGTTCTCATCTGATCCCTAAGATCCATATTTCACATGGTTTTCTCAGCCTGTAACTACAGGATAGTAGAAGTGAATAATATGAAACCTTCATTGCTGCTCTGTCTACCACATTCAAAGATCACAGGAAGTTCCAATCAGTAAGAGATGTTACATCTCCAATTACAGCTTCTTTAGAAATTAAACACAAACCCCAAGAAGGGCATAAGCCTTCATACTGCTTTGGTTCGTCAATTTAGAAATAGCCTTTTCAGGTCACTGTTACTGAAAGAATAAAGAACATTCAGATGAATGCTGTGTTATATACAGAATCTTATTTATATATTAAGGGAACTGTGAAGAATGTCACAAAAATATGACTGCTACAGACTTCATATTATACCTATTCTATAGACTTCACATTAGTAGATACATTTCTACAGACATGATTTAATTATGCTTGCAATCTCATAGCTGAAATAATTGAAACCCTAAACTTACAAAAGAGTCAGTAATACCACAGCACAATTGATAAAGTTTTCATCCATCTCAGAGTCACTAGCCTTGAAAATTTGTCACTAACACGTTATGCAACTGCTCCCTCTGCTGGCAAAAAATCCCCACAACACAAACGTACAATAGGAGAGTTCACCAAGTAGGAGAAAATGTGTTATTTCAAAGAAACAGAAGTAATGTTTTAAATCTCTGTACTTCTTACAACTAAATGCATTCTTAATAGTCACTAAAAGAAAATTATGTCATCCACAAAACCAGAATAAGGCTGAACTTCAGTTCAAAACACAATAGTCCCCATCTTCCTAACTTCCAAGGCAAGGGACAAATTCTTGTCAGCCTTTCCTTTCCCCCAGTGTATTTCAACCTATACTTAAATCTCCAAAAGCTTAGAACTATCTATTTCCAACAGGTTTTGAAAAGACATCAGTTTTTAATTAGTCATCGAACATGACAGCTAAGTTTAAGTCTCAGTTTGTAAGGCATCTTACCATCCTCCAACATCTCCTCGGCTGTCTGTGGTGTAGTCTGTCATACCACTAAGTAGTGTAGCATAGATCTGAGTAACGTTATCTTTGCAGACATATTCTTCCTGAGTTCCTTCTCCATTTACACCTATTGTCTGGCAAACCCTTTACAAAGAGAAAAAGGGAGGGGAAACCACAACACTAGCAAGGAGAAACATTAAGATCATAGCTTTGTTCTGTTGCTTAATAAAATTCCCCGGACATAAAATATTCTAAACACCTATAACATCTGCTACAAACAGTATGAAGAATATTTCTGAGCCTACTGTGTGGTATTTGACCTGAGGATTTCTGATCAGTGTTCGGGTTTAAAGGAACACTGGCAAGCTAAAAAAAAAATAATCAACAGATAAGCAGATTGGTTTTACATCTATACTACTTCAAAAAGGAACATGCTTGAAGTACCTGTCAGTTTTTGAACTCTCCTTAAAATGAAGTGAGCGAGAAGAGCAAAGGACTAATACAATGTGCATTGAATTTGATACTAAAAAGCTTCTTTAAATTGAAGACATGGGGGTTTTGCACTGTAAGTTTCAGAGCATATATAATATGATACTATTAACACTAACTACACTGTGGCATGTCAACACAGAAAATACTCCTTTAGAGAAAAAGTACAACTTCTTTAAACCAATTCCATCTTTTTATTAAAAAAGTGGAAAAAACCATATATTCTTCCTCCTCACTAAACTGCAGCCCATGAGAAAGGTGATCTATAAAATATACTCTAACTAGTCAGTTAATGGATTAAAAAACCCCACAACACCATCAGAGTTGTACTCCATCCTCAGATGTGTAGATAATCCTCTGAATCAAAGATATATTGAATAATGGAGATACATACAGTCCCACACTAAAAATGTACATCATAGTGTAGCTTGATTTCAAGAATTATGCTACAAGCTCACAACAGAAAGCAGAATGAACAGGAGAAAGCTTCTAGAGAAAGAATTAAAATTAGACAAAACAAAACATACTTTGCAATTGCTATCAGGGCATCTCTTCTCGCTTCTGCAAAGCTCACATCTGCAGGGGAAATTAAGGTAACTTTTTTCAAACCTTCCAAAACCTGAAAAAATATAAAAATCGAGTTATTTAAATCAATGCATTATTTATGATACATGTTAAATTTAGGTATCATATTAAAATAAGCTCAATCACATACAAGAGAACCAAGCAGGCAACAGTGTTTGGTTTCTCACCAGGACTTGTCAGCCTGCCTCACTTCTCCTCCCTTTGGACAAATGTTCCATAGCAAAGGTATAATTCAATCTCTGGCTTTTCCATTAACACTACTAAAGCAGGACTAAACTTTAATTATCAGAATCTATGACAAGCTAAACTCATGATGATTTTCTGGAGTTACTGTATATTAGAATCCAAATCCCTTTCACAAAGACCTTTAATTATGATCATTATTATTTATTTGATTACCATCATAGGTTTCATTCAAAAACACCGTGTGTCCTCTTCTCATTACAATCATTGTATTTTCTCACCTGTTGGAGCCTGCCCTTTAGCAGAAATCTTGGAAGGGCCCCAAGTGCTCGTGAAAAGCCGCAACGAATCATTTCCTCTGTGTTTTGTAGTTCTGAAACATACTGTGTCACCAGCTCATCTATAAAAAATACAATTCCAGAGTGAAAAGCAACTACCACATCATTATCATTACATATTTGGCTAACAAAACAATATAACAGGGAAAGATCCCCCGAACAGAGCAGCTAGAAAGTTTTATAATTCATTAAACTAAAATACAGAATACCATTAATTTCCTACAGAAAAAAAGATAAAAATTTTAATATGTTCACTGTTACATGAATGAATTCTTATTTTCTAAATATGAAGTCAGATTTTTAGACAGAATAATCCTAGTCATTCAGAGAGACAAAGTTCTCAATTTTAAAAAGCTAGAATGTTTTAAAAACCCAAAGAATAAATGTAAGCACAAATTTCTATGCAAACACAGGGCAACAAGTTCTCTTATATTTACAGGTCATCATTTTCCATAATTAGACAAGTATTCTGTGTTAGGAAAGAGATGTCTCTGGATTTATGAAGGTCAGATATTCGACAGTTTTCCCCCAGAAAAGTCTTAACTGGACTCAGGGTTTAAACATACAGACAGATCATACCTAAGCAATGAGATAATTTTATATCACTTTTTCTAAGCAATTAGATTAATTTTATATCACTTTTTATATAAAATGACAAAAATAAAGTTGGGCTTTTTGCAGGAGAAAGCTCAAAAGGAAGTGCCCATTTGGAAGTAGGGATGCTGTGCTGACATTCTGTGCACTGTTACATGATAAAACAGGGACAATCGCTCTACAAACAGTAGCACAGACAAAAGGCACAAGAATAAACTGAACTGGGCATGGAAAAAGGAATCTCAACAATGCAGTGAAGTGATACAAAGACGAAAATGAGGATGAATGAAAAAAAGAAAAAAGTCAGGAATCTATCTATGTAATTTCTACTGTAGTCTTCATCATAGACTTAACAGACAATACTTCCTTTACCAGATTTTTCAGCTACTATATTAAACTCTTCTGTAAAAGGCAGAGAAAAACAACATACTCCAGAAAAGCTTCTAAGAATCACCAAGATAGCTGCAATAAACAGAACTCTGGTACAAAAAGGAGAAAGGTGGTCTTATTAATCACTTTACTGAATATGCACTTTTTAATCCTCAAAAAAAAGAATCAAGAGATCCTAAGAAGTTTACATAATTGTGCCATTGCTTACCATCATCTAAGAGTTAAATGATTGAGCAATATTTGCTAGAGGAAGAAAGAATAGTTACCATAAGAAACTACAGATTAATCATAACTCACAACTGACTTTTTTTTTTTTTTTTTTTTTTAAAGTCCCTATGCAATTAGCAGGCCTCAACTAGTTCCTCAGATCAGGAAACTAGTTCCCTGTCCAGAGGTTAGCAATACCTCCACATAAGCACATCTATTATTTAAAAATTTCCAAACCAGGGACTGTAAGATAGAGTCTTGAGGCCATAGGAAGATGCAATACTTGCTGAGACAGCAACACGATCTTAGACAGTAAGACTATGACAGTCTTCCCTTTGATTGATGTAAATTTAAGATTGACATTTTAGCCAAATGACATAAAATTAAGACATGCCAACCAGCAAACGAGCAGCTCTTTGCTTTTAACTACTTAGTAATTATGCTAGCAAGGGTAATGCAAATGTTAATACTCTTCTAAGAGACTTCAGCTTCACAAAACAACAGGTCTATGAAACATCTACAATATTAATTCAAAACAACCCATCCTGAAAGAGTATTAAAAGAGAAAGTCATCAAAACCACACCAGAACACATTAAGACAGAAAAAATAAAACAAAGAAAAGGTGAAAACAGAGTCAAAAGGAGTGATTCAATAAAATTGCAGTCTTATAGGGACAGATTTCGAATGCTGAATCACTAACATATCTTTGATCTGTTTTGATTTTAATCTGTCAAGCCATAGTGAAACACTGGTTAAATTTTACCAAAAGCTTTCCCCCCTCCTCCCCCCCCGCCCCCAATCCCCTTAATCACATTTAGACCTGCTTTAACTGACTTATCTAAGGCACCTGCATTGTCATTGAATGTCTTCTGCACTGTAGCTTCCACACATACATGCATACGTCAGACATTATGGGGAGGATTTTTAGTAGTGGATTTCAATTCCACAACATACAGAATTTAATGGTCATGAAATACATAGTTTTTACTGGCACAGAGATGAAAATACACAATTTTTTTTTGTTTTAAAAGATGCTTGCATGTATAATGGCACTTGTGTTACCATATGTGGAAGAGGTTTTAGAGCATTACAAGGCCAAATAAAAACATAATCAAGACAGAGCTGACTAGAGATCTTTTAGAACAGAAAAATTTCCAACTCACAATTCTATTTTCTAAATCATTCTAGAAAGTCTGATGAAAAATTTTGCCTGTATCTACAAATCTCACTCTAATTATGTCCCTAGACCATCACAGCTACATTGCCATGATTCCTTCAAGCACATGCCAGATGAAAAGTTAACCTAGAATCCAGGAAAAAAACAATTAAGCTTCACAGGCATCTGAAAGAGTCCAGCATCAGAACAGCTGCAGCCATCTATTGCGTGTTCTTCCAGTAGATTCCCTCTCCTTCTTGATTTTGACATCCACCCAAGTTTTTCAGTCCACTTCTACATAAGCTTGAAACGTTATCCTTACATAAAATGTGACCTATTAACCTTTCAACTCATTTTTAGCTTGCTTGCTTTGATTCAGCATTGCCTCCTCCTGCTCAAAGTGTTCAGTTTTTACAAAACATTACTCTTTCCTGAGGTTGGGTTTTTTTAATCTGACTTAGTACCATATCACATGTGCTGCCCACAAAAAATCAGGCATGCAGTGCCAACCTGCATGAAGGAAAGGACTTTTTTTTTTTATTTTTTTTTTTTTTTACAAAAATATAGAGATTAGCAATATAGAAAAGATTTAAAAATCAAGATAGGCTGCTTTTACATATCAGCCATAACTTCTTTGGGGCATGGACTGCATGTTACTATATATGTGATAGGTGTCAGGTTCATTCTAGGAACTACCGTAGTAGAAGTAAATATTCTGTTACCTGATTTAGGAATGACTTAGTAATGGCAAAAAATAGGAAAACAAATCATTATTTTGTTAAGTTCGCTGTCATACTTAGGAAAACAAGAACAAAAATGTTGTTATTCTTAAAATATCTATTTATACAATCCAGCAATCTGTCTCTGATGGACATGATACAATTTCATACTTGAAACAAAGAAAGGTCCAGAAAAAACAGTATAAAAAAAGATGTTGATTCATATGCTCCTAACAAAGTTTAAGCCTACTCCTGTACTACTGATCCAAATCCAAACAGATTTGGTTTCATACGCACATTTACAAGAACTCTGGGTGTCCTTGCTGTCTTCTCTTCTTATCACTAACCAATTCTTCAAGTCTGCCACAAACTCTCGCACACAGTTTATCAAAATATGATGTGAAAAAGTCTCATTTCATTAAAATTTAGGATTTCCCACTAACACATATTCTTTGCTTCTTTGTTTCACAGTATGGAATAGAAAAGCAACCTGTTTTCCTAATATTCATTATTATGGTACCTTGTATTCACCTCCAGTCTAAAACAAGCAAAAACCCCGAGACATTTCCTAGACTTTCAGTTGGTTTTATCATTCTTTCCTGAAGCATTTTAAGGTCCTTTAAAATTAGTGATGCTCCTTGCCATTCTATCCAATACCTCCAAAGTGCATGTTAGGTCCAGCCCAATATTTTCTGCCTCTACTGTAAACATGAGTCATTACCCTGTAGAGCTGGATCAGCTTCTCCATTTTCATTGATGTAATATTCATTACACAGCGCAGCCAGTGCAGAGACTGCAGACTCCTGCAACAAAGGCAAAACTGTGAACTTGATATATTTACTTAGGTCATACTTTATGATAACTGTGCTTAGAATTAAAAGGTTAAGGAAAAGAGAGTGGATTTTTAAAAAAAATCATTCCCTTCAGCTACTGACATTTACTTTCTTTTTATTTCTTCCCAATACTGGTTTAAGAACAGTTGAACAGGAAACCTATGTAAGAACAGAACAGATTCTACTCTTATACCTTAAAAAGTACCAGTAAACTGAATTAATACTTAAGACATTAATAGTGATGTATCAACTCTATTTTCAGTTCAGTTGAAAGACCTCCAGGATGACACAGTATTACAAAATACAGAAGTCATTATTTCATCTTCAATGTATTGATGCCAGATTGATAAGAAACAAACCTTACTTCCCCAGAAAGCTATAGAAAGGAAACACAGAAAAAACCCCATGGACTGAAGGTTATAAACAGAAACCCCCAAATATCTAGTATCACAATCCTTGTGTCTCAATCTTAATTGGTTTAGAAAAGGATCAAAGGTTGTGTATTATGCCTGAACCTCCTAATCTTTAGAGTGGTTTCGGTCATACAGCTGCTATTTCAAAAAGCATGTAACAAGTTTTCTCATAAAATTTATGGTTGAATTATACTTTTCAGCTAATAATATAATGCTGACCAAAATTATAATAAATTTGAGAGTGTGCAAGAACTATGCACCGTTCACTCCATATTAATAGAAACGATACTTAGTAATACTCATGTTCTCTGGGTACAAGAAATCTTAAATGATAACACAGGAACCCTGTACAGCCTATTCATTCTACCCTCAAAGACACCTCAGACTTGCTCTCTATGCAAAATCAAGGACTTGAAAGAAAACCAGTATTGATCTAAATAATATTCTAACTACCACAGGCATTATAGTAGGCAAAATATACAGAATTCTCTAATTGCTGTAAATTATAGAACCATAGAATAGTTTGGGTTGGTAGGGACCTTTAAAGGTCATCTAGTCCAACGCCCCTGCAACAAGCAGGGACATCTTCAACTAGATCAGGTTGCTCAGACCCTTCACTTCCTAAAGCGAATGGTTTTCACCTTAAATGCATGAAGTTACATTGGAAGAGTATACTGGAAAAAAAGATTACTTTTCAATGTCTTAAGCATTGCTGTTAAAAATTATTTCTCTCTAAATTATATACAGAAATCAAGTGAGAACTGACATTTAGTACACATACGTTGCTCAACATTAATTAATGTTTACCAAACAAGTAAAAAAATCTCTAAAGTCTATAATTAATTCTTCTAAGCTTTAGAAGTTCCAGTTATAAGACATACAAACTCTTTGAATAAACTGCTAATACCAAAAGAATATTCCAAGAATTCAGATTTCATCTTCTAATTTTCTTCAGTGATTTGGATACATCCTAGTCTACTCTGTCTTCCAAGGAAGACTTTAAAAGATGAGCTACCAGATACTTGCAATGGCTTTTTATCTTATTTTTAAAACCTAACAAAACGAACACAATATATTACATTCAAATTGTCTCTGTGATGGCTATAAGCTCTAAAAGGGCAGACAAAAATTGTCTTTTTAATTCAGTAGAGCCTTTAAGAGTGCAAGACCAAATTGTCAAGGTATTACTTGGGAAAATTAAGGCAAATAACTGGAGAAGTTAATATCATGTACATAAAATTGCATGAAATATACCCATCAGTGGATTTAATATTCAGAATTAGAGTAGCTTGAGAGCACAGTAAAAGGATTTGCAACAGAGTTTAATGGAAAATTTAAGCACGTTGTCCTGAGTAACTGGTTGATCACACCAATGTGCTCACTGTTAACAAAGGCCCTCAGTACATCAGGCTTGAGGACATCATCCAGAGATTGTTTTTAATTCTCACAAAAGTTCTCTGAAACTACCAAAATCAACATATCTTGCACATATTACAGGTACACCAAAACAGATGCAAAATATCGCATCAATGTAACCATACAGATGACAGCAAGTAGCTTCAAGCAACCATCAGCAACTACTCACCGCCAGCCCACTGTCAATACCAGCACCTGTCAATTAGTTTGTCCAAATGTACATACAAGAACAACCTTTGTGATAGCTGTTCAAGTATTAATCAAAAAGGTCCATTCATTTGAATTTTGAGGAATTCAAATTTTAAAAAAAACATAACCCTTCTTACCAATCTAAGAAATATTCAAGAACCAATTGAATTCCATGGAAAATAATCCACCAACAGAAAGCAAAAATATTTCTAATGCTGTACTTAATGTGACTACATGAAGGAGGAGGAACTATTGTACCTTTATATGCTGTCGTGCAGCGCTTGAAACAAGAGGGAGACTTCTGAGACTGTCATTTATTAACCACTGCCAGCCACCTGAAATAGTAAGGAATATAAACGGCATTCATTTTTCTTGCTTTCTGAACTTCAATGTTCTCTGTTTTATTTTTTTATAAAGACCAGAAATTATACACATTGATGTATTTCCTTGGTTTTCCAAAATAAACAAGGTTGTGATTCTCAATTAGTATAGCTATTCTGGTTTGGTTTACAATGTATGTAGCACAAACACTGCATCTGGTGATGCTGAAAACTTGACAGGAAAAAAAAAAGGTTAGTAAACAGCTACAAAACACATCTTCAGAAAACATCACCATCTGTTGCAGAATTTGTGTATCTTTTAAATATTTTTTATTTGTTAGGCCACCCAACCTCGCTAATCTTGCTGTTTTGAAAAACATCATTCGTTAATACTTTAGCTTAATGAATAACTACTAAGATAATGGAAGGTTATTTAAAATATGACATACCGATTATTGGATCTCCTCTAAATGGCATTTTTGATAGAGACAACTTTTCAATTAAAGTGCAGACTGTAAGAAAATAAATTTGATAACTGGATAAATAAAAAAGAGAAATTGCAGCAATTTTGAAGATACAATCACATCAAGTTATATTAGTATTAATTTTAAATTGAAGAAAGTCTGCAAATAGAAGTCCAAAATATGTGAAATTAGAAAGTGAAAGGAAATTACATTTGTGATTCTTATATTTAAAAAAAGCTACTATGCAGGAACTGTTCTCTGACATGAGTTAGTCCCACCATTCATGCAAATCCATTGTTTGGTGGTATGTTTTTCCCACTCTGCCATTTAAGGTGCATATGTACATATCAGCCACCTTTCTGTTTCCATACCAGTCTGTAAATTGCTACGTAGTAATGTTGACAGTAAACCAACTTGGATACGCATAATACTACAGTCACTAAAAAACTATTCAAATACCTATGAGAGGTTTTCCTACTTCTTATTAGCAATTTTTTGGACCTTCAAGGAGTGGCATCTGTCCACTGCACAGAGCTAGGAGATATAAAACTGGATGCAGCTTTATTTCCTTTGATACTTGGAATATAAGAAAATGTCATTTTAATAATTAAGTCCTTATTATTTTAAATCTATAAACTTAAATGAGTTCTAAGCTTACAATACCACTTTAAGAATGGTATTTTTTTAATGTTTCAAGGCTGTTTTGGGGAACAGAGATTAACACAGTAAATATTGCAAACTTTTACTATACTATAGATTGACTGCATTGCTCAAATGAAAACTCAGCACTTAAGGAATATAGTATCTTTCACCTCCTGGTGATGAGTTCAAATAAAACAGATCGGTCTACATCCATACTCACTATCTGACTGCTTTAGAGTTGGTGGAGAGGAGGGAAAGGACAGAACAAGCTACTATACAATGCCACCTTTTTGTTTTCCTCTCTTCCCACAACTTAATTGTTGAATCTTACTCCGGGATCTGTACACAGGTCATCTTCATTTATAATCAACTTATTGGGCTCTGAATCTACTTTTGAATTCAGTCTTCACTATGGTAATGTCACACAGTCAGACTCCCTCTGTTCAAACTCCATTCAATATTGTTTGTCAGCTTCTTTGTTCTAATATTTATTCACAGACAAGGTTAAGCACAATGTGACTAAACCCAAGTCTCTTAGGGTTCCTCCTTAGTTCTCTATGCTTCTTTATGCTCTATTGTGGTTGAGACCATCATCTTCATTAGACATGCAGGCAATTTGTGGAACATTTTCAATTCTTCTCTTATTCTGCCTACACAGTTGTATCATGCCAAAATACTGTCATTTGTACTTCTCCAAAATTAAAAAATATTCAGCTGCTTAAAAGCTAAAACATGTTAAGAAACTACCTATTCTTTCAGCCTGCATTATCATTCACAAGACTGTAAACTCATACAAAAGCTGCAGAAATCCCCTTGCCCACTTCACCCCTTCTATTTGATCACTCTTCTACCTTGGTACTGAAACTCCTTTATGCACTAAGTTTGGATGGCTTCACATCTTCAAAGCCAGAATCTGCTATGTAGCACTTCCTTCATGCAACCCACGAGCAGGAAGCTCAAGTTGGCACCATTTCCTTATCCACCCAGGCTACCTGGATGGGCGCTTTTTCCTGCAATGCCCTTCCTTTTTACAGTGGTTCTGTATATAACAATCTTCAAAATCCATGTGAACAACCTATCATCTTTTCTGTGATACCACCCTTTTCACAAACTGTTGTTTATATGGTCTTTATTCTTCACCTTTGCGCACACACATATTAAGATAAAATCATTAGTTACATGATGGCATCTGTCTTAATGGACAGATCATATCTCTTCTGGAGAGGAATCTCAGTAAATCAATGAAGGAAGCCAATTCAACCCCGAAGAAAGTTCACTGTGTGCAACAACGGAAGGAGAGAATGCGTGACATAAACCCAAGAACTATCTCCAACTCTTACACAAACAGGGTTATTCACAAGTGTGCTGGCAACCAATGTTCTGGAGTACCTGTCTTCTGATCAGCCTCCAAACTTTTTATTTTTTTAATTACTGTACGTACTTTTTTTATGCATTCAACACAATATACGCAAAACAAACTGGAAAAAAGTAAACAGAAGAATTCATTACTGCACATTTTCTTCTTTCACACCACAGCTGTGATACTTACCTGCTGGTCTCATCAGTTCTCCACCTAAACCCCTGCAAAGCAAAAACAGAGCCTTCAGAATAACCTACCACAAGCAGGCTGAGTGCATTGCCTAGTGAGGAAAAAAAACCCTCAAAACCATTTCAGAATGAAAGCAGATCACAAAATACCTGCAGTTTTGTATTTGACCAACTCTAAAATACTTCTTTTTAAATCAACTGTTGTCTTGACTTCAGCATGATTTATACAAATCCTTCCTGAATATTTAACTTTCTTCTTACAAAAACATGGTCCCAGTCTTTCTAATATTTAATGTGAATAATAAAGACTGTCAAGTTCATTCTGCTTTTCTTTTCACTTGCTTCAGAAGCATTCCAAACCTGTGGGACTTGCCACAGGACTGTTCAGTCACACAGCCTCTAAGAGCTTCTGTCTTACACAACTAAAAAGCAAATACATGCAATTTTTAAAAAAAATCTTCATCTCTGAAACATTAAATAGAAAATTCACTTACCAGTTCCCATTTTTGCAAATGTTAACTGGTTTACTTTCCTAGCAAAGTCTCTCACCTTTCTCTTCTTCATCATCTCCTTCCCTGCTAAAGCCCCCTCCCAGGTGATTTTGCATTCATCACCACAAGTGAGGGGGTAAAAACTTCCAACACATCAGAAAAGGCCCAAGATGCTTCTGACCTTCCTGAAGTAAGTGCATGTTACATAAGGATGGTCTCACCAGCTCACACCTCAGGCTTATCCAGCCCAGTTATCCTATCTGAATATTAGCCTGGCCACTGATAGCACTAGGAGGAGAAAGTCTGAATGAACTTGGCACAAAGTGGGGAGAGGGAGAAGCGTCCTAGAAATAGCAGGGCCTGTTTCCATTCTTTAGCCTCTCATGTCTCTGGACAGACAGATGTCTCCTCAACCAGCTGAGCAATGTTTGCTGGTTACATGGATATCCCCAAGGTGCCATGAGCACTGCTTGGGGTGTTCTGCTCGGTGTCATCCTCTGTGGCTTAATTTTTCCATTTTATGAACCTTTGACCCCTGCCCTTCCTTTGGATATTTCCTCCCTCGACTCCTTATTCTTCTCTCCCTTTACTTCTGCTGGAATATTTCCTCCCTGAGGTGTGCCAAACCCTTAATCACCTCTCTGTATGGCCATGCTCAGGCAGAAACTCCCAGCAAGGGGGAGGAACAACAAAGGCTTTTTTGTTTATTTAGTTGGGTTTTGTTTTTTGTTTTGTTTTTTTTTAAGCCTTTTCTTCCCTCCTCTCCTCCTCCCTCCCCACAATAAAATTAGTAGCTATGCTCAGAAGGCAAACTTAGCAACCCTAACAACTCTTAGAACTTTGTTCTCCAATTTATCCTTTTATATGATCTTCAAAAGCCTAAACATTTTAAACAAGTTTTTCCATTCCATACAAGTAGGTGCCTCCTGTAACATGCACTGGGTTTTTGACTGCTCAACATTTTCATTGGTTTTTCAGGTAATGCAGAGATGCCAGCTCCACAATATTCTCATTTGCCATAGATCAGCACTTCCTTTAATTGGGATTTTTTTTCCTTTTGACAATCAATATATTAAGCTCAACGCAATAATCCACAGCACATTTTATCATTGTAGGAAGCAAGTGCAGATTCCACATCCCCATGCTGATAAGGTCTTTATATTATCTACCCCACCCTCCTGCCACATTGTCTGCTCTCCAGCTTCTAAAAAATTTAAATTAGAAAACAAAGAAGCGATGCAAGGAGTCAAGACAGTGGCAAAAATAGAAGAATGATGTGGCAAGGCTTGCTTCCTCTTCACCATTTCTTTTGCCTTCATTTTGTCCTCAACCATTCCTTGCCTTTTGTCTGTTGCCTTATGTCTGTTGCAAATGAGTATAAAATAATGATCTTGTAAATTTGTTTGGTGCGCAACAGAGTCTGCTGATGTAAGGATTCAGATACGGACTTCTGTTCAAACTACAAAGCAAGAACTGAGTCATAAAGGCTGCTCTTCTCCACTTCTTCACACTGCCAATAAGGAAGTCAGGCCACTTAAAGCTACTCTTATGTTAATAATTTGACAGCTATCCCTTCCTCTGGCATTACATCAACTCAATTTAATTTCAGAGTTTAGAGCTTCACTGAGGATTGCTGTCCCTGTGCATGAATGAAGAATGGTGACAGTGATTTGCATAGTAAGATTTCCACATAACGCAGAAACTATAATGAAAACTATCTTTGAAGGCACTGCGATACCATGTGTTCTTCTCTGCAAAACTTTTCAAGTTATTTCTTGCCTAGACACCACAGTATGTCCATCAACATATCTAAAAATTTTTCCCCTTTCCACAGCTCATACATATTTCAATTTTAAGAACTGAGAATTCTATCATAATCCTAGATCTTTCCTCAGTCAGTGTTTAGTTTGTCAAACATGATGCGCATCTTTCTATTAACTTTATCTCCCTCTGTAATATTTCACTAAATTAAAAAGATACGGATCTACCTAATTCAGAGATTCTGAATTTTGCTGTACAGTCAGTATTCTCTCTTTTTTCTTCCAAAGACACATCCACAAGTTGCATCACTTTATTAGATGTACCTGTTTTAAGTTTTAATTATTAATTCAATTTGTAAATTGACTGATGCAGTGCCGAGGTTCCATGAGCTCCTAAGCATTCCTTCCTACATGTGGTTCCACAGCAATGTTTCTCTCCTAGAAACATCTTAGAATGAGTCACAATTTATTTGTGGAAAATATAATCAAAATGTATAACCCCTTGTAGAACAAATGAATTAAGATTACTGACCTAAGAATGCTGGTATCTATTTTAAAATTATGTAGGCCTGAATCAGAACCAATGACAGTGCTGTTTTCAGTGCATATAGAAGTTCAAGGTACTTTTGTGGATTTTTTTTTTTTTTAATTATTTAAAACCTGCTTTTTGTGAGTTCAGAATTGATCTTTAAGATTATAAAATAACAGTAACTGAAGCTGTTTAGAACTGAATAGCATCTACATTTTCATAAACATCTGAATCTGAAGTTAAAACTACTGGAATAGCTGAAGAGATTCGATTGCAAATACTCAATTTTCAGAAAGCTAAAAACACCCACTGAATAAGTATTTTCATCTCCATAAGACTAGTAACCTATTATTTTCCAGGGGAACTCTTTGTCCCAAATAGAATTGAGGTATCTTAAAAGGTCTAGGTTGTACACTTACTGGGCTTTGGAAGTACAAAATGGCTTTATCAGAAGGTACACAGAGGAGGAAAGAGATACCTCTTGAGCATAGCTGAAAAAGCCTGTGTATTTAATAAAGCTCTTATGGTCTTCCATTGAAGATGCAGAGAATAAACTGTACTAAGCTGACAAACACCTACTTTTAGGTTACTGTAAATTCATATGCTGACCATACATGTTTAGTATTGTACTCTAACACCAGACAACTACAATCCTGGCTCTATGGAAGTAAGATTTCTCCCAGTGACTTCAGTTAGTAGCAAAAGAATTTCACCTTATAACTATTCAGAACATAGTATAGTACCATCTCCTAGAGCCATCATGCTACTGGATGCAAAAAATAATGTAAACTTAGAAGAATTGTTAAGATAAGCTTTCTTGCAAGGCTGGGATTATGTGCTGATTAATATGCCTAAAAACTCTTTTATGTAGATGACTGCCAAGAAACACATTTACCCTGAAACCATCAAGACTAGTTGCAACCTTAAAGGTCTTTGAAATGAGACAAGTTTCTCTTTTGCCTAGCACCTGTCAACACCTACAGGCTACCTTACTCTTTTGGAAAAGCTGAAAATCTGAAGATGACAGTCCAACTTACACTGACTACTACTCTAAAAACCTAAAATTGCTCGTCTCACATAGCTGACCGTGTAATACACACAGCCGGTCTCTTCATATGTTACAAGAATGAGATCAGAGCAAAACTCAGCATGCAGCACATTGCACTAACTGAATCATCCAGTGTGGGAGTCACTAACAAACACTGTGCATCCTGTCATATCCAGCTCTGATGGGAACCCTGAAGGCCCAATAAATAGAACATTTGCTGAAATACAGAACTGCAGTGCAACTACCTGGAAAAAGCCCAGCATATCTATCTGTACCACTTCCATATCTGTCCCTAAATTATCTTGTTACCCGACTCTGTGTATTAAGAACTACATTATCAGACTCAGAACTGGCTACAAGAAAGGAGATAAATTCTGAACATCTATTCAGCTGAACATTCAGTCAAGAACCTTGCATCAGATGATGCATTTTTAAAGAATCTTAACAGAACTACTATTAAAAATACTTTTTTGAGAACTTTTCATATTCAGAACTAGTACAACGTCTTAGATGCACTACAGAAATATGTCTGCTACAAAAAAAAGATACTAACCATGCTGGTTCAGTGGAAGCGTAACATAAATCAGGCTGATCATTAACACCATGTTTAAACTGGCAGACTGACTTCCCATTCCAAGTGAGACAGTTTAAGGCAACAAATGCCACAAGTTTTTGTCTTAGGTTTTTATGTATAAATGTAATGTTTAAAGCAAATAAAACATAGCTCAATTTTTGTAACTCTGTAACCTGTATAGCAAAAAACAGGCACAACGGAAAAATACTCTGTTTAAGTGGCATGGTTTGCATATGACTTGCTATAACTAGTGCCCATTTAATACAGAAAATAAGGCTCACTGTGCAATACTCAACTGGAAGTGCACATGCAAATACTTATACCAACCAGCTCCTCAAGACAAACTAGTGCATCAAATGTGTCAGAACCAAGACTAATGGAAGGAAGTACACACTGATGTGCCTGGACTTGTATTTTCCTTTTTCACCATACTATGGTAAACCCAGAAAAGGACTTATACAGGAAGACAGAAAGATACTTGCATTTTTAAAAAAATGTTAATACAGTAGAGGACAGGATTTTCTACAATTAGCATAAACATATTTGATTGCTTCAAGTATACCCAAAATTGAGAGACTGTGAAGTATAACTCAAAACTTGGACTGTGTCCTGACTGAAGGATAATTCGTGGCCATCATTCAAAATCAAGTTAAAGACATTACAAGAGCTGCTAAACAAAGTAAGATGGTTAGTTAAATGAAGGTCTCCATTACCGTACTTCAGCTTTATCTTTTTTGACTTGAGGTCCTTATAGATTCAATGGACTCCTAAGCATTAGACAATCAAGAAACTCACAACCCATTTTCCAGCTTAAATTTTATAAATTACAACTTAAAAAATTTAAAAAAAAAAAAAAAAATCACAGCGTTTTTAGGCTTTATTTCCTTTTCCCTCTCTCACAGGCCAACACAATTTCTAAAAAAAGCTTGATCAAAGCATCAAAATCCATTCAGTCCCCCAAAAGTCAGCTATTTTGTTGCCAGAAGTGAAAGCAAAATATCTAATAAACATTTGAGATGTGTGGCCTGATGCTATTTGTTAATGCAGTTTAAAAACTAGAAACACAAATAAAACACACTGGTTTTCAACATTCCTACAAGATGTTGTTACACTGAAAATTCCCAGTAGCAATTTCTCAAATGGAAATCTTTGGAATATTATATGCAATAATTACTCATCACGAAACAAGTTTGGCTTGTTTCACTAAATGCTTGCCCAGCAATACTCAAATTGCTGGTTTGTTTTTATAACCTAGTTTATTTTTCTTGTCCTGTTTTAAAATATTTTATGCATACCAATATCTTAAAATATGGATTATAGTAGACATCCCTGTCTCAGCCTTAGTATTAAACAGCAGTGAATCAATTTTGCTTGGAGTTGAATTATAAGTCTTATCTAGAATGAAAACATTTCTGTAGGCATCTTATAAATACCATTAAGTGCAAGAAGTGCATATTATGACAAAAACAAATTACACCCAAGCTCCACCCTGACATTAAAGAATTTACGGGAGCCAAGACAGCCACCCACAAAGACACTAATATACAGTATCAGCATTAAAACCATCCACCAGTACAAGCTACCTTTGGAGTGGAAGTTTCACATCAGTATGTATGACCCTCAAGAAATAAATTTTAACATTTTTTCAGAAAGTTTCAGGATACAAAAACTTACATAAAAATTCTTTAAATTATAATTAATATTTACACAAAAAACTACTTAACATTTACTGTTTTCAGATATGTCATGTGCAAAGAAGTGAACTAAACTGTCCAAAAGCTCAAGGAATATCAGTTAAAGCAGACCCCCCCCCCCCATTCGCATATACAATCATTAGGGAATACAAGTCATTAATTATGTTTTGATTTCCTTAAATTTAGGAACAAACTCTGAAGTCACATACCAGTTTTAATTCACATTTACTTAACAGTTACTTAGGCAAACTCCCTTTATTTCCTGGAAGCTTCAATAGGAAATGAAAAACAACTCCGTGAAAACTCATTTACATTTTCTTTGGCACAGGAGTTGAAAAATTGCATTGAACCTTTTGTAATACTCCTGGCCTACTCATTACACAGGATGGAGAAAGTAATTCTAGAATTTAGATAGAAGCTCCTTTAAAAAAAAAATAATAAAATTTTGGATTCATTAACTTGCTAGTTAAAGGTAATTTCTATAGACCTATTTGAACCATACAACTAATACAGTACAGGTGAATAATGGGAAAGAAATCCATTACACACTGCTGAAGCCACGGATTAGTGAGAACATTCTGTTTCACATTCTTTCCTTTCTTTAACTGTCTCTATCACAATATTGAGACCAGTACTTACCACTTTCCCATTAATCTAACATGCCTGTGAGTTGTACTCTTGAAACACCACAACCATTATAAAACGACATCACCTTCTGTAATAGGTAGAAAAAGCCAAAAGAATGCATGCGCTTGCATTGTGATGAACTGTGAGAGACTGGCAGTCTATGGTAGGTGTAACTAACTTGTACAAACCAAAAAAAAAAACCACCCTAGGATCCTACTGTTTTCATTACTTCTAATTAATACTTTCCAGAGAAATAATTTTTTTGCATCCATTTTCTTACCTGTACAATTGACGACTGCAAAGCTGGGGGGAAAAAAAGCAAACATTAATAATAGCAGAGTTAATTTGATACAAGTGTTTTCATTTTTCCTCCTCGCATACAATGTCTATATACTGTGAGCTACGCAACACTGAGTTATTTTAAAAATGAAATTCAAAGGAAAAAATCTTTTTTAAAAAACCTCTCTATACCCATTTGAATTTTACATTCAAAGAAAATCAATTTAACAGATTCATAAAGCACTAACTTTTTAAATTCCAAATCCTAGCTGCTCCTGCACATACCCTGGAAGCTAGTTTGGCTTTTTAAAACCCATTTGCTTTCCACAGTTGACCCTTCTAAAATGATAATATACTGCATTATCTGAAAACTGAAAATAACTTTATTACCTACAGATTAAACAGAAAAAACTTAAAAGTTCAAATGTAACTGAAAACTATTATCTCATTCTTAACATTACAGTAGGCCATCTTCAAAAATCAGAGATTATCAAATTTCTATGTAGTAAAAACCCCAAAAAACAGATTTTTAAAAAGAAAGAGTTTATAACACCTTTGCAGATTTATTATAAGAACAGACAACAGCAGAAACTGGAAAGTATCATAACAAATTAAGGCCATTGTAACAGTACAGATACTGCTGATCAAGCTTTCAAGCATTTTGACATGAGAAAGTTAAACAAGGACAAAGATGGTTTTTCAACCGGTAGCAGCAGCCTTCACCTATGCACAGAATTAAGCAAGCACCTGTGTACTTTAAAGCATAATGGGTAAATGGTGAAGCCTCACAGCTTTAGCACAATGGAACTGGGACTAAAGGTACTAGAGATACTGCAGAAATCAAGTAGGAGCCTGAATGCTGAAGTATTGTCTGTTCCATAAGGTGAAGAAATAGGTGCCAACATGGGATGACTTAGAATTAAAGGGACAAGTTAGGCAAAATTATCTCTGTAGAAACATTTTAAATTGCTATGAGCAGGACAAAACTTCATTTGTCATAAGTAGAAATAAAGACAATGCATCAGTTGAAATACAGAATATGACTTTCAAGGTCTATAAATAAGTCATTTATGAATGCAAAGATTTAGCAATGAAATCCCAATGAAGTAAAAAAAAAAAAAAAAAGAAGAATAGAAAGGACAGAGAATGGACTCACTAGGAGATCTCTCTTGATCATGGTCACATTAAGGCAACAGCCATACATCTATCTGCAAGGGCAGTTAGTATGTACAGAACTGGTGAAGAAACAGAACGGGAAAGAAAAACAAAGCAAAACCCCATGCAGTATTTCAGAACCGTAACTGACAGCATCAGAGAAAGAGGCTTAGCTAAGAAGCTGGCAGAACAGAAGGGGATCAAATACAAAACCATACTGGAGCAAGACACATGATCAAGGACTAGAGCTATCAGACAGTCTGGAGTGTGTGTCCAAATTCCTATTTGTGAGTTTGTTTACTTTTGGCAAGGGGAAGAGGAAGGTGGAGAACAGCTGTCTTAACTGTAAATGTTTGTTTAAAAATAATACAACATACCAGGTTAAAAGATACACTTATACTTGTTACAAACCTCTTGATGGATTTGCTTAAGTCCCTCCAATGATTTTTCATTGAAATAATATGTTATAGATCTGTAAAAGTATACAAATTTTTTAAGACTGGTTTCCTAATCATGCTATAAATAATTTTTCTTCCATGACTTCATTGTACTTTCAAACAGAAAAACAACCATTTGATTTCCAAATTATGCTCAACAGAAATATGCAATATTTAAATTTAAATAGTTCAGCAGACATAACAACATAAGTGCTTTCCTTATCATGTAGCAAACTCATTCTTAAAGGACTATAAAAAAATTAGTGTCACTTACTAATAACATTGTAATCAGTAAAACACCAGTAACCCTTCTCAGTTCAGCTGTATTTTTGGACTCCTACACTTCTATGATTTTTCCATCAATTTCAAGTGTTTCCTCCTACTAAAAATGCTCTGCATCTTTTCTCTAACTTTTCAACTTACTTGAAAAGGGAACTCTTAAGATTAACACAAATTCTTTTGATAGACACTGTTGGCAAATACAATTCCTATTTGTCAATAATTAAAGCCATACAAATCAGTCCACACTTTTGATATCTATTATTTGAATTTATCTCAGTATATTTAGCTTGTACAAACAATGATAACATCAAATTTGTTAAATGTCACCACTTTAGGTATCTTTGTATGACTGCACCAGAACGTTCACAGAAGTAAAATAAAAAAGGCTAATAAGAGAGTAATTATCTAACTTGTAGAACAACAATGACCCAGAAAGTCTGTCTGTTTTTTAAAATATATTTCCTCAGCGTACATGTATCTATGATTCCTGCAGAACTGTATTTTCAGTGAAGCTGGCACTCTGGAGTCTTATTTCCCACTGCCTTGATCTGAAACACCCGCACATCCCCATTTTCGTCATGCTAGTATAAAATTTTACTGTTAACGTAACCTCCAAATTCCAGATTCTAGAATCTAAAAGATTTTCAATGATTTTTCACATGATTCTTGTGAAAGAATAAAAAGGTAAATCACTCATTTCTTTAATCACAGAGGTCTTTAAAGCAAAGACATCTCCAAATAATTCTGTCAGTTATTCTGCCTACATCACCTATATGTAATAGGTGTGTGTGTATATACACCCATATATATATATATATATACACACACACACACATATATACATGGACGAGCATTCAGCAGTGACAATTAAATCAGTCCAACTCAACAAACTGCTTCAGGAAGTATTTTTCTAACACTGAAGACGAAAGACTGTCCCCTCACAAGGAAGACAGCATACTTATGAGGAAAGGGGGTTTAATCTGTATTTAAATGATAACTTTGAACATTCCAAGTAAGGCAGCAAATGACCTCAATTTCCTGATGATGAATTTAGACTTAAGTTTATACCATCACTGAATAAAATGTGAAGGCTTAGCATGACTGATCAAAACAAACAAAAATTCAATGGCGAAGAAGTTCAGTAAGATGGAGATTTCCATAATTACACTCAGGAAGCTTTCAATAGACCAGACATGAAAGGAAAATTTATAGTCAAGATAATCTTGCATTTATACCTATTATTCTCTTCTGCTAGTTTACACAGTGCATGGGTGATCTCAGCACAGGCAAGAATTGCCCCATGACGTGTGTGCAGATCTGTGCCCACTGATAAAGGTAGAAGTCTTGGCAAAACTGAAAGAGAATAAATAATTTTTTTTTTTTTTTTTTTTAAACAAAGCATAGTGACAGATCACACTTCTAAATGTAATCATGTTGGCCTAGAAACAACATGGGAAAACCATTTCTGGAAAGTCAGGTCAATATATCCTGGCCACTGTATGAAAACCAAGTTTTAAAAACTTAAGGTAAATTCTGACAAACCATAGTAAACCACACCAAGAAATTCTGTACTCACAACTACCTCCCTGTTTGGAGTAAATAACAGACTTGCTGTTAGGCATTGGGCTGGCTGAGCTGTAAGGGAAATGAGGCTTGTACTTCCATGGAATTTTACTTCCATATAAACTGCCACCTTCCTAGTCCACTATAGGGACCCTAGGTAAGATCTGTAACTACAGATTCACCTGGGTGTCAGCTGCTGTCTTTCAGCCATATTAAAAAGCAGCTAGTACATCCTCAGAATCTTGAGTGGGCTAAGCAAAGGATCCTGAATTCATGCTAAGAAACATTTGATTACACACACAACAGTCAAAAAGGAATTCTTCTGAAGATGTCAGACTGGACAAGACAAAACAGATCCCCCCACCCTTTACGACATCAAAGCCATATCAACAAAGCAAAAGCTTGGAATTTGAGGGCTAGCTGCCTGAACTGTTGCAACAGAACTACACCCATTTATTCATCTTGGAACTGGTAGGGTCCAGTGTACCCAGATAACTAAAGTCCAGTCGCCAGGTAAAAAAAGATCTGGCAGTATTTTATAATTTTTGTATAAAATCTGAAAACTGGTAAAGCTATTAGTGTCACTACACTGTATTAAGTTGCAGGGGAAATCTTAATTTTTATTAAGTCATGGTGCATGTTTAAATCTTCTTAACACATTTTTGCTACGTAAGCTAGAAAGCTTGATACGGCACACTATGCAGAACTTACTTGTTACCTACCCACATTTGCCATGTACTCAGGAGCCCGTTGAGTAAGGTTATGCAGAGCTTTGGTTGAAAGTTCTCGAATAACACTGAAGATGTAAAAAAGCAGTTTGGGATTTTTGGGGGTTAGCAATTCAGTAGAAGTAATGTATTAAAAAAAAATAATGTCAGGAAGGGACTCCTGTCTCTGAACAAAATAAAGACCCCAACAATATTAAAAATTACAGTATTCTTTGTCCATCCTATGCTTCCCCCCTTCAAAAAAAAGCCAACAAAACAAAACAGTGGACCAAACAGACAGCCTACAGCTAGCTTTTAGCTATATGAATAGAACTTATTGCTGAAAGAGACAAAGAAAAACGTAAGTGTGGACGGTAGAACCTGAGGGCTCATTCTATGCATTGGCAAGGACACTACAGTAAACTATTATTATTTCTCATGATGCAAACTACTATCAGCACTGATACAATCTCATTTGTGTTATATGTACACATTTTAATCTTCATGAACACTGAATATGACTAAGCACCATCTCTACGCATGAAATCTACTTTAATTATGATAATTGTATAGTGATAGTGTTTACCCCTCACATATACTATATACCATATAAATGTGTTTTATTAATCTATTAACAGATTGAGGTCATGGTAAAAAGACAAAATTCATAACCATGCTTTAAGTGACAATATGCTAGGGAGGATAGATGACATGAGCTACTACTTGTCCAGTTTCCTTCGGTCAAATGCTATTACAAACTCTAGTATAAGTAAAATTTACAAAAATAATCTAGGAAAGCATGATATGCAGAACAGTCAGTTCCTGGATATTAATAATTAGACTTTATGAACTTACCTATCCCAGTGATTAATCTTCATGTTAACTAAATGATCAATCATTGGCTGTGTATATTCAGGAAAGCCAGCAATATACACACTGGAAAAGAAATACCCATATAGAGAGAGTACAGAATCAACATCTATGTGCATTGTAACACAAGTTACTCCAAAGATTTAAAGTTTTAAAGCAACCAAAAAAATTACTTAAACATGCCTTCTCCTAAATGAGATGCAGCTGAATGAAATAATACAATAGGACATATTTTACAATTATTGAAAAAAAAAGTAAATAACTTTTGTAAAACTTTCAGATTACTTATAAATACTATAGATACAAAAAGCTTGACAGTAACAAAAAGCAAAAATAAACATTCAATTCCCATTGTTACAGTCTAGAAAATCTAGATCTGTATATTAACTTATACAATTATTTCGGATTGGAGAAATGTATGCATGATGTAATCCACAGTACACGGTAAAATTAAGTTACAGAAATGTGCTACATCTTCCTAAATACAGGGGTCCAAAATTGAATATGGTTTTCAATTTGTCCTTTCTAAAAAATCAAATGTACACCAAAAAAATCAATTCTGACAAAAAATGTTAAAGCTGCCAAGTCAAGACCTAAGATGTAAGGGAACACCAGAATTAATTACCTAGGTAGCCTGCATAATTACCTAACTTTACAGCCGCACTTGCTTTCCAATCTTCAGAAGCATCAACTATTGAAAGCTAAGGTCAACAGAAGTTAAGTGAAACGTTTTTTTAGTACATCTGATGTATGCTAAATATTCTTGGAAAGCTAAACAATCAGTAGAATGTCTTTGTGTCAAAACATCATGCGCAAACAGACAAAATTAAGGACACATGGATTACCATAATTTCACCTTTTCATATCTTTTGAGTGATTAACTTTGCAACCATAATAGTGTTCCATTAATATATGTGTGTGTAATTAGAAGCAAAACAAAGGCAAAAACCAAATACTGTTGCATATTACCATAATGATATCTATGTATTTCATCAGAAGAGTAGGAATCCTTAAATCCACAGCACAGACCTCAGTCACTTGAGCCCATACAGGATATAGAAGTACTACCTACTACTGCTATGAGCCCTAGAGGGGGATTTGAAAGTTGGTTTAACTGGTTGTTGATGCCAGCAGAGAAATAGTAAAATTCATTACTCTTTGGTTCCCTTCCCTGTTCTCGAAGATCATACAATAATAGACACACTTCCCCTGCCATATTTGAGTTCTCCTCTCTTCTTTGTAGTTGCTTTTTGGGTCCTAGTTTTAGCACTCACCATTCTTTCCAACCATTTTAATCTGAACTTCCTTGCCTGGTTCATCAAAGTTGATCTCTTGGGCCATGTCTGTAGCCCAATCCCACTTTCAGTTCTAGTTTATATCCACCTTTAACTACAGTCCTCATCTTTAGTACCCTACTGAGTATTTAATGCAAGTAACCTTGGCCAGAAGTCTAGCCTTCCTGATAATGTTGCTGGTAAGATTTTTGTATCCCACTCTACTTAGATTAAGAAGCTTCTTCCTTAACTCTGCTTCTACCAAGCCCAGAACTCCTGAAATCACATGTCTTTACTCCCAGTTCATACAAAATGGGTTTCCTCTACCTTCCATCCTCAGAAATAGATTATGATGTTTGAGCTGAATCCTCCAAAGAACATTAGCAAAAACTTTCAAAAGGGCACCCAGCATGAAAAATGTGCATAAAAATATTTAGATTTGAAAGGATATAACCAACTATTTATACACACACACGTACCATATATATATATATAAAAATATATACGATACTGCCTCTCTACCAGAATATATCATCATTTATCAGCCAAAACCAAATTCTGTTGAAACTGACACATCTTTTTCAAGCTTTTATTGCTTAAAGGATTCTAGCAGTACCAACCCTCACACCTGCACAGCTTCCTTTCACATAGCGGTATTATGCTGGCATACAAAGTGTCCTGGGATTGTTTTATCTGGGCGGGGGAAGGACAGCTAAAGATTCTAGATCTGGAATATGAACCTCAAGCAGCTTTTTCCAGCTACATAAACAATTACACCACCTTAAGGCATACCAATCAGAAAGGTCCATTCTTGCTACCACATCATAATGATACATGTTTTCTGTGCAGCCAAATATACTCTTATGTACTTTTCCTTTGATGTTACTCAGACAAAAATAAGGAAATAATTAAGTATTGACCCAAATAATGACATACTGCTTGAAGAGCAAAGTAGTGAAGATTTTAAAAAGTAATATAATGAATGAGATGACAAATACTTTATAAAGAAGAGTTTGATTAATAACACTGAACATGGTTTCAAGGATTCATGCTACTAAGTGCATAAGTTTATTTATAAAGAATTTACAAATTTATTCTTTCTGTTGCACAATTTAAAGAAAGGCACAAGAGTGGAAGAAAGCAATCAACAGTAAAAATATTTTCACTTAGATAAGTAACACTCCCATAAAAACTGTGGAAATCACAATGAAAGGAGTAATAAATGAGCATTGGAAAAAAAAAAGAAATCAACAAGTCAGCTCTCAAAAAGTAAGGAGAACATAATTAGTCTCCAAACCAAAATTGTAAGAGAGAAAATAAAAACTGCTTTGTCAATTTTGAATATTTTCAATTTTCCACTAGTACAAAAAGCCAGAGTTTCAAAAACCACAGTTAAGCTATACAGATCTAGAGCAGCATTGAATACCAAGCCACTGCATTTCTCCATCTCAGCTCAGTAGGCGGGAGCTCTGGGGAAGAGTGTAGGAGGAAGGCGTGGACCCCAGAAGGGACAACAGTAGGTAAAAGGTGAAGTATGTACAGACTGAAATGATTATGCACAAGAGGGACAACATGGAGGTGGACATATCAATTAAAAAAATGGTCAAGAAGAGGACAGAGGGTTCCAGTGCAAATCATCTTAAAAAACTGCTCATTGGAAGTCACAAAGCTGGCAACAGAGCATAAACCATCATATACCTGTTTGCTATTTCTGTTCCCCAAGAATATAATCTCTTCAAGCCTTTCTAACCTGTTGGCTACTGAGCAACATGCAACTCCATAGGGCAATTTATCTGACCTATCTTAAAATGGTCTGAATCACCTTCTGTAGGTGCCTGTCTCTTTGCATTGGCTATGGAGAGAGGCTAGACACCTAGGCTAGACTGTCTGTCTGTGTAACTAAAGCTAGAACCCAGCCCTCAGTCTTTTTCATCTTCTCATGAGGAAGTACAATCTTATGCTCATTTTAGTCATCCTGTGCACCCAGCTTGCCTCTGAATTCCCCTGACTTCAGCATTACTGTATTTTCAGAAAGCTGACCAGAACAGAACACAGTATTCCAAGACAAGTCACTGATTTATAACAGCACCACACCAGTACTGGTATTTCCCATTACATTCTTTGCAGACTTCATACTGCAGTGACCAGTTTGTTTTTTCAAACACTACTGCAAACTGTGGCTAGATTTTCACTGAGCTATCTATGAAAAATATAAGCACTCAAGTTAAGGTCCATGCACAGACCACAAATTCAACAACTTGTCCAAAGTATTTTTTAAAATGGGTATTAATTTTTTACCCACATCAGAGTCTATCTGCCATCATAACAGCCTCTCCTTTTACTACAACTCTTCAAAATCCCCTAGTCTTCTCTAAACTTGACCAGCTTAGACCAGCTTAGATGGTTTTGTAACACCTGCAAACACTACCTCTTGGCTGCTTCCTCCACGTAGACAAGGAAATCATGGTCACATTTACACTGTGTCTTACACATAATAAGCAGTCTGATGCAGAAATAAGAAAAATCAAATTTTAATTTATTCAAAAACAACAGTAATAAACATAATGTTCAGTAAGGTGAAACAATCAGACAAATATTTCATTATGTAAAAGAGGTCCCTCATGTTTAGGAAAACTAATGCTTGGAAACTTACCTTATAGTCAGGTAACAGTTAACTCTGTTACCAACAGCAAAATAATCAGCTGCAGTTAGAATGTCTATGCCATGTGGAAAAGTGCCCTACAAACATCATAGGGAAGAGGGGAGAAAAAAAAAAACCAAAAAGAAAATATTATTTAAAAATGTAAAATACTTTCCAAATAGGCAACATCATTGAAAACAAATCTACTACTACTCTCCAAGCAGTGAAAAAATAAAATTTAATTTCTAATTTCTAGTAAAATCACTTATACTAAAGGTATAAAGGATATCGGATATACAAACAGCAAAATACCTAGCTTCACTTATGAGTCAGTGACAAACAAAGTAAATAGCAGCAGGTGATAAACTATGCAATATCTATCTTAACACCTTCAAGTCATATCCAAATATATATTTGGTGAATGCATGACTGTGTATGTACACAAAAAATTATTTCTCTAAAAGAAGGTTTAGATAAATGTAAACATGTTTTCAGGTTATGTGAAGGGACAAGTATCTGCTGCAAGTTTTATGTAGTACAAAATTAGAGATTTAGGCACCAAGATATGCATCACGTAGAATATATGGCAGTTCTATTACTTCTATTTGTTTCTACTTACACATATATTTTATGACTTGTTTATTAATGAACTAAAAAACTGGGGTTAGTTTGTTTTTAAAAAGAACACTAGTTCCCAGCAAAGCCTGAAACTTTGAATACTACAGAAGTATCACACTTCTGACATCACTGTTCAAAAAATTCTGGTTTTAGAAGATAAATCATCTTTCCAAATATGCAATTGCCACCTAAAAATTTGCCTTTTTATATAAGCAATACAATTCAGATATTCAGAATTTTGATTGGCTATGACTGATTTAATACAGTATTACGCAGCAAGGCCGTGTTTTGGAATGGAGGAGGCAGCATAGCCTCCACAAGCCATAATTAAGTACAAATGGAAAACAGCCAACTGAGAGACACTACACTCACTTACAGAAGGGACAATCATATGATATTTAAGCAATAAGGCTATGTGGAAGTACAGGTTCTGGATATGATAGAGTTTTGTTTGTTTACAGCTCACTCATCCCTTCCACATTAGGATACAGCCATGCAAAAATAGTAGAAAATATCTCTAGATCTAAGCCTGAATAATTAAAGAAGTATATACTGCAAGCAGTGGGAAGCTGACAGCTACTGCGGAGGTCTTATTCTGGGAAGCATAATGCCAACAGTCCAAAAAAGCAAGGCCTGGAATCTGACTGAACCAAGAAGGATAGACAGAATTTTTATGGCTTATCCAAGAGACTACCTGCAAGCCCTAATAAAAAGGTGAAATGACTGCATGCACCAAAAGCCTAATGAAACACTGATTAGGGAGAAAAATGTACACATGATAAATACCTCAGTATGTTTTATAGCCAAACAACAAGACAAACAATGAAATATATACAAATGCATACCGTACATAAGGAAAATCACAGCTAAACAATTTCAATTCTAGCTGCTAGTTGGACCTTGCTGTCTATTACTTGGCTGTAAGTGTGCCAATTTGATGCCAAAGGTCATGGTGCCACAGTGCATGTCAGTGAGACAGCAAAATTCCTGACACCAAGTTCATGAGTACAGAGGTCATGGCTGATGGGACAGACAGTCTTCAGAGGAAAAGCTAAGTTTCTATTCTGTCAGTACACTTAAAACTTACTTCTCCAATATAGAAGTTTGTCTTACTAGAAGCATGTGCATTTCTCATGATTTATGCTTTTAAAAAATTCTTCAAAATTTCCAAAGTTTTCATTTACATGAAGTGTAAATTACAATGGCTTCTTTTTCCGAGGCCATAAAAGCAAGCTCTTGGATTCAGGACATGTTGAATTGCAAAGGTGAAGCAGGCAGGAACCAGGAAGTAAGTGAGGTCAACTTTTTTCTCCACCATTTACTATCAGCACTGTTAATTCAGATGGAGAATACGTTTCAGCTCCTTCCAATTCAGAGAAAGGGTTTCTCTTTCAACACATTACATCCAGGGAAAGAACTACAGAGGGTGTATCCACTGATTAAGTAACCATTTTCCTAGGCAGTAAGGAATGGTTCAGTAAGTAAAACTTCTGAACTTCTACAGGAACCAAGTGGAGACTGATAGCATTCTTCATGCCATGAAAACTTAGTGTTTCACTGCAAACTCCTCCTTAACATGCCAACATACAAGCTAAAATTGTTGTGTGTTCTATCAACACTGAAAAATTTGAATCATGGGTGAAAGCAGAGTCAATAAGGAAACTTTCTAGTTTTAAACTAACGTAGACCATACTCCTCTGATTAAGAATAAAAAACCTCCACAAAATTTTTGCTACATGGAAGCATTTCTAAACCTGCAGCACCCAGGAGCCCTATCTCACCTAGAACTAAAGTCACAGCAAGGTGTTTACTTCATTCAGTACCTCACAAAGTGCAATCAGGCTGAGTTGCTGTATGATGACTAACCTCTCCAGGCCAGTAACTATAGACCCAGAGAAGAATCACCCTGGCTTTTAGTTATCACAAACCCAGCTGGGTCAGGTCACCAAAAATATCTACCCTCTTCCTCCTAGTCTTCTTGCACCCTTTCTCTGCTATTAACCTAATTCTATCTAGAAATACACACACCAGTTACAGACACGTTGCCTAATACCGATAGTTCTAAAGGAACAATATCCCGGCTCATAACAGAGATCTTCAGGAATGGTAACAGGGAAAGCTAGACAGGATTTTAACAAAGATCCCTTAAGGAATGTCTTATTGATAACAAAATTTACTTTAACCATGCTCACATGCCCACACTGTCACAAGAATTCACTAACTGAATCTTCCCCCTCCCCCCCCCCCGCCCCCACTTTTTTCTTCCCTCTAAGTTGTATATTCAGCTTTATTAATTCCTCATGAGAAACCAGGAAACTTTGAAATCCAGGTCTTCATGCTATTTGCTTCTCCTCCGAGGCTGCAAATCAAAGTTATCTGAGCATTTTAACTACTTAAAGGTTGCTAAGTTTCATAGGAACTTACCACAATACTTTTTTTCAAAGCACTTAGGTACCTCCTGGAGTAACAGATTTCTCAAAATATCTATGTGGTAGCATTATGGTGCCACAGGCAAAACCAAATATTGAGTTTAAGACTCTTAAGCCTAAGGTAGTGTATCACCAACCAGAACAAAGATTGTGCAGCACACTTCAGTTGTTCTATTAAAAACTAGAAAGTCAATGAAACAAAAAAATAACCAAAACATTGCACTTTTCCTCCTTTAAGAGCATTGCAGTTTGCAAGGTGTAGAATGGCCATCACACCTGCTGATTTTGCTTTTCAGAATGACTGAAAACTACCAGAAAGCTCATTTTCTTCCAGAACTAGATTATTAAAATAAAACTCACATATCAGAAAAATATTCCACAAGAACTTGTTTGCTGATAATGAAAATAATTATTTTGTGACATCCTTTTACTCAATTTCTCTGAAGCCACAGCGTCTTATTTTGACTTTAGGTACTACACGTTTACAGTAACCTCCAAGGCACTAATGAATGAAGATTCAGGAAAGTTACCGTACCTGTCTCCCAACATTCTCCTGGAAGGCAGCCTAAGGAACAGAGAACAAACATACCAAAACGAGTCAGGTTTGCTTTTTGATAAACACCAGATGATGAATTCAAAACACACAACAATATAAATGACCCATGGCTTTTCTTTTTTAAATAAAGTAAGCTTTGTCAGTAGAACAAGCCCACGGGGCTTTTTTGTTTCTGCGTCTCTATGTTCTGGTGTTCTTAAAGCTGTATGTTGCATGACAGCAGTTTTAAGAATACCAAGTTTATTAAACTAGTCACACCCACAAGAGTGCTTTTGAGTAGTGACACAAGGCTTCGCACTGGAATTGAAAGTTAATACCTATAGACAACAGATATTGAGACAGCTCACTTCTGTCTGACTAGTTCAACTTAATGTGCTAGTAATAGGCAAAGTTTGATTCTTTGTCAATGAGAACTTCAGACAAAAAATTATTGAGAATGCAATACTTATTTGAAAGACACATCTGAAAGCACGCTGAAACACTGACATTATAAAACCTGAAGACAAAATTAATGTATGTTTCTTGTGTTTTGCATTACCTAAACTCAAAGTCTTGCAAAACGCAACAAATAAAGTTAATCTCTCTACTTGCATGGTATACAGAATAAAACCTACTTAGCTCCCTACTCCCTGCTTGAATTTTCTCCCTCTCTCAAAAAAGTAAATTATTTTTTTGTTCCTTAAAAGGATATACAATAATAAGTATTAATAAAAACTTCTGTAAATTTTAACTCTTTTCAGAAAGGAGAGATCATCACTATCTGGACACTTCTCTTAAGAAATATCGCTCCATCTACAACCACAGATCGCCAGCAATGGACAGCATTTGTCACCTGACAATTGATATTTAACATACAAGGGGAAGTCCCAATCTTTACTGAAAACGCCACAAGAATTTTGACAGACAGAGCTTCTGTATTTCCTACATAAATACAGTACGCATGTGGTAATCCACCTGTAAAAACAAAAGGTTAAGGTAGCTCACCAAGGTATCATACTTTACATATGGAGCAAGCACTCAGAGAACACAGGTGAAGCAAGCCCTAATGAAGCCAGAGTCTCTTAGTGCATTTCTGAGGTTATGTCTGTTTAGGATAATGACTGCAGTTCCTGTAGACTTGCCCAGGCTAGTTCAGCTCCTACTTGCAGTGTATATCCACTGCAGGACACGTAGCACAGGCTGACTCTAAACCGCTTACCCACCACCTTAGCAAGTTTTGGAGCCCACCTTAGCCTGCTCGCAGTTGCAGCCACGCTGCCAGCAGTGCCCCTGAGCTAACCAGTTTAGGATTGCCTCGGGTACAACCGTATGGGCTATGCTCCGTGGTGGCGGCAGTGTAGATACACCCTTGGGCAACACATAAAGCAGCCTCCCAGAACAGGAACATAAGCTGCAGCAATGCCTTACACTTGTTCTTCATTGTATGCTGTAGCCCAGCTTCTGACAACGATTTTTTTTCACTCCTTACCTCTCTACCAACATATGCTCCCAGCCAGGATTTGCCAGAACATCATTTCATGTCACCCTGCATCATTTATTTCTTTTTACTTACATATTAGCTTTAGATCTCCTTTTATGCTATTGAGACCCTTTTACTCAGCATAGGGATGTTTCAGCAGGCATAATGCTCTCAACTATCATATCCAAGGGATTTAATAGTTTAATCACTGCATTACAATTTCTTTTAAAAATGTACTGCTCAGACAAGTGCCTTAATGACACAAAATCTGTAAAGCCTTTTTTTGTTCGTTTTTTTTGTTTTAAATCAGAAACTTCAATGTCCAAACAACATAAATCTGGTCTCAAACCACTGAAAGTTTTATTCTACTTACAATATATATTTATAGGCCCAGAACTGAAATATACTGTGGCAAAATCATTGGAAAAGATGTATAGGGGTCTATAGACAATGTTGCAGCAAAACAGTTATTGTACATGAAGACTTCACATAGTTTCTTTACTTAATGTAGAAATTTTAAAATTCCACTGCTAATATCACCATTTCATTTTTTAACTTAGAAGAACAATCATGAAGATCTAAGAAACAGTCCAGCAGCATGGCAAAAATACTTAGCATTCACCTGATGTATTCTAAACATCTAATTTACATGTTAATTTACACTTAATTGATTAGTTTATCTATTGAAAACATACAACTTTAACCACTACTTGCAAACATAGATATTAGTATTGCCTTACTATAAATACATATGTCAATGATTTCAATTTAATAGCCTTGGAGAAAAATAATCAGTCTGTTATAGATTCTCATGCTTGTGTCATGAATTTACAATTCATGAAAGTATGAAGAGAAATATGGTAACTAGCAAAGTCCTCTATACATAGCTCGGTAGCTAGAAAATTTTCCAGTTGCAGACTAAAACTGTATAGTGACTTGTTTCACAGCGGTTTACTTAGGTTGAGGGAGGTTCCTATGTATCACCATGAACCTCTGTCATTTTCAGCACTGTTGTTGTGCATTTAAAAAAAAAAAGCTAAAAGGTGCCTCTTCTGCAAATAAGTTTTCAGCCAATTATGGGGAAATTTACAATGAAAAGCAAGATATTCAAAGAAAAACAGAAAAAGCCCTTTAAGGAATGTAAAAAACAGAATCCTAGAGTGTT
Organism: Haliaeetus albicilla; assembly: GCF_947461875.1. Classification (NCBI taxonomy): domain Eukaryota; kingdom Metazoa; phylum Chordata; class Aves; order Accipitriformes; family Accipitridae; genus Haliaeetus; species Haliaeetus albicilla. The sequence continues at coordinate 33,261,942 of NC_091494.1, forward strand.
TAGAGTTATATTTGGAAAATTTCACCACTGATTTAAGAAGACTTTGTAGACAATGCACATTCCAGCTGTGACAATTTAAAGACATTACTGTTCTAGGAGAACAGCATCTAATCCCAATTTTAGTAACAAAAATGTGATACGGTAAACTATTTTTCTTGGGTCTGAAAGAGTACATTGAACAGGAGAAGTTACGAGGAAAATCATCCCCACAATATTATTCTGTTAAAGCTTTGTGAAAGAAAGTAAAATAAAAATATGAAAATAATTAAACATATTGTTCATCCAAATGAAAAGGTGATTTTCTAGAGCTTATTTCATGTTCACAGAATTCCCTCCTTGTTCCTTTAGAACTTTTTTATTGTTTCACAAAAGAATTTTCTTCAGAATACTTAGGAGATTATTTTCAATAACTGAAAATGTTACTATTTCAATCATACTTTCAAACATCTGCAAATTCCTAAAAGATGCCAAATACTTCAATTGTTTTGTAATAATAATTTTTCATTTTTCAAACAATCCCCTTCTGGAGATGGAAAACTTGGATGCAAAGATCTTAATGTAAAGATTCCATGATATCAGAACCAAGATGAACAACTAGCCTTGTAACCCCAGTACTTCACTTTCCCACAAAAACTGAAAAAAATATTAAAAAAAATTAAAACATTCTCTAAGTCATGATTTTAAAACATATCAACCAACCGAGAGGGAAAAAAACCCCAAACCCTCTCTTTAAGATGTCAGAGCTGAATGGAGCCCAATCCAAGATCACTTGTTCGTGTGATTATTCCTTATAATAATTATTCATGAAACAGTTGCAAAAGTCAGCTCAGAATGCTTTTGGAGCTTCAAAAGAACAGTCTTGTTTTATTCTCTCTAACCTCAGGGTTCAAAATATCTCTACATGCTATTTTGTTTTATTGGGGCTCTGCATTATAATATATTGCATATTGTAATAGATGGAAAATCTAGTAAAACATGTTATTTATTTAAATATGTATTTAACTGTAGTAATGACTGGAAATAATTAGGACTCCCAAGTGTTTTTCTTCGAAATTGTAGTAATGCCTAGTAAACACAATGTTTTTCTTTGCCTGCCTTTCTAAAATAAGAAAAAAGATTTCAGTACTTTCATAACTATCCATCAAAACAGCAATTCCAAATTTTGACCAGCTCTAAATTAGAATGTACTAATGAAAAAATTAATTTGACTGGAAATAACCTAATTGCAGAATGCTCAATAGCTTGGTTTAAAGTAGAAGAAGGAAATGAGAAGAAAATGTACTTTATTTTGTACTCATTTGAAATATGGAAGCACAATCTGCACTAAGCTTATAGCATTAGTAAATGTATCTGATTTAGCACCATATTTCATGGTCAAACTATCGGTTTATGTTTAAGCAGAAAAACATAATGAAGATTACGCACGACTATTAGATCAAGCCACTAAAGGTAAGAAGTACATTTGTAGTGGCAATCATGTTAAAAAGAATTCTCGTCTTTATATATATTACCGCTGATTCCTAGGACAATTCCTACAGAGCAAATAAATAACTCACTTTTCACCATCTATACTCCTTAATGTTTTGTGCAGTTCTTGGGAAAGCAAAGCTACCTTTGTATTAAAATAAAATCCTTAGTGGAAAAAAGTGACTTAAATTAGCCAAGAATAGTGAATTCTAGTTTCTAAAGTTCAGGAGTTGAAGTTTGGGGGAAAGTAGCATTGTTCATATTAATTTAGTTGTACAGTATGCAAACAGTATGTTATATCAGTACTCAGCAATCTACAGCATCTTAGCTTCTATGCTTTGGTTTTAACCTATTTAGACAAAGTGATTTGTGATAAGATTACAGAAGCAACTGACTCACTTCCCCAGCAATTATGCTACAGCTTCATTCAACAGCTTAAACTCTCAAGCAGAGGGGTGGCTAGAAAAAATAAGGATGCTATCCAGGCATCCCTGAGAAATCCTTCTTATGCTATAAATGCATTAGCTTTCAAATTTTCAGTCAAAAAATAAGATAGACCTGTTAATTAATTTCCATGTTGCAAAGACAGCTTTTTTTTTAATTTTTTGTTTGTTTGTTTTAAATGCATTCACAGTGACGCTTATTCTTAGGAATAAAGACACCCAGTTCTTTGACAGATATTGTTTGGTCCTGTGTTTGAGCTAATACAGTTATTGGGTGGGGGTTTTTACATCTGCATAAGATAATTTGTTTTATCTGTGGAAACAGGCAACTCATACTTTTTTTCTTTAAGAAAGCAAGTTCAATATATACAACACACTGACTTAAATTCTCAAAGATGTCCATTCTTTCTTCTTACCAAATTCTATAACCTCTCCTCCATAAGTTCCCTTCTCTTAAGAACAATCACACATTCTTTTCAATTCTCAACAGCATAAATACTTTCTACAGAAAGGTTCCACAGAATATACTTTGGTGTCAGTCATATTAACTAGATAAGAATACCTACCTAATGGATTTATCACTTTCTTTTAAAAATTCCCAGTCCTACAGAAAAGACTTTTATACAATAACTGAAAATATGTTTGAAGGAGAGAGATTATTCTAGAAATTTTCAACTTACCACAATTACAGAGTAAGAGTTGATGAACAATTAGAAAATTCACAAAACTTACCAGCTTGGTGACTTGAAAAAGACACAGTGTTTGTATATTATGTATGATCCTTTTGTCTTTGATATTGTGACTAGAAAATGCTAACTAGCTCTTTCTTAGATACATTATCTTAACCATCATGACAACAACGCAGCATATTGTGAACTGTGGCCATAAATCAAGGTGTGGATTATATAATTTAGAATCTAAATTCACACCATACTTCTAAGGATTTAAAAAAGCACTTTTTTGTCCACAACACAATATATTGCTTATATACTGGAGTTCTACATAGCTAAGTCTACAAATTACATTAAATGAAAACAAACAAAAGTAACAGAAACATATAAGCTAGAATGTGATAACTTACAGAAGCAGCTCTTCTGCAATTAACATCGCGATCAAATACTGCAGCAATAACCAATGCACTAAGGAAATAAAATATTGAGTATTAGTACCAAAAATATGAGAAGAAATGTGTAACACCATCATTTCAACATTTAGACTTCTAAGCAAAACACACAGCATTTCCTCTAAGGAGCTTATTATTTATAAATACAAGCCTAAACTAAAATTTGAGTTGAAATAACCACGTACTTCCTCGTTTCTCTAGTTTGCTGTGGACTTCCCATAGCATAAAGAGACAACTACCATCCTACTGTGTCAAGCAATTTAAGTATGCAAATATGTTTAGCTGCATAGAAAGTTTTCTTTTTTAAATATAGCAGGAGTTTAAAACTTGGACATAACTATCATCTCTAATGTGAGATTCATTTAGTGCAATTTTAAGTTAAAACTTGGAAATACAGTTTCTCAATAGCCAAACACACAGCAAATCTTATATAGGGCTTATGCAAAACTGAAAGTTAAGCAATGGAAACTTGCAGCTATCTCTGCAAGAACAATCACAGCCTGTAAGTAACAAAAATCAGAAAACAATATGCAAATCCTGCTAAAAAGTGACTTGCAAGACATATTGCAAAGCAGTTTTTTTAAAAGGTGACTTGTAGATACAGAGACATGATTATACAAAACTATTTCTTTGTGCATGAAGTCTGGTAACCCTGCACAGTTTAATTCTTCTACCCCAAAAGAACTGCTTTTAAAAGATGTGCTACACAACAGAAGAGAGAGAATATATCCCAGGACATGACGTCTACAGCTTTAGAAATCCACCTCCAGCATTCAATTAACTTCAGTGACAAATAAACATCACTTCAGGAGAATCATTTAACCAGAAAATTATTCCTTTCAAACTCTGAAACTCTTCATTACATTATTTATTGACTCCAGGCAAAACAGGAAATAAATACTGGCTGAAAAGTAAATCCAAGATAGCTTTGCTTTAGCATAAAGATATTAATTACACTGATAATATCAAGCTTCCCTGGGTAGTGGCTATCAGTCTCCTACAGTGGAGAATACTGTGTTGTTAAAATTCACTGAAATGCATAATCAACATTGCCTCTGTAATTTCAGTTTATCTCCATTAAGAAAAATGAGACAGAAAGCAAAAATGAAATGAAAATAAACTCCAATAAATTGTTCAAAAGACAGTTAATGCTTTCTTATTGCTACTTGCATGAGCAATTCCTCCCTCTGCCACAAAGACATTAGGTGATTATAAGACAAAACACGGTCATCCAAATGATAGCGACTGGAAGAACAAATGTTCAGGAAGCATTCCATTAAGTAGCAGCATACATGGCTAGCTGTTGAAAAAGTGCGGGGTCAAATACATCATCTTCATACCATGTTTGCTAATTTTCTTCTCTGGCAAACTTAAAAATAATTTTAAAGGGACATTTAAGAAGTATATCGTTTTAATTATATGAATAGCTCCCATAAGTCTTTTAATTATAGAAGACAACATTCAAAACTAAGGAATTGGATGAAAATCGTCCTGGAAAGCAAAAAGAAGCAAATTTTTGCCTGATGTTTCTGATTATATGGACTATAAGGTAAAACATTATTTTGTCAGTTATGCAATATTTCAATATTGTTCTCTTCTGAGAAAACAGAAAAAAAAAAAAACCACCAAAAAAACCCTCAACAAGGCAGGAAGCTCAGAATCCAGAGTGTTGCCCTTACTGTGTCAAAGGTACCCTGAAGTTAAGCATTACAGAGTATTTCAGAGGAGATGTGCTGGCTCAGAGCAAAATCCTTCCAAGTCATTGTCTTGTCTCTGACAGTGGCCCAAAAGTGACACTTAGGGATGAGTGTAAGGACACACATATTAAATATTAACATACTGATTTGAAAGATTATGCAGTCTTTTCAAACTGGAAATGTTAGAAGACCGTCACTGGAGAATAAATACTGCTCTTTGAATTTCATAATTTCATAGTTAGACTTAAAATGTGCTTTATTAAATATAATGGAAAACAGTTTCAGGTTATTATACACAACAAGAGTTCAGCTTATAATCAAATTGTACTTTTCCATTTTTTCTTATTCTTCTGTTACCTCAAGACAAACCTGTATAAGTAAAACCAGCAAAACAACATACTGTCTATGTGATGCCACCTGAGTTATTCAGTGCTGCAACTGAATACCATGTTTAAGAAAAAAAAAAACCAACCAACAACAAAAAACCCCAGGAATTTCATCATTGCCCCTGTAGCCCCATTATATTCATAAATCATATTGTAGTCACTGTTTTATGTTAATCCTTTTAATAGAAGTATTTTAAACTTATCAAACTACACGAATAATTTTTTCAAGTTAATTCCTATTTGAAAATGCAGACACAGTCTGCCGTAACACCAGGATTAGCAAGGAAGGCAACATGCCTAAGATGAAACATGTCTAAGGTGTCTTCACCTGTCTGCTTTGTCGTGGGAGTTTATGTGATACTCCACCAGGATTTCCTAACATAAAGAAACTGTTTATGTCAAACAAAGTGGGATTTTTTTTTTTAAGCTAGTTAAAGAATCATGTCTTGACTTGCCTGAAATGTACCACACCTGACTACTAACAGGTAGAGCAAAGAATGTCTTTGCATCTTGCAGGCTCTATGAAACACCTTTTGTAGTTCCTTGAGGTATATTTAGCCTGTATGCACGACAAGCAGTTAAGTGTATAGTAAACACAAATGGACTTTAAAAAGCAAGCTGCAATTCTATCAGTCAACTAATAATTCTTCCTTTCTTCCCTATCCCTTCCCCTTTCCCCCGAGTACTCAATTAATTGGCTTCAGGGAAAGTTAAAAGGACTCAAAGTATGTTAGCTGCTCACTTCCTCAGCCCAACACTGACCTCATTACCTTCCCCCGACAAGGCAGAAAGAATCAGAGAGCAGAGGCTGGCCAGGTGATGGACGTCACAACACAGAAATATCATGTTACCCTCTCCTTATAAGCACCAGATGTACCAGACAAAAAAATCTGAATTTTCTTTATCACCTGTAGCAGGCACTTCTAGTCTATGCTAGTCACAAGCAGCACAAAGCTCATCCTATTGCTAACCTCTGAGAATTTACTACTATTAATTCAAGCATACCACCCTGAAGCTGCAGGAAGAAAAAAAAAATAAACTCTCAAACCTCTTGCCAATTTGGCACAAAACCAAAATTTCCTTCCTGAGCCCAAAAAAGGGAAAAGTCTAACTTAGGACAGAAGACTCTCCTCCCGACTATACACTAGGTAAGGGAAAGCATAATATTCATCACAAGCAAAACAGTTTTGAACAATCCAAGCAAGTTAAAAAAAGGAGGCGAGACCTGAGTTCAGACCTGAGTCTGTTGAGAGCTGCTGCTGCAAACAGCCCTTTTCACACCTCTTCAGTCCTGCCAGTACCCCAACTGGAATGGCTACACAGTAAGCTGGATGATGAAAACAGATCCATGCTCAATTAATTTTTCTTTTGCTAGCTTTTTTCTAAAACCAGAGAAGCTCCCCCATTCACTTTATCACATGCAGCTATGCTATGCTCAACTGCAGGAGCAATGCAGATGAAGGAGCAAACAAAAGAGCCTGCTTCAGCCAGCACTGCTAGGGGAAAAGGCCCTTCAGAATACAGTCTCAGATTTAATTCCTCCTGTTTATCTAGGCAAGGAGAACGTCTGAGGAAAAGGAGAAATGCAGTGACCATTCCCACTTCTACACTGCATATTTCACAGTCCCTTTAAGCCAGCTTACACTGAGTTCATACTTTCTGCTAGCCACCCAGCATCCTACACCGTTCAGTGTGTTACTCCAATCCCAAAGTTTTGGGGTAAAATGAAGAAAGTATAATAAATACACATGTGGAAAAGAACATTAAGAAAAATGCTTAGAACAGGAGTTATAAATGCTGCTATTAAAAAAAAAGGAAAAAAAGGTCTATGATGCCCCTGCAGGAAATAACTTTACACAAGTCCAAGACACAGTAGGCACACAACTCTCTTCTAAAGGTAACATTCAAATACATAAAAGAAGAAAGCTATTCTCAATATTTCATCATGGTACAAGATGTAGCTCAAAGCAATGCTTCAGATTTCCCCAATTCTGCAGGACAATCTTGCCCTGGAGCAAGCTACATCATTCATCCATAGCCACACCTTCCTTTTTTTTTTCCCCTCTTCAAAAACAACGCACCACCGCAGGGAAGGCAAAGCCGCCTGCACTCCTACACTGTATGCACTATTTGTGTTAGTATTCTGCTGAACAGGAGATAGCAATTAGATCTTTCTAAATAACGATTTATTTATTGATTACCTACACCATCGAATGACAGATAAATGAAACTACATTCTGACTATGCAACAGTTCCAAATAATTAAGATAGCCAGCAACAACTTAATCACCATAATTGTGTAATAGAGTAGAAGTATGTTTTTCTTTTTATATTTGTTTAGGTTTTAAACAAAACAGCTCAGCTTCTTAGTGTGCACCTGCCACTTTACACACAGTAACTTCCACACCCAAGGGGGCAAGAATCAAATTACCCGTATTTCCAAGTTATATTATGTTTAACTTTCCTCATAGGTAAGCTTGAAAAGAGAGCATGCGTGTAGAGACTGGGAGAGAAAAAAGCTCGCTCAAGTAGTGCTTTTATAAAGATATGCTTGAATAGCAACTTCAGGACATGCATTTCAAAACATCGTAAGGTTATCCTGCAATAAAAGTGAAGTTTCATCTATTTTGCCAAGAATTTTCCTTTTGTGGTCCTGTAGTTTGAATACATCAGGCAAGGTTTTAGGAACCAGTTTAACTAGACTTTAAAAAATAAATAAGCATATGTGAGTAAGTGTATCTTGTTGAAATATGGATAGGGAAAAAATACCAACATGTAAAATTACAAGCAAGTACTATTTGAACTACTCTCCAGCGAGTATTTCTACTAAGTGTTTTCCATCTTTTTTCTTTTTCTTTTTTTTTTTTCCTCTCATTAGAAGAGGAGTGGTAAGGTCAGGAGGGAAAAGGGCTGATCTACAATCTACAGCAATCTAAGTTTGTAACTTCAATATTCTGACAATTTCATCACTTAATAACAGAACATTCATAAGAAAGCAGAGAAGAAACAGCTATCACTGAATATGGAGACAGATATTTCTTTTAAAACATTGCCATAAATTTTACTAAAAAAATATGATTTTATACAGTTTAAGGTGATTTTTCACTAGTCAAAAGTGAAATGTTTATGTCCCTTGGCTACTGAAAACACAGAAAACAATGTCTTTCCATTACACGATGATACAACTTTGCAGGCAAGAAAAGGAAAAAAAAACCCAACCCTCCACCAAATTACCCCTCTGCTTTAATTTGTAACTGCTGTACCACAGTCTGAATGGGGTGTGGGGCAGGACCCAGTTTAAGTAGCGTAATTCCGCTGTATTTTCATACCCAAGTGAGTTTCCTGCAAGATACACTAGCATGTGCCAAAGGCCATGACATGAAGTAGGAAGACATGAAGCAGCTCACTGTTTAAGTCAACAACTTCTAGTTACCACCAGTGCATTTACTCTACCATGATGACCGCCTTGCCTTTCGAGTCTGTGTAGCAACCAGCTACTTATGCTCCAAGTTCGGCATTATCTGTGTTCCTCCAGCCAATTAAACAGCAGTGTTAAAGACTGTGAATGATGGATAAACCATTTGCAATTTCTAGCACCAAGATGAGGCAAACTCTTCAGGATTGCAATCACTCATTACAATTTTTTAAGGAAGTAGTATTTTCCTTTCAGGTAAATGATTTATTATTTTTCTGTAAGAATCCAATAGCTTGTATTCTTATATAGGCAGCTGTTTTTGCTGTGTAATTCAGCTCACAATGGATATTATGTACTTTGTTTCAAGATGCTGAGTTCTGCATTTTTTTACGGGTAGCAACAATTTGCTTGTGGCTAGAAGTATGACTCTTCTTTAAGTAAAACAGTGACACACCTAAGGCTAGATTTAAAAAAAAGCTGTATGTAATTATCGGCTTGCTGACACAATAGGTGAAACTGTGTGTCATACTTTATTTGAATATTTTTTTTCACCGTTTCTCTTTGCAGTGGCAATTCTACCTTCAAGTGCTGATTATATTTAGAAAAGGTATGGCCAACATAACTACCAAGATTTTTAAGTAAAGTCTTAATATAGCATTAATACTTGCTAAAATACTGTGCAGATTTGTTAGAAAACTAAGCATATACAAACCACAACACCTTACAACTGATCATAAGCAATTTTCAGATTCCCCCTTGCTGTCCGCCCTGTGTCTCTCCACTCCACCAACTTACTCCAAACAACTGAGGTTGTCATAGCTGGCATAGCCACAGCATTAATTGGTATTACTACCATAGGTAGAAGATATCAACTATTTTCATTTGACATTTTCCTAAAAAGAAAAGAATTTGTCTCCAGAACAGTCTGAAAGCTAAAAGCCAGGAGCTTCTTCAGAAACATAACCTCCTTCATACCTGTCCACAAGTTCCCACCACCAGCTTTGTGACAGTAAAACAAAATACCACAAACCATGAAAAATCAAAATGGTGAGCTTGCATCTAACATATGGAGAACAACATTGTTTTGCACCATGGTGGGGTAAAAGGAGTAAAAGAAATATATTGCTCAAAGCATCATGAGTAGAAGAAAAATACTCATAAACAGAACAGATCAGAATTCTGATAAATACAAGGCTTACACACTCACACTTAGGCCTTTTTAAGTTTCACAAGGAACAAGCTTGCCAGACCTTAAAAGAAACCTTAAAGTTGTTCAACTAAGTCAGAGGATGGAAGCAGAGGACTTATTTTCATAAGGCTGCTGACCAAATCTACAAAAAGGACCAGTTTTGAACCAGACTTTAGTATTGGTATGGCTACTCTCATCCTGAAGATTTGCTCGCAGTGAGAATATAAATGTATTCCTGCAAGTTAAAAGATAGCAGTAAATAAATCTGCACAGCTGGTAACAGCCTGCTAGAAACATTTGTTAGCATTCTGGTCATGAGTGTCACTGTGTCTTCGTTGCTACCATTGCTCGTGCTGGTTAGATTAAAAATAGGAAATACAACCCAAGATGTAATCACATCATTATTTCACTGTGCAAACGCATCTTTAGGTACCTTTATGTTAAGAATTTCATACTATATATAATTTACCATGAACTCAGCTAGAAGGGAATTAAATATGATCCTTCAAAATAAAATATTTCTTTAATAACTTACTATGGCAAGTATCACTGTTTCTAGCATGCTTAACTGAAGCAGGTGTGTTCTGGTGCACCACACTCTCTGAAAGTCATCCAGAGACAGTGGATGGCATCATGTTCTAGCACAGCTTGGTGTTACAAGACTCCTCTCCTTTAGTATCTACACTATTGTACATGAAACATCATCAAAACATGAGGCTGCTTTATCAGAGAGAAAAGGCTAAGATGTCTTAGAATTTTTTTTCTGCTCACTTCAGAGAAAAGACATGACAGCTTAAAAAAAAAGAAAAACAGCGTTTGGCCTGAAGAAATTTGACAGCAAGTTCTTAGACAGAAAGATTTTATCAAGGTCTCAAAAAACCCCAGGAGCAAGTACCACACAGATAAGAGACACTGTTGTGTGACGCTGCATTAAAGGACCAGCACTGGAAAGTGGGGATACAAGGATGAAGGAATAAAAATGGACATGTAGGTCTTACATACTGTCCCAAAGAACTTTAAAAACAAGTTTTAAAGAGGAAAGAAAAAATTACATATTCTTTGGGAACCTGATGAGCTAAGTTAAGTAATCCTGTGTTTCCAAAACAGGCTTTTTGGATGAGATTGAAATAGTTCCGTCAGTCTCTAGAAATTGAAACAGATATCCAGGACCACAAACCACTGTATAATCCAAACTTTTTTTTTTTTTTAAAAAAAGATAATACTAAATGACTACTGATCAAAACTCCTCCGATGGAGACAAAGATGTCTGAGTTGCTCCTATCAATGGTTGTACTAAAAGCCTGCCAAGAAACTGTTAGAAGCTACCTCTTTGTGTTTGCAGTGCAAATCACCCGTTAAAGACACCTCAAAATGTCAGCCAGTGTGCTGCCAACAAAAAGACTAAATGCTAAAGAGAGAATCCCACAAGCAAATAGGAGGAAAAGCATGAGATGAAAGAAAAAAGGTAAAACCAATTTGTATCTGCAAAAATATCATCAGTATTAAGTGAAAAGCTGCACCAAGTTCTAGTCCACCATTGCAGTATCACAGGTTTTCATTTGAAAATCTTTTGAAAATTTTGCTTTTGAAAGTCTTTTGAAACAGAAACCAAATCTTCTTAAACTTCCTCAATCTGTTTGCTGAGCTAACCATAAAGCAGGTCATTAAGCAGACAACAGATGACTGCCCCCCACATCCCAATGCTCTCCTAATTTCTTTGAATCTTCTTACATTGCATTTCTTTGGATTTTTCTTTGGTTTTCTTATGACAGGTAAACAGAAGGAAATTAAGTCATCACACTTGATAAGGAAATATTTAAATGCATTTCAATCCGAAAAGTTAAACTGCATCATACCACAACAGAAAGAAATTTTAGACTTCAACAATTACACAGAAAGCCAACGGTACTGTTTACATCATCGTCATCCCACCTATATTCAATGCTTTAAGATATTCAGCATATCTGTTAGCATGAATCAGTGAACTTTATTAAAAATTGTCACAGAGAAACAAAAATATCCATTCCTTGGCAAACAAAATCCAGAGATGAATTAATTTCATTCATGTTATATGAGACACACTGGCTACTTTTTAACCATGAAGGTATTTCCCCTAAATAGATGTATCACTTTTGGTCAATATGTAATTTTAAATTTCTTAAAGATAGAGCATTAGACTCGTAGATCATTAACTTCTAGAAGATACAGAATTAGACTATTAGATTAACTTCTAGCTCCTTCCTAATTTTGAATAGATTTTAAAAATTAACTGTAAATAGCTCAGTTTCTTTTTGCCACAACTTACCTTGAAATCTGACTAATAAATGGTATCAGTTCTGCAGGATCGTAAGCACGAGCAAAGGCCCAGCAAACATAGCATGCTGCATCTCTCACGTTGGAACCCACGCTGCATGCCCCCCTCTTCTCGTCATATGTCAGCGCTTTCAAAATGACAGGAACAACTGTTAAATTAAAAAAAAGTACAAAAGCAACAATTAGGACCATACAGTGAACCAAAAAAAAGGTATGAGAGCATTCAGTGATTATTAGAGAAAAGACACAGGGTGGAGTTGTGCGTTCCGAAAGAAAAGAAAGCATGGGTCTTAATGTGTGCTAATTTTGTGATTAGAAAGAGCTGGGTTTTTTAATACACTATTTTGCTTCTTTGGCAGTAGCAGTTTATTTTTTTATTTCCTTCACATATAATTCAATGATAATTAAAGGAAGTGGGTTACATGAGAAGTAACATTGATATCCTTTATCACTCAGTGATAGATGTTCAAAGCCAAAGTAATTTTAAAATGCAAAATTTTAAAGTGTCCATTTTTGAAAGTAGTGGACTTTTAAGTATTACAGCAGCATCTATGATCATAAAAAAAAATTCTTAAGAAATACAGTATTGTAACTACCATAAAATAATCAGTATCCATCTATTAGCAGGCGACATTTATCATAGTAGAAGTCCTATGACAAGTTCTTCTTAATTAACAATGCTTGTGAATCATCAGCATACCAATCTTGAAAGGGACTTAAGCACAGTTTTTGTATAATCTTAAAGCAAAGTGACCGCACCAGCTACTAGGAAGACAGTTAACTCTATCCCAGCTGAAACTAGGACACATGCTTAATGCAAAAATTATGACAAACAAGTAAACCATGATATTTTATTCCCCATAGAGCTGCTACTTTGAGTGACTTCAGTGCAGTGTTTTAAGCTTGAACCTATCAGCACTGCCAAAGTGCACAGATCATAAAGACAGAATATGTATAAAACTGCAATGTAACCTAGAAATGCAAACAGGTGGGCTTTATTCTCATTTCTGCTTAGACATCCAAAACAACAGTGATGACTACATGCCTGTTCACCAGCACGGAATGATTTCATGCAAGACCAGAAGCCTTTGATGAAGGAAAACAGTACACCAAAAAAAAAAAAAAAAAGTCATCAATGTCTTTTTTTTTTCTTCTATCAGTCATGTTAATTATATCAATTTCACCAACACATTTGTTTTCGTTAGACAGTGAGGAAATAAACGAGGAGATATTTGCAACCTAAACAGCAATATGGAATCATGCACTGCACTTCCAAATGTACTCAAAATGCACTTAAATTGATTCTAATGCCCAAATTCGAAAATGCTGTCTCATGACATCCCATTCTCGGAAAAGAGTAGCATTACCTGTGTTCATTAAACAAATCATGATCCAAAAATCAACTGATATGATAGCCATCTTATCCAAGGCAGCTCTTAGAAATGAATGTATCAAGCATTGTTTCTTGATTTAATGGACAACCTGACAAACTTTGGATTGAGTATGGTTTAGCCAATAAAGGCCTAAAAGCTACAGACATCAATATAACATATGTCTCTGTGCCACATTCTATTGAGGGAGCTCCAGAGGAAATGCAGCTGCACAGAGCGTAAGCCCAGGCTGAGCACTGCAACCACAGTGGGTCAACAGTACACGACAGCTCTTCTTTTTTTTCTTTATTTTCTTTTTTTTTTTAATCATATTGAGGAAAACAGAGCAAGCAGAGTAGTAAAAGAGGAGTAAAGGCAAATTAAGATCCCAGAATCTTATCACAAAGGCTTTATAAACACAGGTACTGTTATTATAAGGAAGTAACGAAAAAAAGCTTGGGAAAACAAGTAGATTAAGAATTTCACTTTCATGCTTATATCCCCATCAAAACTGCAGAAGTCAATAATGTTTTTCTACAGATAAGAGAGCTTCCAAAAACTTAAAGAAGAATACTCTTACCCAGTTGTAGTAATATATTGCCACAGTTTATGAAATACTATATATATGCAAGGCTCCCCAGAGGGCCTTCTTTTGGTATTTGCAAATCCAGATATATAATTTGAATACATCTTTCTCCAGATGGCATGTCTTTAATAAATGAATAATGTCTGTAGAAACAACAGCCTCTAGAGAAAAAAAAGAAATAATTTCTCTCCTGATTCTCTTTCTTGTATCAAGTTTATCGAATGCATCTTTTTTCCTTAGAAAATACTTGTCAAAAGGCTGTATTTCATTAGCAAACTGTGCCTGGATATCCTTGAGTGGATATAATCAGAAAATAATTAAACTTCAACGTACAGTTCATCACTGTATGCCTGCTACTTTAAACAAAAAAATATGCACCACAACTGGAGAAGGGAAGTGTTAAAATGCCATTTAAATTCATTTTAACCTACTAAAGAAAATAAAGCAGTAATCAGAGGGATGGACAAGATATGACTATTAGGAGCACAAGCACTACATGGGAAAAAAAGCAATTCCCATTCAGGAACAATGATACAGCAAAGATGGATGGGTATTTGGGCACTTCCCAGTTCCGAAAGAAACTGCAATAAAAATCTTTAAAAATGTTGACTAGCTTGTTCTGAAAAATGCTGCATCAACTGATGAAAAAAAAATGGAATTTGCTGGTTCTACAGGAACACTTAAAACAGATGCCAAAGGCAATTTTGCAAAGCTGCTGCAAATTTCCTTCAGCATGGGGTGATTACTCCAGCTACTTTAGACAGCTGTGAGTGCACTCTCATCTCTCCATGCACTGAAGGAAATGTGGAAGAAGGACCCACAAGCAGCTGTTCACATTTTTTCTTTCATACAGATGATACAAACCATGTTTTTTCAATTCAGGGCATTAATTTCCCAAATAGTAGGGACAATACCAAATAGCACCTGGCTTATTAGGGTCAGTCTAACACAGAAGTGATGCTGCCCAGGTCTGTAACAGCAGTTACTAAGAAAACGCCAGGAACAGCAGCACTGTTACTCTGAGCAGCTCAAGCTTTCCCTATTATCTTGCAGCAGGCCTTTGGACTCACACCTCTTTGATGTCCTACTCCTGTGTCTAGGACTCAAAGCGTTGCTGCTACAAGAGAAACAACATGACTGCAAAGTCTGAAGAGCAAAGAGGGTTAAAGAAGAGGAAGGATACAAAAGTAGACATTTAGAAGGTGGGAGAAACAGGGAAAACAAGGTGAAGTATGCAGCAGTAAGGGCTAAGTAAATATAAATACAACAATGATAACAAGAAGGGAAATGCTCATCTAGGGGTCATCTGTTAAAGTTTTCATGCTATCACTGGTCAAATATTTACTTGTGGACTATGGGAAATAACATATAAAAATTGCTCCTGACAAATGTTGGCATGTTTGAAAAAGTGGGTCCAGCATTACATTTCCTGTTGGTATTTAGGAGTCATAAAAACCCAAAAGAAACAATATCAAAAATTCCAGGTTTCACTTCATTCTTTACCCTAGAGTTCTTCAAACACAATGCAGGTTTTTTTTCTGCTGTGGCTTTCTACAGTGTCAGAAGAGCCTGGCTGAAGGAAGTCATGAAGGAGCAATACAGGCAAAACCATCTGTAGTATTTAGTCCTCTGTAACTGAAATATCTTAGAAAAGACCTTCCTAATCCACAGTTTGACAGACTCTGTGTTCACATTAGCTCATGTACACTTTTCATCTTCAGTCTACACACAAAATACTAAGTTAAATTTTATTTAACATTTTTCTCTGATTTAAAACTGTTCACATTCATGCTCTTCTAAAGCGTTGTTTGATACACAAAGCAGCAATGACATTCAAAGCTTTGTAGTCTGCTTCTGCATTTTGCATGTTATGCAATTTCATTTCACCATTATAATCACCTCTCAGATATTCAGTATAGTCACAGTGTTGTACTGTGCTGCTCTGTACTGTTTCAATTTTTCAGATTTAAGATCATGTTGAATTCATACCTAAAACCAATTTATTAAAAAAAAAAAAAAATCCAGAAGAAACTTATTTTAGTTTGGAAGGGCAGAGACAAATTTCTTTATTTCTGAAATTATGAACATACCTTTTTTATTTAAAAGTAGGAGGCCAGGAGATACAACAAGGAGATTACCTGAATTGTTACTTAACTTTAAAAGGTACCATTTCTTTCATAGATCTACACTAGAAGTTTGCCATTAAAAACAGAGAATAAATAGTGTCCACTCTCAACCTAATTATTAAAACAATATCCACCTGTTTAGGTCTATGAACACTCAAGAAAATACAGTCACCTTTACCTGTAGCCTAGAGGTATTAATAAGCACCTGTTACACTCCACCCTGCCTTACCTAACTACATAACTACAGGTTGCAACACAGCTCTTTGCTCAAGCCTTGTGAAAATAAAGAAACAACTTCTGGCTTCAAAGCATTACAAACAACAGGATTTTTTTCTCATACTGGAGACAGGTTGCACAGATATTTTACTTTTTAGAGACAGGTTTTAAACAATCAGATGCTTAGCACCTTTCAGGTGCAGGTGATAGACACTGAACACCTAGTTAAGAAAACTCATGGAAGACATTGTATTTTGAAAGGTCACATGTATGTAAATAGAAAATGCCTCATACTATTCCTATTAAAAAGTGCCTTTAAAAACATACTTTACACAAACCTAGACTATAACACATACCATCAGGAGCCCTATGTTACTTTAACTTCAGATTGTCATTTTTTTAAATTTATTGCAACGTTTATCATCTAAAACATACAAATACAGCAATTAAACAAACAAACAAACAAACAAACAACAACAAAAACCTGTTCCTTCGCCTTAGGTCTTGTCTCCACAAGAAAATTGCAAAATTTCATGACAACTCTATTTCATTTAAAACAGATTTTCACTGGATCTCAAGTTAATTAAGAACTCTCTAAATTTAGTTTAAAACTAAAATATGCCACTCTTAAAACAGATTAAGCTAATGTTACCTCTTAGATAAGTCTTAAATTTTGGTATGAAGCCTTTATGCAGAGAAGCCTTCTCAATTCAAAAGTAATATAGTGCAAAACCTTCTATTTTAGAATTATAAAACATTAAGAAAAAATACTACCAGAAAAAAAAGGATGTCTGCTATTACTGAAGGAAGTATTGTACACAATGTCACTGTAGGAGCAGCTAAGAACATTACAATTAATTAATCATGACGTTTAAGCACACTTATAAATATCAGTACAAAGAATAATTTTATTCTTCAAATTTTTCTTCAACGAAACTAACTCATTGCAGAAGTATCCTTCGGTACGTTCATCCACTTTGTGAGCCTCAGGCATAAAAAAAATTGTAAACAGCCATACCTACAGTATGTCAGCTTCCCATGTTTTAAATAGCATACCTATCACTATCATTCATATGCTAAAAAAAGAACTCTGGCTTTTCAGTGTAAAGAATTTCAGATTTGAGACCACATGCTCTTACATGGCACTCTAACATCTTTTAGAAAAAGAGGCAGGTCCTAATCATAACTTCATTAGGGCTGTTATACTAATATTTAATATATCAACACGGATGCAAACATAGATAATTTCAGGTTAGGCTCATTATCAGAAATAAATATTTGTTTAAAGTTCTGCCAAACATTTATGATTTGTTCTCATTTTCTGTACAAGCTGTCTGCTTCAGAATTTACTCTTAAAGGACTATTTCATCCAGAAGATAAATTAGCCAGTGAGGATCAGAAAATGCACATGCTGCTTTGCCTGTCGAAAAATTCTCAGTGTTTCTGTGAAATGCTCTAACATTGCATCCTGTAGGGCAAGTGCCTACAACTGTCAACAGGTGGCCTCTCTTCTCTCATTCCTGCACCCCATTCTGACCCAGTTAGGAGTTTGCCAGGGAAGAAGGAAAGAGTATCACAATTCATGCATGCTCAGAAGATATGTGAGAATTTAACAGCTGAAGTCTCTTAAGCTGCCATAACTTTCTCACAATTCTTAATACTGACCCACGTATATGAAGCTATATATATGCATATCCACAAACCAAATAAGCATTTTCTAACCCGTGACTATGAAGGGCTGTGTCTGTCTGGTTGCAATCTCAGTTCAGTCTCTCACTACGTAATGAATTAAGAGAGTCTTTAATTATATGATCACGTGATTTTTTTTTTCCATGGACCTATCTCAGTCAGCACACAGGTAAGACCTGCTCTAGCAATGAATCACAGCTAGGCAGCAAAGAAGATTGTTGTCTGCCTCACTGCTGAGGGAGGAAAATATGTAATGCAAAGACTGGCTTTCAGGCAGAGAGAAGGGATTGTCGGTTAAGTTGGATGTTGCCCTAAAGAACTACATTCTAACTACATCTCTATCAAAGACTTACTGTTTGATACCAGTCATATTAATTACAGTATTTAAAAGAAATGGATGCTGGCTGTCATTTCCAAGGTATCTTCTTCAATAAACTAATGGCAGGTTTGCAGAAGTGCTACAACACTGAAGTTAGTGTGAGCTTCTGAGTATGGCAAGGGGCCAATGAGGAAGCAGACAGATCTAGATTTTGGCCAGTCTATCTCAACATCATTATCTAATGCAGCCATAAAAACTCAAAATATTTAAGCTCCCCTAGCTGGCTACATTGAAAGACCTGCAGCTGACCTAAGACAGTATTGATCTAGCTTCTCTGAAGCACAGAGTACTGAGTATTTTGGGGATTCATCTACCCACTAACACCCAAGGCCATAACTAGAGACCTTCATACAGGTTTACAGCTAACAGAGCTCTTCCTTTAACTTAACCAGGAGCAAACTGCAGTTTAAGGACACGAAGAAACAGGCTTATGAAGGAATCCTACTAAGCAAACGAATTACTTACTCTGAAGGAGTATAAAATTTCGTAAACTTTTAACACTGCATGTCAGAAAAGAAAAATCACCAAAAAAACCCCAACCTTTAGGCTAAGGTTGTGCAACACTGAGATAAACCCTACAGTGAAAAAGCTAGAAGCAATTCATTGTCATTTATTCCCTGATTAGTATTTATACCATTTCCCAGTTGCGCTGGGGGAGGGACCTTTCCTGCTACGGCTTCAGCTATGGCATTTATTCTTGCTCATACCTGCTGGCTAGTGGAAAAAAAAAAAATCTGCACTATTTATAATGCTTCCTTGCTAATTTGAAAACTATTACAGTGACATATGCATTATAACTTTTAAAAATACTATTCTCAAGACCATGCATCATTTTTAAAGTTCACCTGGGTGTTAGAGAAAAGGAATTCTTCTGTAACCAGCCTTTCAGGTTTGGGCGTTCTCTATTTTCTCAGAGTCCACCAAAGACAGGTAGATCTTTTTTTCATTTCTTCCTGTATCTATGATGAAAAGTACCTAGAACCTTGCCAAAAGCCTCATGGTTAACTACCGCTACAGAATAGACTAACACATTTCAGAAGCCTGACTTCCTGATGCATCGTCCTCCAAAAACCCTGGCAGCTACAAATCAGTATCAAGCAACTAATTCTGGAATATGAAAACACAGAAGGTGATCCTTAAAAACACAGTATGTGAACAAGTTTAGGAAGTTACATAGTAGATTTCTATAGGCCTATTTAAATCTTAGTCCAAGTTAAACCTCTTTCTAGAACACACTTGAAAACAGTATTGTTTTTACTTTTTGGTTTTTCTTCTTTTAATAAATGGCACAGTGAAATTGGACAAGCAAAAATGCTCCTTTTTTCATTGTGTGTAGAGTTTTTCAGACTTTGTTTGGTGTTGTTTTTTTTTTAAGTATATCAAGCTATATATAAATATCAGGAAGCACCATTCTCTGTACTCTCAGGTAAAATATACAGGAATCCAATCTCTTATCAATACTAGCAAATATGCAAGCATTCTCTGCACCAGAACACAGATAATCCGGTACTATCACAGGGCATGTATCCACTCTAACCAAATCAATAAGATATTTGCAACAGAAGCTGAGGGAATTTTAAAATTGCAGACAGAGAAGTCATGCATACAGATATTCTTTCAAAACCATAGCATCTGCTATTGAGCTTAGCTGCATCTATTTGAAACTTTCTGACAGCACGAGAGACATTTAATACAAACTTTTCACCAAAAATATACTTGACAATAGGACATTTTTAAAACAAAGAAAAAATGTCAACTGAAGCAACCGTTTAAAAAATGTGCTTATCATTCAGCACAAATAATACACAAAGTATTTCCCTAAGCCAGAGTCTTTTTGGATACCGGTAGCATTGCGTCTGACCTCTTTGAAAAGGTAAAAAGCATACTAATTTTGTCACTGAATCCCAAGACAACATAAACTGCCAAGTCCCCTCTCAAATCTCTCAGCCCCCTCACTAACTGCAGTACTTAACTGTAGACCTCAATGCTCCCCACTTTCTTCTCACACTATGTTTCTCCTTTTATTCTGAAGGTTATTTATAATCAGAAGAAATAAATTCTGGTTCTTCACGCATTGGTTTTTTCCACTCTCTCTACTTCTACCGTTTCTATTTGTTCCAAGATTTAAAAAGTCAAATTTAAGATTTGGATCACTTGCATTGACCCACCACTAGCAGACTTCTGAATTAGCCATTATCTGTGTATTTCATCAGCATTGTGGCCTTCTGTTTAAATGTTGCTTTTATTGTTGCCACAATTAAAAAAGGAGAGAGGGATTGTTAGATTGCTTCAGTCTATTCACTGTGAATGGGTAAGGGTATATAAAAAGACAGGCAGATCAAAAACAATGTCTTTCTGGCTGGAATCCTCCCAAAATAAGCACTAATTCATTGCAAGTGTAACCATGCAGCTCCTCCAATCTTCTTTCCCTGGCTTCCTTTTCTTACTCTTCAGAGATGCAAATGTTTCCAACCTTACTTTAAACATACCTGATTTTACAGTAAAAATAGGACCACATAACGCACAACAAACAAATGAAAAAAAAAGAGCAAGTTATCTTTGACTGTGAAACACTAATAGTTCTACCGCTGATTTCATTTAAGAGACTTTTTCTGGTGTTTAAGTAGAGAAAGTTTAGGCTCCTAGCCATTTAGCAGATACAGCTGCAACTATTCAGTGGTCAGCAAGCCACTGAGAGAGTTTAACACCAGAACACTTTTAATCTCACCACTGACATATTAAGAACGCCTAGGAAGTTTCATGTTCCTATATATGACACACCTTATTAGCTAGAAAGTTTATACTATGCTGTCATCAAGAGAAATTTTAATAACGTCCTTTCACAAGCAAACCAGAAATTCAAGTAAACTAGGATTCTCTTGTTTGTTTAGTATTTATCCCCACCCAATTAAATAAAAACCCCCTATAAATAATAGTCTGAAGCCTACAAAACCACAAATACAGCACAAAACAAAAGATGTGAAATCATACTGAAACCACACTGAAATATAAGTTTTTGGCCCTAACATATGCTGTACAGTAAGAAATGTTTCATTTAGGAGTGCTGCAATTCCAAATGTAGAAATTCACACAAATACATCATCAGATCATAAGATTTTAAATTACTTCTGGCCATTGGGGGGGGGTGGGGGGGGTGGAGGGTAGTTTTCCCTACATGCAAATTTAGCTTCATGACCTGTTCTAAAAACAACTGAAATTTTACAGCTAAATGGTAACATGTAACTTTGAACTCCAAAACATAACAGACAAACTGCAGTTCAAGAACTGCAAAGTTAGTATTTTTTTAATGGAATAAAACATCAGATTTCACTTGCTGGTTTATATTCCCCACTTTTAAAATTTATTTAAATAGTAGACAACATATAGTAAGCATATAAATCTTTATAAAATTTGACATGTTTCAAAGAATAACTGAAAGCTAAGAATATTTTGAGTCTAGGAGTATTCATTATATACCTCACTGCTCTCTTTGTCAGAGCGGCATCACAGCAGCACAACGCCAATTATGCCTTGAAGAAAAATGTGTGGGACTGACTTAATATATATTAGAACTGCACATGACACAACTCAGGTCCTACTACTGGATTCAACAAGAAAAACTTCATCTAGGTGAGAGAACTGTCTTAGAGTCTCTGGCTTAAGTCTTAAAATCAAAGCAGAAAAGGAAAAAATATTCTGCATGAAAAACACTTCAAAAATAATAAATTTTAAAAGGGAATTATAACCAGAGCATCAAGTAGAAACTGAAGAAAGGTACATTTTACATCTCTGCTAGAATGACTGGCAATGAAAAGAATGACTATTAAAAAAAAACCTTCTTATAAACAGTTCATAGTTTTGCCCACAGTGTCAATTTGTGATGTTACCTACTTCCCCCAAGGTGTTTCAGTGCCCAAGGGCGAGGATGGGAACTAGAAGGAATATCATCCTAGTTCCAGGCCAAACACGAACAGTACAGGCCACAATAAATATCTAAAAATATGATCTGCAGTTACTATTAACTGCTGAGCTTTTATTCTTTTCCCATACAAATAATTTGCTCTAGTAATCATGAACAAGTGGCTCACAAACATCAGCAAGGTAATCTGCCCAGACATATCTCCGAAGTCAGGGACTGGAATCGTTATGAAAAACAAAGGCACATTTCAAAGGTGTTATTCGAAAAGCATTAAGACTAATAACTATTCATATGGGATGGAAGAAAATAATTATGAGAATATTGTACAAGAATCATGTAATGTTTTCGGGCACAGCATGAGTTACAGCAATTATATTCAAATACATTTGCCCCCTTCCTGTCTGAAGGACTGGAAGACATTCTTCCAAAAGGACTGTCTTGAACATTTAGTTCAAAGCCACACATCTAGATACATAACTAAGATGACAAAGATAGAAGTGAATATTGCCAATCACACAATTCTAAGATGTTTCCTTTATATGGCAAGCTAAGCTTCACTAGCTCCATGACTATCAGTGTTCAACTACACGAGATTATTCACATTTACCTATGATAGTTCTTCTTTCTTGGAATAACTAATTAGTTCATTAATTTGTAAGGCATCTCTAGAAAGATATGGAAACATTGTTGATGACTGACAACCAGTGGACATTCTCTGAAAGCTAGTATCAGAGTTCTGACTATTACGAGGTAAAGTCAAAAGAGCAGAACAACCCAGACACCAGGACCATTCTTTGCATTAGGGCAGAAAATGAAAATTATCTGATCAACAGAGGCGTTGATAACTGACCAGAGCAACATTCGGCACTCTTTCATACACCTAGGAAATGGAATTTTGAAGTGCAAAAGGAAAATAAAAATTAGGTAAGCAGTGTACCAAGAATAGGTTAAGTTTATCCCATTTATATGTATGGCTTCTGCTAGTGACATTTTGTTTTCTGTTTAGTGCTAAAGCTGAGCCACAAAATTCATATAAAAACATGAAGCAGGAAGTTTGTAAGATTTATAGAATGGCAGTTTTTATGCTACAGTAATTAAACCTATGAAACTCAACTACAGCTAAACAATACTTATATAGAACTTAGAACAAAGAAGTATTTTCTGCACCAAAGAAGATATAAACCTAAAGCTTCAGCCCTCCAGAGATACAAAAATAATCACACTTTAAAAAAAGCAACTTGGGAGAAAAATATCAATAAATCCCAATTTTACTATGTCAATCCTGGTGCTCTTAATTAATCTGACTTGTGCTCAGGTAAACTAAAAATGGTGCTACCAACAAGTGACTGGGTTCAGTTTATCTAATACTCAAGATGCAAGTATAATGAGTTAATAAAAATAAGTGATGAAACAGTATCACTGCAATTAAGATTTATTACTTCTAGAAGTATACACAAACAGGAGCTCTCACGTTCCTTTTCTGCGGTCCACCAGTGAATCTTTTCCCCAGATTTGAATTTTTGAATACCATCCAAGCACCAAGAAAAGGAGAATTTGCATTAGCTGTTCTTTTTTTTCCAGTTCTATTTTGTTCACCTCTGATTTCAGCTGATCTGACTAATAGCAACTTTCAGGAAGTAGCTAGATGTAAAATATTGTTTTCCTTGGGTCAAGGCAGCAACTGGACATCATGTCTCCCCTCGACATACCAGATCAGGGAAGTGGGATAGGGAGAAGGGGGGAAAAAATAAAATCAAAGTTCAAATATTGACTGCCTCTTATCCCAGTTCAGTCACCTATATTAAAGGAGTCCTTCAATAGCTTCCTCTAGATGCCAGAAATTGCAATTTATTTCATCTAATTCTATCTGATTCTATTCAAGGAAACCTACCTCCACCCCATCACATGCAAAAAATAGAAATCTGATGGTACCTTCCTTCAGCTACAGACAACATAAAATGATCCACATTTGCAGAAGAAAAATGAGGACAGTTATGTAGATTGATATGGCACACAAACTTATTGACAGGAAAGAAAGGCTATTCTCTACGGACTGAGAACTACTGAATAACATCTTCTGTTGAGAAAGCAAAGGACTTTTCTCTTTTGGTCTTTTCAGAGATGTTTCTGAATGCAGACATTACAAGATCTTTCTCTGCAGGCAGAATTTTCTAATACACTACTTTTCTTCAAAACATTTTACAACTAAATGGAGGAACGATGGACTACAAACACTCTTGTTAATCCATCTAAAGCCAAAGGATTTACAAACTAGACTGTAATATGACATCTTTTTACACTGCTAAGCTGCATTATAGGAAGATAATAATAAAAAAAATTTTAAAAACCCAAACAAACAACAAAACCAAAACACAAGAGCCACCTTTCTACCTTAAAATTAGTGATTGCTCATATTCAGAAATATTTTCCAGAAAACTACATTGGCATAGCAAGGGGAAGGATGGTGATCTGCCTACCTAGATAGGAAAGTAGATGTCTGTAAGTCATTCCATCAAGATAAAAGCCACACCTTTAAAATTATTTTTAAGAGACTATTTAGAGATTGATTTTGAAAAACTTTTACCCAGGTGACAATTTCCTTAATAATTTCCATTCAAAAGATCATACCTTTGCCAAGTATAAAATTAATCCTATTTCTATATTTAAAAGTTTCAGTAATCTGCAGCTGTCTTATCTATAGAGCAGTGGGTGAAACAAGACGGTTATCATGTTCATCCAGCTGAATTTAACAGTTTTGAACAGAAATTTTAATATCTCAATAACATTAGAATTAGTAGCCAAAACCCCCTTTGTTTTTACATTCAGTAACAGGAATGTTTTTTAGAGAGAGCTAGAACTATCAAATGATTTTCCTTTTAACAACCAGTATGCAAGAGGTTAATCTTTCACTAAACAACTCAGCAATGTCACTAGATGACTAGCAAATACACTAATAAATTTGTCATTTATAAACTCTAACTAAAATGCAACTAAAAGCAAGTACTAATACTAATCAGTGGATGATCAGTTGACTTTCTCCTTTCGCCATTCAATTTCACAGCTCCTAAGCAAACATATAGACATGATAATCAATTTCTTACTGAGGTGACTCCTTTCCATTTACAGGATCTGTATATTTGACTGTTGATTATAGGCAAGCTTTGGCAGGTTCCTGTGGCAAGCAAGCTTGGAGTTAGTTCAGTCCCGCCTTCAGAAAGGAGACTTATGAAGGACAAAAAGATTTAAATAAAAATGGAGAGGGGGAGGAAGGAAAGAGCAACAATATTAAAGCCACACAGGCATTCAATAAAAAATGACAGTCTCTAAAAAAAGAGTAAAATTATTATTTTTTAAGCTTTGCTAACCCCTGTGTACAGTCCATTCTGCTGCTCACAAGTCACTTCTACGAAAGTTAAATATATTAAAAGCTCCGTATATTACCTAAGCCATTTTTGACCCCACATTGCACACTGCTACTCAGAGGAACAGACACTACAGTTCAGAGTAAAACTTGGTTGTTGGAGGGCACAAAAGGGACAAGAGCTCTCTTCGATAGCTTAGATGCTGAGGTAATGCTGAATGAAAGCAGTGGACGCAAACAAATGAATCGTAGCTTCAGGCTGGAGTAATATCAGGTGCATCTCTACACCCCGAGGGCTCAACTCCTACACTTCTTAAGTCCCTCCCCCTGAAACAACCTCCTGCAGTTTCACTTAGAGATCAAGCAGAGAACAGGTACTTCTCTCTCAGCAGTGACAGCTACAGCTTACCAACAGTGATCACCTTGAAGGTTTCAGACATCTATGTATCTGGTAAGTACATTTCTTTAGAGCATTTTTTTCAAATAAAGTGTGTTCATATTAACATCTAAAAAGTAAATCAGAAGTGTTCATTTTTCAGCTCTCTCAAAAGCCTAGGTTACTCCTAGCAGGTGCATTTACTGCACCAGTTTAAGCTTTCAGCAGAAAGTTTCAACAGGAGAGGGAAATATTTTAGTTTGAGAAAAAACTAACTCTTGCAAGTTTTTACAATAATTAATTCTTGTTGGTGAACAGTGTTTTAAGCACCTTTTTTCATATGGGAAGTTAATGTATTGAAGTATGACAAAAAGCTGTATTGCTTAAAATTGCTACGTTTAGTCTGCCAACTATTCTTCATACAGTAGTGTCGGGTTAATCTGAAAAGCTTGTATGAAAATAAGGTACTCCAGTTTTGATTTATTATTTTTTCCAGCTTCTGGGAATTTAGCACAGAAAATTGGATTGTTTTGAGTTATCCTCTCTCTAGTCAATTAAAAGTGTATTAAGACATTGAATTATTAACTTAATATTTACAAAATTTTTTATTTCTTATCCACACTGCCTAATCAACTTACTTAGTCTCTGTTTCTGTACTTCCTCTTGCACGCACACACACACAGACACATGCGTGCCCTCACACACAAGCACGCAGTCCTCTTTGATCCGTACCTTCAACACACGCTTCCTTTCCAGTCCTTACCAACCCACTCCTCTCGCCCATGTTTCCTCCTAATTAACAAACAGTTGCGTTAAAATTTATCTTTCAGTTTAAAGGAACTGGAAGTTTAGAAGGGAGTGGTAGTTAATCACTGGAAAATCTCAGCTAGAATAAAACTCACAAATCTTGTTCTTGCAACACTCTAGGTAGGTGACAATGGCATGTCCTTGAGTTATGCAATAATGCCACATCACAATATTTTAATTATAGCATGTCCTTCAAAATGTTCCACCCCAGTAAGTACTCCTGGTCAGAGAGATCAACATCACCAAAAGGATACTGCAATAATAATGGAGTGTGCATGACAAACTGTTACGTAGTTTGCTAAAGCAGTGTCCTAAAAAGAAATATAATTACCATCCCTGCTTGTAATAAAAGACATTTTGAAATTTCCTCTTTGATCAACTGGGCATCTTAAACAATTTAGACTACTTAAAGACCTAAAAAACAACATGCACATATATATATATGTACATATATATGTGTGTGTGTATGTGTGTGTATGAATACATCTGTGAATACGTGTGTATATACTTATACCCACGTACATTTTTGTTTATGTATTTATACACACACATGCACACAATGTTAAACGATATTCTTGTTTTCTGAACGTGCTAATATGTTAAAGGCAAGGAGGTACCAACAACATACTTTCAAAAATAGAAGGAAAAAAACTTGCAGCTATCAGTCTCAGGTTGAAAAGGGCTACAGATTAGAAAGCAGCGAGGAAGTATACTATTGACAAGAAACAAACAACTAAGACAACCTCAAGTTTAACCAATATTATCTGAATAACTGTTTTCAATAAAAAAAATAAATAAATAATACTACTACAATTCAAAACTAGAAAAAGAAAATTTTAACACTATATAACTACCTGCATTTCTAAAATCAGGTATACAGGAAATAAATTCTCAATCTGAAAAAAAAAAAAGTCACATGAAAATTATCATCCTGCTACCGAAGAATTTTTTCCCACTTTTAAAGGATATCACACGTTATTGCATTCAAGTTTAAGGAAAAAGAAACTACTTATTTTGATTCTTCTTTCTAATACTAAATTTTAATTTTGGTAGCACAAAACATACATTGTACAACTGTAAGTAACTAACATTATTTATAAAGAGACAGTTTTAATTGGTTGCACCTATTTTAAACCACTAATGTCTTTTCCAGCTGTATGTGTGGGATCAAATAGTTTTAATTTTTTTTAATTATGAAATATGTACCTCTGCCAGATACTCCTGTGTTTTACTTAAGAGATTGGAAGAGAAATTATCCTTCTTGTCTGGGTTTAGAAATATTTTATTACTGGCATTTTTAAACCATGAGAAAAAAAGGGATTAAATAGTAAAAGAGAGAAACAGAACATCCATCTAGCTGACACTAGCCCAAGTTTACGAAAGGGTAAACACCCTTTAAAATAAGCTACTCGTTCTACACCTCTCAAGTCCGAGCGGCAGGTTCTGGGAGCACTACTGTCTGCAGGCTAAGCATGCCATCAAAAATTTAAAAAAAAAAAAAAAAAAAAAAAAAGCGCTGTTGTAATTCTCTCCCGTGGTACACATGCCAAAGAAGCTCCAACGCTCTAAACTTTTAAGATTAAAACTGCAACAATGCATTTTATCTTATTAAGAAACGATAGTTAATACTCTGTTGAACAGGAATAACTTGAATCAAAGCTAAATACCAAGTACAAAGTCGGGGGGGGGGGGGGGGGGGGAACAGGACACACAGGAATTTTCATTATTAAGCAAAGGAAAGCTAGCAGAACAAGAAAATCTAATTAACATCTCTTTATTATAAGTGCTGCACCTGAATGCAAATTCAGACTGTTATCATAAATGGTTCAACTAAGAATGCAATGAAGTTTTGACAACAATATCTTTTTTTCAAGAATAATTAGTACAAGTATTTCCAAGAAGATATAAAGAACAACAGGTACAAACTGACTTGACCAAGTCCATTACAAACTGTCCACGTTAGTTATTCATCATTAGTCAAAGATAAATGCAACAAGCTCACTTAAGGCAGAAAAAAAAAAAAACCCCAAACAAAAAACCCCAGTTCCCTATCTGGACCTCCCCTCCTATGCTTCAATATTTTATTTATGTAAAAGCATTAGTCTTAATCTTTCACAGGAATTCTAGCTGTCATTCTTTAAAATATTTTTTGAAACTATATGATTTTTTTGTAATTTATTGAATTATCATTTAAACCAGACTCCAATGACAAGACTTTATTTAACATGCTGCTGTATAATTCAATTTTTTTTTCATTGTTACAGTGTCAGTATCCAACTCAAACAATGAAAAAAGTTTTGCTAAAACCTTAAAAATAAAAGGCTATTTCTCTACACATTCCTTTTTCTTTCAGCTATTGCACATTTAATCACTTGTTAATTTTAAAAAAAAGCTTGATTGTTTTTTCTACTTAGAAAGCAGCTTTGCATTTTTCAGGGTACCTTCACAATTACTATTTTAACAAAATTAATATTTCTATGACATCAGAAACAACATTCAATACAATTTGCTAGAATTACTATACCTGATGAAACAAGCAGCAATTCTGTAGCTTTGCCTTCAGTTTTCATAACGTGTTGCATGTCATTGTCTATTAAATAACCTCTGATTTAGGAAATGCAAAACATCTCTCCTTTAACTAAAATCTCACAGCATGTAATTACCAGCAGTTCTTTTCATAAACTTAGTATTTTAATACTACTAATCCGAACTTGTATGCAAAAAGCTTTTTTTTTTTAAAAAAATAAAAATAAAAATGTCATGCTATCTAGTCACTCTTACAATTAGTATTCCTGTAGTTTCGGGTAACACAATAGATACAGTACGTGGTTTTGCAACAGTCATCATTTTGATAATGATGCTTATAGTTCATGATGAAATCATCAGTTTTTAGATCTCTGCCATAACACATCCTATAAAATCATGAGAACTTGACTCTGAGAGTTTCTCACGCCTTCAGAATCAGTGAACATAATGGAACAAGCTGATACAAGCCCTCCTGACTTATCTACTGAGCAAATCATTAGGCTGTATAAAGTATCCACAACCTTAGTTTTTCTGAAGAAAGGCAGATAGATCACTCCCCTATAAATCAATTACTGTCAGACACTTTTTTTACCCAAATTAATACACTTGTGTGTCTGTGTTAACTATAATGCAATATGTAAGGTGCTACACAGCAGAAGAATGTGAAATGTGTTTATCAAGCAGAAGATTCTATTAGTCAGATATTGCAGTACTCATTTCTCTTAATTGAATTAGGAAGAGGAAGAAAATTGGTGTGGTTTTATCCTTCGAGAGATTGGCCACTTTTGAGGTATCCATTGAGATTAGGCTGTTAGGAAATGCCATGCCAGTTAAAAGAGGGGGTTGGTCAGTCTCTGAAAGAGCCAAGTCAGCTACCCAAGTGCAACCAATCCACTCCACCCTCATTTCACCAAAGCAGGAAATTCCCTCCTCTCTCTCCCCAACCGGCCTGACAGGCTTGCCCCATAACCAGCTGCTGCCAGGACCTGCCTCTTCTCATCCTGCCCACCTCCGCTTCTCTCTCAACAGCTCCACCTAGATTTCTACTTTCATCTTCTGAATGAATGTTCCTTCAGTTTTCAAAGAAAACTCCTTCAAGCCAGTAGCAGCGGCAAGTGACTAGCACTGCTGAAAATTAGGCCACTTCTGTGACTACGTTGAGGTGTGGAAGGATGTCAAACTTGAATGTATGTCTATCTCAAATCTGGCATCTAGCATTTTTGTTTTGTTTTAAAAAACCCCACAACACACCCGTATGTAATATGAAGGGGAATACAGTTAAAAGAATGCATTACTTGGTATTTAGTTCCAATGTTCCACTACAGCTAATTTTAAACTTTGTGTTACAGTTCCTGCACTACCAGTTGCAAAAGTGTTGTTTTCCGGCACCCCCTCTTCCCTGAGACACCGCAGGAGTTGGCTTCCTCTCTTCACCTGGGAAGAAGGATTCTAGAAACCTGAAAAACTGGAAGCATCAAGAGGCTAAAACTGAGGAAAGCTAACCACAAGAAAGTTTTTATAAAGTACCATTACATTTAATTGTTTAAAGCAGAACAAAAATGAGTCTCCTCAAAGAACGTAAACCAAAGAAGCCTCATTACATCCCAAGACCACCAGGAAAGCCATTTAAGTACAAGTGCTTTCAGTGCCCCTTTACTTGCAATGAGAAATCCCATCTTTTTAACCATATGAAGTATGGCCTCTGCAAAAACTCAATTACTTTAGTATCAGAGCAGGATCGCATTATCAAGTGTCCAAAGACCAGTTCCTTGGAGTCCAAACAGATCAACCAGCTTGAATCTACAGTCAAACCAACTTCTTCCAAATCTGTCACAAATGGACTGTCAAATCTCGATTCAAAGCCTCAATATCCTTTTGCAAAAGAAGATGCCAAGGAGAACGTTGAATTACAAAACCAGGCAACAAACACAGCAATTCAAGGACAAAAACCTGCAATTCAGAAGGAATTAACCCCTGCCAGTACTACAGCAGAAAGTGCTATCAGCATGCAGCCTCTATTGGACAGCATTGTAAGACCCTCAGCTTTTGTTCCTGTAGGAGAACACAGAGATAGTAAAGGCCCAGAAAATAGTGAAGTATCTGAAATTATATCGCTCTCTAACAAAAGTTCACCCTTTCACACTAAGTCTGCATTTCATGCACCAAGTCACCCATGGAAAGCAGGTTCTACTTTCCTCCCAGAGTTTCCACATAAAGTTGCTCCCACAAAAGGCTTTGGTTCCATTTCACCTTACATGCAACCGATGATTCCTGAGTACTCACCCCATTTTTATGAGCATAGGCTAGCTATCTACACACCTTACTTGCTTCCAGGTAATTCAGAGTGTGAAAGCTCTGCTCTGTCTGTCTATGGCACACAAGATCAAAGACACTTTCTTCCCCACCCTGGGCCACTTCCAAAACCCATAAATCCATCAGCTTATGAACACTATCGATTGTTCCAACAGTATCATTCCACTCCTCCGATACCTTATGGATTTTGTAGGCCAACAGATCCTCCATTTTACAGATTTTCACATGTAGCTGGTATTAACAGAGATCAAAATTCTCATCTAATGGAAGAAACTACCTTGCTGTATCCAGCTTCTTTGAGCCCATCCCAACAATATCCTCTAAGTTCACATAAAAAACAAGCAGATTATGAAAAAGAAATTACATTATTGCATGCCAAAAGTCATTCCAAAGACGACCAAAATGAAAGAGAGAATGCTAAAATGAGCCCTCTTGCAGGAAGTGCTGCAACAGGCTCCCCCGGCAGACCTAGCCCAACCAACTTCACTCAGACAAGCCATGCATGCGAAGGCTTATTTGACCTTTCTAACAAGTCATCTTCCGCATCGCTTGGCAAGTATGATCAACCAGAAGAAAACTTCACAGCTTTCAGACCTGTGAGAAAAAGCACTGATCAACCAACTCTACTTCAAAGTGTGCAGACACAGCAAGATAGAGGAGAATCACCTACCAGGTAAAATAGTAAAATCACTTTGCAAATTCTTGTCAGATTTACTAGGGACACACAAAGATAGATGGACACATTTCATGCAATGCCCCCAAAATATATTTAAATTTACAGCATTGAGATAATTTGTTCTATGTTAACTGTGCAAAACACAGTACAACTCACAGTTGCTATAGTGAGTAGACCACTCATTTTCCTTAAGTATATCAGGTATTTCCAATACCATTACCATGCACGTGTCTGTACATTTCAGGAAATTATCTGTGTTACAGTGATGTATATGGTGAAAGGGACTTGGGGGAGTTAAAGAAGAAACAATAAAATTGTCAGACTTCTAGACAGATTTTTTTTTTCTTCCTGCTCACTTTCTCAGCCCCAATTTAAAAAAGCAACTGATAGTGAATTCTCTTTTCTCCTCATTTCTTTCAGCATTAATGTCACTGATGAAGATTCACACACACAGAACGAATGCCATAACAGTGAAGGCTCACTGTCCAACACGGAAGAAGACACAGGGATAGTTCCCCTTAATCTTTCAAAAAAGGCTGACACAAACACAGGACCTATTCATGAGCATGCATACAAAACCACATCCAAAACAGAAAGTCAGAACTTTCTGGAATTGCAAGACATGCCTCTCAACCTCTCAGTAAAAGATTCCTGTAACACAGTAAGCCTGAAAACATCATTCCACAGTCCATCTCACGATAATGGTGCTGCTACTTCTCCAAACACCAAAAACGAAACCTCTGGAGCAGATGCATGTAACCCCAAGAACCCTATTAACAGTGCCTGTGACAAATCTTCTTTTGCAGCTCCCTGTAATGAAGCTCAAGACTTAAGAATAATTGACAGCTGTGATGAACAGAAACAAACAGCAGCTGTAGCTCTCTGTCAGCTAGCTGCGTACAGCCCGAGCAAAGTTAGAATGGACAACGAAGGACAGAGTCCTCAGGACAGTAATGCTTCATGTACAGAAGCTACTCTTAATTCTTCTGATACTCAGGATACTCAGTGCAATCAAAAAGTAAAAGGACAAAAAAGGACAAATCAAAAAGAATCGGCAAAATCACAGCAAGGCACTAAAAGAGTAAGGCCAAATGACTGTAGCAGAGTCTTCACTTTAAGGAAGAGAACAAGAGTATCTTAATACTTCACATTCCAGTGAGTTTCTGGTCATAGAAGCCAGTTACCAGCAGCATCATAAAATTCCTACAAACCATCTCTTATTGGGTTTGGTCCATGACAAGATACATTCAATCTCTCCCATGTAAATAATGTTCATAATTTTATATTAATATTTTTAAGTAACTGAACTTTCCCTTGTATAAGCTCAGATTTTGATGAGTGAATTTTTGCATTCATTACTAAAGCCAAAGTATATTAGATGAATCTTTAAGGTTTTTTGCAATTGTATTAATGTAAAATAACTTTTACAACTTCTTTTCTTAAAAGATGCTTAAGCTCTAGAGATAATATTGTTCAGTAACATACTGTCATAGTCTTTTTCAGGCTTAATTTCACTTAATAGGGCTTTTTTGTCTTTTTTCTTTGAAAATCTTTTTATTTCACTGTGCAGTAGTTTGAATAAGCTTAAGATTAAACCTGCCTATTTAGAATTTACTGTAAAAACTGTTTTGTGTATGAATGCCCTTTGCCATTATGCCATAATACAGAACAACAGACCAAATTTTGTTACTCAGAGGCAGACGACAGTTTAAACAAACTGATCCAAACCTTGTATACGCAAGCTTTTCTTATGTTGACTAAGAACAAGACTCAAGTTAAACCAAAGAAAGCCTGCACTAATTTAACAAATGCAGTTTATGTTCACCTTTAACTGAACCACTGTGAAAACAATACTGAAAATTTGAAGATCTAAACAATTTAGATGCCTAGTCCTTTGAGGTTAGACAGACACTGGGCAACCTTCAAACTCCAAGCGTAAAAGGTTATTTATATAATTTATTTCACCTGAGGCAATCTCTCCTGGTGAAGGTGTTATTTCAGTATACATGTATCACTAATTATCAGTTTCAGTGTGCTTCTACATACATCCTAAAACTACCTTCTTCTTCTATAACTGTGTATATAAACTTGCAATTTTTCAAATAAATCTATGACCTGTACTTAAAATATATGGAAAGTCATTAATGAACACAAATACATTCATTACACTATCTGTAACACATATTTGGAAGAAAAATTAGCGACGAAATTGCTAGCTAAATTTTCAATTTACAAGTAGAATTTGGCATGGAATACCCATCAACTCTAAAAAAAGGAGGTTCCTTCAGTGAAGGAAGTTCATTATGCAGATTAATTCATCTGTACTTTAGCTCCCTATGACGAACCTCAGAGTTCCCTCTGCCTTAAAGCTTATCGAAACTTCTACAAAAGACAAGAATATCAATCTGAGTTTGAACAAAGAATATGTTATATATCCATATGGAATATGATAACAGAAAAAGTCCAATTAACTCAAATTACAACAGCAAGGCTGTAAGAGGAAAAAGAGCTTCTTTCTAGGCCAAGTTTAAAGCTTCAAGCTTAGGGATGTATGCTACCAAATCTGTAATTTCCAAACATGAAATTACGGAGTCTAGCATTGCCGCTGCTGTTTTTTAAACTACATGAAGTTATTTGCCTCACTAATCTCTGGAAGCAGAATGTTTCCTAGTTTCCCTTATCCATAATTTAAGAAGAATCTCATGTATCTCTTTTATTGTTAATTTGAATTTCTTTAAATCAATAAGGAAAAACCTTTTGGTGGTTTTTCATACAATTCAAGGATTAATTCTTCACCATCTCTATACAAATATTGTTCCTAAAAACAAGTTCCATTGATGAAGTCTACCTCATCTCCATTCCTCAAATTAAATAAAAACTAGGCAAAGGGAACCATGAAGGTTAACTACTCAAACAGCTCTCCATACCTTGATTAACTTGATTTCTGTCCTTCCTAACAGAAACCTTTCTAACTCAGTGTCCGTAAACAAATTATTGTAGGGCTCCAGTTCCTTTAGAATAACAAAGTCAGTCCTAATGCTTATCTAACTATTCTCTTGCTGGAAATTATACCTATTACCTATGGTCTTGTTCTGGTCACTGAAAATAGTTGTCAAAAGTATAGGTTTTCTTTTAAGAGGAAGAGTATAAGCTTTCAGCTTTGTCTTCCCTCAACCAAACAACCTTAGTTCCTTCAGTCTTTCCCCGTCAGTCTTATTTTCTGTTCTTCTCATGATTCCTGCTGCTTTAGGCTAGCTTTCTTTAAATAATCTTTTAAGTGTGATGTCCTAAGATGAGTACCCTATGCACATAATTTTAGTATCAAGTGAGATGGAAGGATTACCACACTGTTCATGACTTCTTTTTCACCATCTTGTTCTACTAAGATAAATAAAATTGCAGAATGATATGGGAGACCCACATGAACTTTTACATCCTTTCCTGTATAACTGCTGCCTAGAAGTGACTCCCTATGTCTTGAATTGTGTAGTTACTTATTCCTAACTAGGAATACTACTTTGCACTTGTCCTAATTTCTTAAATAATTTTGTAAAGGACAATTTGAACATAAGTCTGTCTTTCAAAGTACAACACAGTTCCTCTTAAGACCACTGTGTTAACTTTTCTTCCAACTTCCAGAATGCATTCCTTTGTCTTTCTCCAAATTACTATAATCAACTTTGAATTTCTACATTAATAGTGGATTGGATAACTTACATAAAGCAAAACTGAATAAGACAGACTTGCAAATTAAACTAGAATATACTGTATTTAGTATAATTATTTTTTCAAATTAATTTAAATGGAAAAGGTCCAATAAAGCACAAGGAAAAAAAAAAACAGAGAAGGGACAATGTCAAGTGTGCCATGGCTATTCTGCAGCCTATATCTGCTCAGCAATAATAAAGGTTTGACTCTGATGAAGATATAACATGATTTGTCATTACCAGTTATATTCTTCACTAGCTGCATCCCATTTTATGTCCAAGTCTTTCCAAATTATAACCCTACAAATTCAGACTACCTCTTTTTACTCATCCTTCACTCATACCATTCTGCCTTCTATATAACATGTTCTTGAGTATCAGATAACCAAAGAAGTTGCAGTTTAGTCAAGATAGTCTCCAGTTAGGTTTCTTACCCATCTTCTTCCATAATGACTGTTGGAATTCTTAGCACTGTTTTATTAAGAAACTTCTAATTCCTATAAAACTGTTTTTCCATAGATCTTTATGCCTAAGTCTTTCCCAGAAAGACTTTGCTGCCATGATTGTGTTCTCTCTTTCCCTTCCTCCCCTATCTTAGCTTTATATTCTTCCACCCCAGTAACAGAAGGCTACTTCGTATGCAATCTGACAAATTAAAAATTTGCATATAAACCTATGTATATTAAAATCACCTTCACAGGCAGCAATACATTTTCACTGCACCTCTGCAGAAAAAGAAGGGTGTGAAGGATACAACTATCATCCCCATTCTACCTACACAAAAACTAAACCTAAAACGTGAAGACAAATGGTTTCATAGCACAGGTCAAATCACTAGCAGAGTGAGGATTCACTCATGTCTTTTGCAGTCCTGTACAATATCAAACTTGCATGAAACTTCCAGTTTAGATTTAAAAAATTATATTAGATGAGGCTATCCTGATTCCTTGATAGAGGTGTACAGTTTCAGTTTTGTTAGAACTAAAATAGAGGCTTATGTTTGGATGACTTCCCATTCTTAAAGTTGTAGGGTTTTTAACTGTTTCATCTTTATCATACAAAGGCAAAAGTATTAGAAAAGGGAAACCAACTGAAGGCTAGCTGCACAAAAATTCTCACATGCAAAACAGATACCATACTGAACATGAACTCTTTTCAAGAAGACAGAATAATAAACTGTTATTAAATACCATATTTTACAGTTTCTTCTAGGACAAGTCAACAGATCTTCAAAATAGAAAAGATCTGGCAACCTAACTTACCAGTATGAAATACCAGTTTTGAATCATTTTTGAAAACTAGTGTTCAACTTCTCTGTTCAACACAGGAGTACCAAATGACATCAAAAGAACCATCTAGCTCAAGATATTGCTGTAAAAGTGCCCAATCCTGGATGTGTACTACTACAGTATCCCTTTGTCAATTCAACTCTGTTAAAAAATTGACCAAAAATCACAAAACAGAGAACTACTACTTTCACATTAATATCTCTGTATTTCAATGTACATTGATACATACAGAACACACAAAGAAACAATTCCTCTGCCCTGTTGTTTTTCCTTCCATCTTGATCTTTCAAAAACCAAAATTCAAAATTTTCAAATATTCAAAAATACAGTAAATTATTTACAGTTTACTAAGTTATGCAAAATTGGCCTCTGAAATTTAATCAGAAACAAACAGCATAAGCTACTAGCTTTAAAGAGCAACTTAGTCATCAATTATTTTATATATTCTATTTAAATAATGACACTGACACAATATACAGACATACAGAATTATTTTTATACAACTGTACACAGAAACATGGGAGGAAGAAAGAAGAAAACCCCAAGAAACTAATTTCATTTTGGAAAGAAAAATTTATTAAGTATAAAAAAGGCACGCCCAAGGCAATGCTTTTGACAGAAGTACCTTAAATATCCCCATAGGCATATTTTTTACTCTAGAATTCAATACTACAGTCATTATTCAGCACACTCACATCAGCAAATTCCAGCCTATTGCCACACATTCAAGCTCTAATACTATAAATTGTTAATTCGTGAACTTACTAACATTCAGCAACTACAACTCACCATCTGAAATTCGGGAAGGGAGTAACAATCCTCTTCTGCCTAATTCAGCCAGAGCCAGGCATCCACCATGCCATGCATTGTCTGTTTCCTGGAAACTAATTTTAGAACAAAGACAAGTTTTGTTAAGACTAGCCTTCCCTTTTCAGATTTCATTTTTCAGTGAATTCCTACCATTTTAAAAGACACATAATCCAAACCAGCATGTGTTTATTGTGTTATTAATTCTGTTAGACTTCTAAAATATAAGAATGACAAGTTGAACATGTTTTCTTTCCCATTTTGTGTAACATAAATACTGCTGTAAACATGATCAAATAAGCAAAAAACCTATTTATCAATATAAATGTAAACTCAATACAGAAGACTACAATACCTGGAACTCATCAAGAAAAGGAAAACTTTCTAGTACACTGGCAAAAGATGCACATTTACAGAACATACCCAAACAACCTAAGGAATTTAGTGCCAAACACAGTCCTTAACTAGCAAAAGAAGTTCAAGTGATAGTTTCCAATAAACGCATTATACGAGCTTATGTAGTAAGCAAACAGTGTTGTTTATCCACCTTTAAAAAACATAAACCAGAGCAACTTGCAGTGAATGCAAATATCAAAAATGGTACACAATTTTTGGTGGACTGGCAGATAAAGGAGTGAAAAGGGGAAAGGCTGCACGCTGCATGACTAAACATGCAAAAAGTTCATTTTGTATTAAACTAGGAATACGAATCTAAGAATAAAATGCTGAACAGACAAACTAGGTCATATCAAAGCTTCATCTCTCCCAGTATCCTGTCTCTGACATGGACCAATAGCAGATGCTTGGCCAAAGACGAAGCGTACAGGATCATTCCCTTATTAGCCTCCTCCTAGCTTTGGCAATCAGCAGTACGGAGACTTTCCAAGCCAGAGGTTGCAACCGGAATGTCATATTTAATAACCTCTGATGGGACTCTCTTCCATTAATTTGTATAATCCCTTTTTGAACTCCCTTTACACTTTTGGCTTCTATAACATCCTGTGGCAATGACTTCCACTGTTTAATTATAATTGCGTGAAAACGTACTTCCTGATGTTTCCCAGTTCTCACATTATGAGAATGAATGAATAGTAAACAATTACTTGCTTTCCCTCTTTCTTTCATATTTATGATTTTATATACCTCCACTATATCCCTCTGCTTTTTCTTTCCACTTGGAAGAATCCCCATCAGTTAAATCACTTTTCGGTGATTCAGCTTTGTTATCTCTTCCTTTCCTAATAATATCTAACATTCCACTTGCCTTCTTTTTTCTGACAGCTGCTGAGCACTCCGCTGACATTTTGACAGAACTATCACTGACTTCAAGATCTCTTTTCTGAGTAGTAATAACTGTTTTACAGCTAGGTGCATTTTTCCCAAAGTGCATTAGTTTGCATTCAGTAGATATTATATGAAATATGTTATTTACTCTCTAGTTACTTAACTTAGGCTTATATAATATTTTCTTTTCTGTCACCTTTAGTTTTCACTACATTAGCTAATTTTAAATCATCAAGTGATTTCCTCACACATTGTACACCTTTTTTCCAGAATCCTTTAAAAGTATGTTGAACAGCACAGGGCTCATTCCATACAGACCCTTGCGGGACTGTGCTCATTACCTCACAGCACTGTGAAAAATGATCACTTATTTATTGCCTGTCTCTTGTCTTTTAATCTATCTACATATAAGAAATCTTATCCCAAGAGATATAACTTAAAGTGCCTCTGATGAGCAACTGACTTATTTTTATTTTGGGCACTAGATATTTAGTGCAAAGAATACAGAAGAGATTCCCTTTGTCCTTGTCTACACTTGTTCCCAGGTGTTTCTGAAGAAAGCAGGTCACTCAATTACTAGTTGGATTACTCAGCCCTATGACTTGAAAAACAAGGAAAGAAAACACAGTGAGTACAGGTCTTTGAAGCTCCAGGGATAATTGAGATCAGCAGCACCCCTTAAATTAATCACAGTAACGCAGTGGAAGTATCAGCTAAGTAGATACTTTCCTTGCAAGTTTTTAAGACATTATACCTCCTTTTTTTAATGTGTTATCTTTTGAGCTGGTACTTTTAATTTGTACTCACAACCAATATGAGAAGATTTTTTAAAACTGAGTACATCTGAGTGACAAACTGAACATTACCAATATTTTTTGCCAATAAAAAAATTCTTTTTGTTATTAGCATAGTCTAAAACACTAGTTTAGATCTTAAAGTTCAAGTACTCAATGTAGACCTGATGAGCAATTTGATATTAAAAAAAGCACGATACTTGTTTAATAATTCAGTCCTTTACACGCTCTACATGGATGCAGAAACAAGACATCCAACAACAAAGCGCATCAAAAGAACATCCTAGCAGCTATATGTGATCAAAATGAAGTTGCAGCTAGCCCAAAAGCCTCCCTCTCACATGGCCAACAGTATGTGCCTTAGGTATAGTATAAGAACAAGCATAGCGCAACACCCTCCAAAACACTTCCAAACTCTGGCATATTGTGAACAAGTTTGCAGAAACAAAAAACGTTTTTTGTTCAGGCAAACACTCTTAGCATACACAACATCCTGCGGCAAGAAGTTTTTACAGTTTAACTATGTGTTCTGTGAATAACCACCACCTTTCCTTTACTCCAAACCTGCTACCTGCTACTTTAGTTTGCTTCTAATAACAAAAAATCTAGAGGGCAATGATTTCCATGCCATTCATGATTTCATAAACCTCTATTATACCCCATTTATTCCTCACTCTTCCTAGACATTTTAGCCTCCCCTCACGTAGAGATCGCTTTTTATTTCTGGTGATCCTCAGAGACCTTTTGAATATAATTACCAGTTCTACTATGTTTCTGAAGATGCACACAACACTCAAGACAGGAGCACACCAGGAATTTTGAAAGCAGCAAGTTAATGAGCATTTTTAATTTTTATTTCTCTGAAGTTCAACTTCAGTCCTTCTACATTATTTTAGAATAGGGTCAAGATGAAGGATTATTAGTAATTTCTTTATTGAACACCCTTAGCATGTCCATGCCTTAGGTTTTGAAATCTGGGAGAAGGAGGGCAACAAAATTTACAGATTTTTAGACCTCTCTTCCTAACTGTTGTCCTCATGTTTCATAAGCAGACATGTTTCAGATGCATGTGAAGTGCAAAATAAAATTTTTACCTAAAACAGTCCAGTAGAGACCCAATCACATCATCTGCTAATTCTTTTGGAAGTCTTCCAGTTATTCTACCAATTCTTCAGAAGTTAAAAGAAAAAAAAGCATACAGTGATTCATTAGTACTGCATTTGATGAATACGTCCTATAAAAAATTTAGTTACTGGAAACTTACAATAAGATGACTGACTTCAAGATGACAATGCACTACCCTAACACCATTACCCTAAAACAACAATCTCAAACTCGAAGCAAAAGCTGCACAGTAGTGAACTTAACACAGAAATACATTTTTTA
The DNA here is from genome assembly GCF_947461875.1 of Haliaeetus albicilla. Taxonomy (NCBI): domain Eukaryota; kingdom Metazoa; phylum Chordata; class Aves; order Accipitriformes; family Accipitridae; genus Haliaeetus; species Haliaeetus albicilla. The sequence continues at coordinate 33,303,586 of NC_091494.1, forward strand.
GAGTGGAAGAAAAAAAAACATTTTGAAGAAATGCTACATTACACCCTTCAAATCAAGTCTTATCCAGAATGTTTATTTCCAAACCTATCTAAAACCTTCCTGAAGAGAAGCCTAATTTCATATCAGAAAAACATACAAATATGGCTTTATACCATGAGCTGCGCTAAAGCCATTTGAAGTAACTGTGAATACTGACAGTACACACAAATTATCAAACATGGATTACATCAGACTGTATTTCTATGTTGTTTATTTTAGTTTATTAGAGTAACATAAGAAACCTACCCTTTTGCTGCAGACCACCTGACAATAGTGTCTTTGTCTTTCAGTCCAACCAACAGTTGCTCTGCAGATAATTTTATTTAAACAAAACAGATTATTCTCATTTAACAACAGAAAGATTTAAAATGTTCAAAATTCATTTTCCTCTTAACATAACTGCCTCTTAGTTTAAATAAAAATATTTGTATCTAGATTTCTTCTATTTGTCACACAAGTACGACTTGAAATCAAAAAAACAAGAAAGATGTCAAAATTGTTTTCTAATAGAGAAAATTTGGTTTGAAATTTTAAGTACTGTGGAAGATTCAAAATGGTGCTCATGGTGCTTTTTTCAGTGGTTCATTAGATTATTCATAAAAGTCTTCTGATGCAATTTTTGCCTATTTATATACAGCATATCCACCAGCAAGCTAGCAGAGGACCTGCTGTATGACTGCATACTAATAAAAAAAAAAAAAAGCTGTTCCTTTGATACTACCACAGCTTAAAAATTTAAACCGTAATTCTTTAGTTTTCATGTACCACGAGTTTTTGGTTTTCATTATGAATTTTAATTCATCCTTCCATCTGTGAAAGGTTCATGATATCTCTTTCATATTACTGGATAAAATTGGTAAAACATATTTCAGTAACTCCACCCCCCAACCCAACAACAAATGCTACAGTATTGAGTTTCTGCTCAAGATACTGAAATCTAAATCATTTGACAAAACTATAGTATATTTTAATCAGTTGCATAGACTGAAATTTATATAGTCTTTCCAATTGTTTAGCACAGATACCCACATGACTGTCTTAGCCCTAAGCAGGTTGTTTTCCAATAAACGTTTAATTTGCAGGCATTACAATACTTCCTGTCCAGTTTTAACACACCTACAACATTTTCAATCTCTCCTGGAATATCATATTCCTCTTCTTCATCAGCTTCATTAGCAGCAACTGTTATCATTTGATTCTGCACAGCTGAACTCTGAGCTTGCAGATTGGCAGCCAGAGATCGACAGCCACGCTGGTATCTGCACAAGAAACAGACATAGGTAATTTATTTTTCTGATTTAAGTTCCAACTGAAATAGGTACATACTGTCATAAAGCCTGCTTGTCAAGTTACTACACCTCCCAGTGTACAGCTCTCCAGTTATTTAGGGGTTGCTTTAAAGGAAAGGGAAAAGTATCCCATTCTCCTCCCTCCTGACCCAGTTGTCTCTTTTCCAAGGTGAGAAGAGCTAGACTATTTAAATGGTTCCTTTTCATTATCTCTCCCTTTCCTGTTTCAGTATAACCTACTTTCCACTGCTGACAATAAAGAGAGGCAAAATTCCCATGCTCTAAAAACCTCTCCAAAAAAAAAAATAAAATTAATAAAATCAACTTATTAAAAATTGTTTTTTAAATGTTAAAGGTAGCTTAGTACTTTCTGCCCAAGCTGTACTCAGATATTTAGCCTGTGGTGTAGATACATTCTTACAAAAGATATACTTTACATGCTAAACTGACTTTTGCCATTAGGCAAGGTACACTCTCCATCTAAAAAGAATTTTCTATGCCTAAGGACGTTCTCAAAAGTTGGTAAAAGAAATACAATAAAAATAGTCACCAAGGGAGCCTGCAATTTTAAAATATCAGTGCGAGAAATCTAAAAAAGAGTTTGCCCTCTGGCAATAAGTAAAACCAGACACCAAAACCTGACTAATATGCAAAACGAAAGTGGGATTGCAAACTACTTTTCCCCTGTGAACTTTCTATCGAATCAGGGTAGAACTATGTAATGGAAAAAGTTATGTTCACTCTTACAAAATTGTACTAAATCAACTTCAGTAACAAAGGTTACTGTCTTCCCATCTTTACCAAGTTATGCATTATATAGGGACAGGCTTCTGCTTGTGTAATGTGCAACATGAAAAGTCAGAAGACTTGGCTTGTCACAGCACTATAGTTTACTATACGAAAATTGAAAAAAAATACAGGAAACTAAATACAGTGGAAGAAATTGACTTTTTCCAAATAGTGCAAATGAAGAATGTATTCATTCCCAAATAACAGAGGGATTTCTTTCTTTCTCTTTTAGGGGAGGGGAGGTCAGGAGGGCAGAAGGCCAGTAGTCAAATGTATGGATTTAGGTACTTTTAAGTTTTTTGAGTGCTTTTGGATTTATTTGGTTTTTTAAACTCTTTCAGCTTTAAACTAACCTCCATTTTGCTACCTTCGGTTTCACAAATGTCAGTCCAAGTCGTTGAACAAGTTTCATCCCTAGCTTGCGAAGAACCATCTGATTACTTTCTGACAGCTTGCAATTATCAAGACACTCAAGTACAGTAGCAGCTGTAAAAGAAAATAAACACTCTAGAAAAATTGGTTTTAAAAAAAATCTCAGTAAGAAAATTTTGTAAAGTTTTGAAAGTTCTTTAGAAGATTTAGATTTTTAAAGGTATTACTGAAATGCAAATGCCTTATTACCTACTTTGTAGTAGCTTTGACACTGGTCAAATAGTGGTAATATCCTCTACCTACCAAACAGGAAGGATTGCTTTAAAGATTACTTTTGACTATGAAAATTATAATGATTCTAGATTCTGAGAGTATTTATGTCTCTAATTCTCACTGGAAGTAACACATTCAAGTATCTTTTGGGGTCTAAGATTTTTCAGTAGTCTAACAGAACCAAGAGTCAGAAAATCTAATTCGTTTACTCTGCAGCTAGTTTCTGCATACTAAGAAAGCATTCCCTTTCCTCATTTATTATTTTCAGGCAGCACCAACTTAATTCCTCTGGCACAGAAATTTTTATGACAATGAATGTCTATAAACATTTAGACATGAGAAATAATGTGTATGTGTAAACAATCAGCAACAAAACCTTTCATTTGGGCACATCAAAGGTAACAAAGTTATTTGTCCAGCAAAGTAAAAAAACATAGACAAAAGGAGCATCTTAGATTAAGAAGTATAAAGTTCCAGGATTTAAAATTTTCACAAGGGACACATTCCTGTTACAAAAAAACCAGTCCTTTTGCATTTTCAGCCTGAAACAATTAATGATTGTTTTGAAGGCTGATCATTAGTTAATAAAAACTAACAACTTGGGCTCTGAAGGACCTAGCATTCTTGCTATAAGCACTGGAAATATGGAACCACACTGCCAAAATACTCTGCAACCTCTTACTCCAGTCTCATATCAGGGTTTTCAAAACACTAAGAGATCAAAAATAGAACAATTGTTTAAAAGGCTGAGAAATTGTAGGATGTGACTTAAAAATCTGTTTTTAAAAAGGCTTATGATTTATCCGGACATACTAAAATATTAATAATACATGCAGACAAAAAGGTAAAGCCGGTAATGACTATTACTTCGATACATTCCAGCAACCTGGATTTTTTTCCAGTTGTAAAAGCTAGAGAGACTAATGGTGTTGGAGGAAGAGACTGCAGAAACATCAATATTCACAGATAGAAAAAAAATTAAGAATACATAAATATAAACATCCTCCAAGTCCTGCCAACTTGTGAATCACTAACATATCTACAGACCCATGCAAATGGCTTCAGGACTAGTGCTTATTTTAAATCAAGTTCTATGTTGCAAAAGATTTCTAACAGTATCTTCCTTTGACATTTGTCTATTATTTTTTTCTATTTGATCCTCAGATCTGCCATAACCTGTGATAATTAAATATCTTTGATATTTTTTGTCTCTCACATTTTCTTATCCCCAACAGATTCTGTCTGAATATTTGCTTCTTAGTTGTGAGCATTCTATCTTTTCTATGGTAAATTTATTCATTGGTATGCCCCGATGTTTCTCTTATTACCAGACTCATAACTACTTAATAGTCTTTCTATATGCCATAGGCAAAAACATTTAATTTTACCAGCAGGGTTAATGTTGTGAGCCAAGTATCTTCTTTTCATATCAATTATGACCATTGTGTTGTACAGCTGCATCTTTTAAATTACATAATTTTGTGTTGTACCATATTTTATCTAGCCTGTTTATTATTCTGCTTATCTGGCAGTCTTATTACTCTTTAAGCTTCCACAGTGCTGTCTGCTATTTCTATGCAATGACATTCCTCAGTATTTTCCATTTGTTCCTGACCAGCTGTATAGCACATATGTCATTCCATTCTGTTTGTCTTCACTATCTTATCTCCATCTTTACCCATATCTCAGGCATTTTGTAAGGAAGCGTCTGTATCTCCAACATGGTAACCGGGACAATGAAACTGTTTCCAGCACTAGATCTACGAAGTTTCTTCTTGGAAGTCAAAATAATTCTACTAAGTGAAATCATAAGCATTCTAAAGTGAATTTACATCATTGCTTGATTCCCGTGAATAGCACAAGCCAACATTTCTGGTGCTTTGATAAGCTCCACAAAACTGACAAGTCTTTTGTAGTGTTTTGTAATTAGCCATCATCTTTCCCTACCTCTCTTTACCGCTATCAATAAAAAACAAGCTAGTATTTTGCAGTCAGTTCTGACCATATTCCACAATTCACCAGGAGATGAATATAACTCCAACATGCAGCTACACTGTTCAGAAACTTCTGTGCTCTCCTTTTGGGTACCCGTCTATCCCTAACTGTATCCATTATAATCTCTTTTCACTAAAACCTTTTTCTCATTTCAACAGTATCGCTACATGATTCCAGCTGGGTGCTGTACACACCAGGTTCTTTAAACTTGGGTTTTCCAAAGTCCTGTGCTTATATTAAAACTTGAAGATTTTCTGCAAAATTTTCAGCAGTAATATGAATACCAGTTTATGTTCTAATGAAGTTTTAAAAATATTTTCCACATCTTATAGTTTATATGTTTTGTGTTCAGCTCCTGTATTATAGCAATGGCCAATGTGATCACCTGCCAAATCCTTTGATGAGCTGTTCCAACATAACATTCCCCAGTGGTGTCTCTTCCTCCCTCACTGTCATCTCTTCTTTTTCTCCCCTCATTTTGCATGCTTTATAACTTCCCTGTTGATTTCACTCGTTACAGCATCACTTGTTATCGGTTTAATCTTTTTTTACTTTTTTTATTGGAAAGGCTTTAAAAACAGAAATCGGGTTATTACAAACTTACCATACGGTAAACAATCTTCTCTTTTGCCATGTTTAAATAACTGTGCCTACAATTAAAACAGGGAAAACAGACATGAGAATATAGAGATTCTAAACCACAATATATCAAGCATGTAGTTCTAAAATACTTTTTAATGTTCCTGCAATAATCTGTAGTGTTTACTAATTTAAATAGCATAAAAGGAAAAGAGTCTTAGGGTACATTTGTACTTCTTTGTAAGTCAATGCAAGTCAAGGATACTGTGGCCCAGCCCTCCCCTCCCACCCATACAATCATGCAGGCAGCCAACGTTGGCCAAAAAACACTCAAGAGAAAATGGAAGAGAAAAAAAAAGGGGGGGGGGGGGGTAAGTGGTGGTGGAATAAAAGACACTAGTTTTCAGCCAGCTCAGCTCTCTGAACCATCCAGCTCAGTGCTTGGTCACACAAGCTCAATGCAGGTGCAACCACAGCACCTATTATCTCAAACAGCTCATGTTGCTTTGAACCTCTAAAAAGTGAAGCAGAATTTGTAGAACATGAATAAGGGCAGAATAACTAGGGGAACTCTATATCCTGTTTGGGACTTCTTGGCACTGAACGTCTCCAAACTGCACAAGCCTAGCTCATGATTTAGACGACCCAGGACACATACACATCAACGCTTTGGTCACTGCTAAGAAGCACGACAGATGGACACACGTGAGCGAGCTTAGTTATTAGTAGCAACCACACACTGACAGCCAAGACACAGTACAGGCTACACTGCTGAGTATTTTACCCTGTTTCTCCAACAGCTTTTGAGATCTCCATGTTAAACTAAACATAACCAGCTACAGAAATCTCTTGACTGCAAGCCTGCTACAAATATACCTCCAACAGGAAAAATTTAATTCCTGTGCCAAGGGATTTAAAGAAGCAAAGAGCTTCCAAAATAATTTTATATACAATTAAATATCCCACTAAGATTAAGCCCCACCACTAGAGTGAGACGAATGGACTATTAACACCTGACAAAAACATGTTACACATTTAAAGTTTCCTCAGTCCACATAGTATGCATCAAAACTACTGTGTTCAGTCACTTATTTTTCCTTGCTTTGCCATTCACCAGAAGAAAAATGTTCCTCAATAAATATGCCTAGGAGTTAAACAAGAACAGACTTACCTTAAAAATATGTACTTTCTCACACATACCAAACACACACATGCCTCCCGTACTGCAGGTGTGGTTAAGAGCAACAAGGCAATAAAAACACCTTTAGGCTATGTACCCATTCTATTTTGTTTTGTTACTAAATTGCATTTTAGGATCCTAAATGAGCACTTCTGATCAGCTCTACTACAAGCTATATAGGGGAATTTGATAATGTATGTTGAATTATTTAAGATTTTTAATGCTTTTATGAGTAACTAGGCAATTAAAAGGCATCCTGTAAAAACTACATTTACAAAGCAGTAATGATACAGAACTACTTCAGGCCCAGAACAGCTAACAGAAATAACTATCAACACAAATGGTATAAATACAGCATAACTTTTATCAATATCAGTATATTAAAAAAAAAAATTCCCCACTAACATACAACTCTGGTTGTATTAGAAAGCCTAAAGAAAAGATGACAGAAAATCTGCAAATCTTTGGCATAATTAAAAAATCTAGAGCGCCTCTAAAATTTTCCTACCTCTTTGCTGAAACATGCAGAAGCTCATCATCTCTTCATCATTTTGTTCCTGTGTTCTGCTTTAAAAACCTATCAGATGGTTTCTTCACAAGATTAGCAAGTTTGTAGCGGATGCTAGGAGATACTGCAGCATTTCTGCAGTACCTTATCTTCACAATTACTTCTCCTTTCTGTATAATAGCCCAGTTAAGAGCAAATACTGTTTTTAAGGCACACACAGGCTGCCTCCAAATTATTAGGATTATATTCAAGCATATTCAAACACAGTATAATTCCTGGAGCAGTGATAATGTAGAGAAACAGCTTTTTAATATAGCCTTGGGAATGCTCCGGGACAAAAACCATTTGGATGCCTACACTCACACTTCTCGGCATGCTGTCTAGGAGCTTCTGCAAAGATGGAATAGAATCCTCAAAACATTTACACATTTTCAGTTTTACATATTTCCTAAATTCTGGCACCTTTCTACAAGTTTCTCCATGAGTTTTCACATCCTTAAGGCCAACTTTGAATTCAGTGCTGGCTCCTCAGGAAAAAGATAACTAGAAGGTACCACCTCTAAGCAAGATGTGGGAAAAAATTAACCAACACACAAGCAGGAAAAGAGAAAACTCTTCAAATATTGTACAAGAAATATTTTTAATGCTTTTCTAAAAAAATTAAGAAAACAGCCTCACACACCTATGAATCAATTTAGAGCAGTGAACCCAACACATTCCATTTCACAACCATTTCTATTATTTTCTGAAGAAAAAAGTGAAACACATTGTTTCCCAACCACAGTTTTGCTACATACTTAAATAACGAACTGTTTTCATTTCTAATATTCAACACAGAACATGTATTCTCAAACAAAATACTGCAAGGATTTATAATATATTTTCAGATGTTAAAATCATGATAGCAACTGCTGTAAATCAACTGAGATATGGATTAAGGGATTTTATTTTGCCAATACAAGTTTCTAGGGGAAGTAAACCTGAACCAAAGACCACCACAGCTACAGTGTTTAAATTAATCACTGAACTGTAAAAAAAAAATGGGCCTTAATATTTACATGATTTTTGATCAATAAAATATGTTATCTACTGATTTTGGAATAAACACAGCTGAAAATGCCAAATGTCTGAAAGGAAAGAAAGTTCTGTTTGCACCCACTAATGCACATTGCAGGTCACATACAACCTTCTACCAGTTTACTAGTGTTTCAGCAAACGATACATCAGGTATTTCTCTGTATCAGCGAGAAGTTTAACAGCCATTTTAAAAACAATTTTTATATAAGTAAATAGGTAATAGCCAAAGTGTTAAGAACTACTCTTCAGATATTCAACACAGCAGGAAATCCAGTGTCTAGGGGGTTTTTTTCTGATTGCAGAAATGTCAGGAAAAGAACTTTTCATTACTTCTTTATGAGTCAAAGCATGTGAAAGCATTCACAAGCCCAAATTTCCCAACTTTTTAAGCTTAGTAGATATATTTTCCAGAGGAAATAAAAGAGCACTTTAACTGATGTTGGCCTTTGGGCGGGGGGGGGAGGGAGGGGAAAGTGGTGTATGTATTTTCTTCCAGCATATGCTACAGTCATGTGTGTAAGGTTAAGTTCCTGTCTCGGAAAAATCCTGCAAACCTAGAGCTTACAGGGGTTATACTAAAAAGAAAAGTACATGATGCATGAACAGAAAACATAAAAAAAAATAGAAAAAAGGACAAATCAGCATTACAGTATTCAGCTTAAACTTCCTGCCTTGAAGGAAGAAAAACATCCAAGGCACACCATTTCAAAAAATCTGATACAAACAAAATAATTAATAAGCTTCGTTTGCCACCTGCATAGACATTTTAGTGTCAGCAACTAACAATACTGAAAGTAAGGAGCCTGTCTATTGGAGTATCCAGGCAATCAAAGTTACGCCATGGTCTCTTCAATTTAATGAGGACATACAGCATACACCAACTTACCCAACCTGTTGAACTGTTGAAAAGTATGTGACTCCCTCTCTTATAAATAATTAAGCCACCTACAAATTAGAGAAAATCAGTGGTGTGCAAGCAATGATGACTGTCAAGTCTGGTTTTGCTTTAGAAATAGCATGGTGCAAGGAAAACAAAGCCTAGTTTCTTAGTAATCACAGAAGAAACACACCACACCTTCCAATTGTCTGCATAACCCACTTTAGGCCCGACCTTCATGAGATATATCAATCAGGATCATCTCCAGGACATGTTCCCCAAGCTATACAAATCACCATTAAGGGTGGCCTGACTGTTTGGTAGCAAGTGTATCTTCCTGCCGAGCAGGAGACACAAGTCTAAATCTACCCTCTGGTCGTAACCAACCAAGTCAAGGATTGGGAGAATACTTTCAGCCTCTATGGGAAGAGAAGTAAATGGTATCTTTCATTACTCTGGAGCACCCCCTAGTAGTCACACAACATCCAGGTCCAGGGAAAGCTATCAGCCATCCCTCCCTCCAGGCCAGATGTGGGAAGGTAAACAAGGTGGGGGAGGGCATGCCGCCAGAATAAGAAGTTCACTTGAAAGTAGAGAAATGGTAAAATAGATTAGTTAAAGCCCTTGTTCCTGCTATGTCCTCAACATAAATAGTACACCTACTGTAGGTCACACGTATTTGTTGGGGTACTGATCATCAACACTGTACTTAAACTGACAAGCTTCAATACAGAGTCCAGTTAAATGGGTGGCAAAAGGAGTTCAGTTTTCATAAGATCTTAGTTATTTATCAGTTGAAAGCCTGAAAAGTTTACACTAACACATGGAGAGCTAACAGAATAGTTCCTTTCCATCTTAACAAGACTACCCAAACCCACAGATTTGAAATACTTGGGAGGAAAAAAAAAAATTAGCAGCTTGAGACAGCACTATATTTTCAAACAGGAAAAAGAAACAGGCTTATGATAACAGAACTTCTGAACCTTGAACCAGCTGCAATACTTCTGGTGAGAAGGAAGAAAACTCAGAACTATCAGGCAAGGCCACATCAGAATACTCTGTGCCACTCAGAAAGAGAGGAGATACAGTATTACCAGGAAGGGGTCAGTGCCTTTGGTATCTACAGACATAAGAATTTTTTTCTTCTCCTTACATCCACACTGCTTTTTATATACTTTTATCACCAAACCACTAAGCAACAACACATTTTTTAAAAAATAATGCCAATGGACAATCCTAGCATCGCTAATTCTTTGAGAATGCCAAAAATATAGAGACTTGGGAAACATTCTATTTGGAAATATTCTGTTTTTGTGCCTCTGGGTCTGAAAGAATAGAGTTAGAGAGTTCTTTCTTCCCTGGAGCAAAATTTACATAAGCATGTAGCTATTGCTAAATAACTTTTGCATTAGAGACAGCTCAGGGAAATGCCCTGTTCTTAAGACTCTCGAGTTTCATCAGATCACTGTGTAGGGCGTTTTATTTTTTTTAATTATTACTCACACTTGTATACTGAATCACTTATAAAACAAATAAGGTTTAATAAGTTTCAATGCCCAAGGCTACCTCAACATGATGACATCTCTGTCACGCAAGAACTGGGAGTGCTACACCCTGCAGCAATAACTAAAAAGCTGTTTGATATAATGGCAGGTTTAAAAGCAAACCTCCAGACCAAGAGAATTTAAAATGCAGATTCTTGAAACAGGTTAGAAGTTTCCTTCAAGTAAACAAATGTTATAAAAAAATACAGCAATTTCTTATTAATCAAACATTTATAATCCTTCAAATATACAAAGTATTCAAGCACAAAAGTGAATTTAATTCAATACTGCAATGTTAATTTCAACAAGAGGGCAGTTTTAAAAAATGAATCTGAAATACTGTAAGAAAAGATTCCTGCCAGTGCACACCTGTTGTGAAATGATATATTACTGACGACAGGTGTAAAGAAAAAAAAAAGAAAAAAGCATCAGTGGAATCAAAATATGTAATGCAGGCTGCGTGTTTCAACAAGAATCATGAAACAGTAGTACTTGTTCTACACATAATGCTGAGTTAGATTAAACAGTAGCATACCTAATCACCAAGACTTAAGGCCACGAAGAGGCAGATCAAAGTGCAGCAACGTTGAAATACTCATTGTGTACCTAACTTGCAGTTTCAGTTCATTGAAATGCAAGAGTTTCATGTCTTTTTAAAATAGTTTTGCCATGCCAATCTCACTACAAGCTATTTCCTAAATGCAGACCATAAGCAGCATAGTATCATAATCCGACTGAAATCCACCCTGTTAGGGGCAGCCCTAAACTGATCCAATGAAGAGAGAGAAAGACTTTTTAACCCCACCCTGGTGGGTTACATTCCCAAACCCTGTTACATTCCCAAAACCTGCCTTGCTGTACTGACCAGAAACTGAAAAATTGTCTTTTTTCTCCTGCTTGTTCAGAGAGAAATGTCCAGGCAACTACAGTTTGACTCTTAAAGTAACAAATTGCTGGAGGAATCCAAGGCCAAAGAATTTTGAAGCTTGTTGACACAAGTTTTAGTTGTCCCTCCATGAGCATGTGTTCTGCTTCACACACTTAGCAATTACTTATTATGTTTCTGTACTGACGGTTAGAAACTTGCGTGTTTAAGAGAAAAGGTTTACTTATTTTAAACATTGCTTCTATTTTCAGCTGATATTTTTGGTTTAACAACATGCTATTTTTACAAGGGTTACAGAATTCTTAATATTAAACTCTTGAAATAAGTATTTCCTATTCCAATTAAGCACGTCTGCATACACACATACCTGCCTATGTATGATTCTGAAAACCTTTATTCCCTAATGATATAATTCATGCTTACATTGTAGTAACTGAAACTGAAAATTGAAGACTGAATGCAAGAAAAGGCTTTAAAAATTCAGTCTGCTCATACCTATCAACTGGAACGGGAGTTATGAGCTGTAGGACACAAATAAAACTGGCCTGATAAACACTTTCTCCTATCCCACAGAGGCGGAAAAAAATCATACAAATGCAAGAAGCCAGGCTTCTGCTTCCAGGTATATTGTATCACTTTCTAGTTTCGATTCTACTTGTTAAGTATTCACCTGTTTCGCTTAGTATGCACTAATGAACAGGTGGATAGAGCCAAAGCCAAACTCAAAGGAATTATGACAAAACACTAATGTATTATACATCCTACAGGTCTCATCATGCACCTAGCATGGCAAACAGTCAGTCTCCCTTTCCAGATCTGACAATAAAATGATGAAACATCATTCTGTCTTTTGAAACACACTGCAATGCATACAAATAATGCTTCCTCCTGCTTAAGCAGCAAGTCCTAAGTTATTCTAAATATAGATCATTTCTTGTATCTTCTGATTTGGAAGGGCTGCTATAGAAAAAAACAAAACAAAACAAACAAACAAAAAAAACCCAAAAAACCAACCAAAACCAAAAACACACATCACACATTAGTTTCAGAACTTTGCTTTGATGTTTAGTAACATACTGCATACAAGTCCTCATAGCAATTATTTAAAAAGAGCTGCAAATTTATGCAAATTATAGAAACTCGTACAAACACCAGCAAATCCTTAAACCTGTGCAAAGACTGTACAAGAGCATGTCATTTGACTTTGCTTGCACTACCTTGAGTTTGGTCAACAACAAAAACAAGAACGAACAACTCCACTCACACACACTCCCCCAATCCACCCAAATAGATTTGGACATCAAAATTGGAATAGATACCAGAACTGTTATTCAAGTATTTTAAAATGCACACCAACACTTTTAAGGGTGTAAAACTACAAGAAAGAGTTTATAAAAAGATATTCTTAAAATATACAAGAGGAGTGCTATCATATAGTAGTGGTTCAGGTATTACAGATTTTTTTCCTATGCGTAGTATAAAAATTTTAAAACCCAAACTAAGAATTCAGCTCTCCAAGTCATAAACTACTGTTACTTCACAAGGTAATGAGCATTAAACAAAAAAACTGTTCAGATTAGCAAGGAAAACCACAGGAAACAGTGCATTTTTTCAGACTATTGAAGGACACTAACAAGTTTAGTATGTCTAATTAAAACTATTGAGAACAATATTTTAGTTGAAGAGGAATGGATACAACTCTCAAGTATCACTTGCATTTTGGTTACCAGTTCTGAAAAGTCTAGGAGAGACCACTACTATATCAGAAGCCAAACCTCTTCATTCTGTACAGTTCCAATTTTTTAATTTATTTCAAAGGTTTTGTTCAAAGAAAAAAAAAACAAAAAAAAAAACCCAAACAAAAACCAAAGCCCAAATTGAACTATGAAATGACTACTGATATACAGTCAGATATTTAAAAGCATTTTTCAGAGTCATTTATCAGTATCTATACCGGCAACTTCACTTTCATTTGATGATGACAAGAATACTTAAAGAAAATACACATACATGGGAAGTTACATCTTCACAACTGTTGTGGAGGAAATTCTAGCTGTATATTATCTTATCCTTTTTTAAAAAACAGGAACCTCTCTGCATTTGCTATTAAAGGCCTACCATAGCAGTATCATATGATCATAAATACAATCATCTATCTTTTAAAGAAAAAACTGTATTTACCAGGGCCTGGAGCATGCCATTCATAACAACAGTCCCCTCCATTGTCTGGAAGGAGGATTTAGATAACATGGAAAGAGTCCAGTCCAGGAAGTCTGGCATCCTTTTTTGCCTGACATCAGGGCGGACAATAAATCTGTCAGAGAAAAAAAAAACAAAACACTGCAGTTACTAACTTTATGACTTTCAATGAAAAAGAACTTTTCCTGCTATCCAAACTGGTTGCAGTTCCTAAAAACAATTCTATAATGGGTATTTTCCTAAATAGCTGAGGGTGGGAACACTCCACACGACCATGGTTAGCCCTTCTGTTTCTGAGCAAGGATCTGATTCAGAATTTCACTTTCACTTCAAACCAACCTGTAAACTTGGATTCTAGAGATTTCTCATCTTAACTGTAAAGCAACAAACTTTCCAAAGGTCCCACATAAAAATTATTTCCATTAGAATTAGTGAAAAGCTGAAACAAATATTCTCCACCATTCTCACCAAGAACAGCTACTCTACAAATCTGAAAATTAGTGCAAATCAAAAATTGGTCCATACTGCACTGTTATCAGCCAGGCCCATAAAAAGTAATCATCAGTGCTATATTTGGTTTTCTGGATATTTGAAAAAGTCAAACACCTGTTATTTAACACAGTAGATGGGTCAGGAGATGCATTTTTACCCATCTTAGAGAGAGAGGGCAAAAGAGGTTCATCATGGTTAAACTACTTCTATACTCAGTCATCACCAGTGCCAGCCAAGCTACAGTTAGGGCAACTGCTTCAGTTACCTAATTTAGTGTTCTTAGCATCTAAAAATTAGGGTCCTGTTCCAGCAGAGATTCAGACTAAATTAAGAAACTTTGTTCTCAATGCAATCAAAGTAAACAAGGTACATAGGAAAGCCCACAAAGTACAATTCATAGTGCTTCAACAAGGATGTATGCAGAGCCTGTATCTGGTTACTTTATATACCTACCAATTAAATGGGGAACTGCACCAAGACTTAACTAACAAAGAATATTAAATACAGAGAAAACAGGAAACAGTGAGCAGACATGTGATCACTTGAATGGTCTTCAAAGTCAGCATCTATTGTGTTCAGCAATAAAACAGCGAGGATTTGGGGCAGGGGTTAGTTGAGGGGGGGTGGCTTGTTTTATAACAGAGCAGCAAGGACAAAGCCTTCTTTTGCACAGTAGCACAGGTAAGAGAAGTAACCTGTAAAGTAGATGAACTGGTTCCTAGACCCTTTCTCAGCCCAAAGGAGTTTAAATCTTAATTTCTCAAAGGAGTGCCCTAACCTCCAGACTAAAAGCAAGATAAGGATAAACCTCATCTCCTCCTACTGCAACCAGGTCACTGAGCAGACAGAAAGGAGAATTCATGGAACAAACTCCAGGTCCTTTGCCCTATGAAAGGTAAATTACTTTGGAAAACAGGAAGTCTTGGATCCTGATGTTTCTAAACTTCGCTTGAAATTCATTAACTCCTTGGAGCAGGAACCAGAACCCAGACTTCCTCTTCCTCCCCAAGGAGTTTCCTAACTCAGTGTGTTTAAAGAGTTAGACTCCTGTATCTTATCTCTCTGTCTGTCCTAGGACTTTTGTATTCCTGCCCACGTTAACAGTCGAACTTCAAGAAGATGAAACAGTGATCTCATCTCAAAATAACCATGCCCGTTCATTAAAGAACAGTTTTGGGATGTGAAAGCAGTGAATTCAAATGCACCAAGGCCAAAAGACCTTGGACCTGGGTCTCCTAATTCCTTGTGAAGTGTTTTAATCATTAGGCCATTTTGAAAATGGTGCTTTCATAATAAACCAAATAATTATAAATACACTAAATAGTAATTTTGCTCCCATTACAGCCTTATACACCTTGATGCAGCTGGTACTACAACCAGCTTAATGTAATTCTTATCACCTTATTTGTTATGAATACATACTTTTAATAAAAATTAATTTAGCCAATAAAATGGAGGTGAAGTGAACATAAGACAACTGCTAATAACATCAAATCAAATCCTCTCCTTCTGTCAGCTTGTGACAAGGCAGATAACCAATGCAGATACATAAAAATCCTAGAAAAGCAATTTCCAATTATCACTTCCAAGATGACTGCAAAAACTAATTAGGATGAGGAGACAAACCTACGTTCTGTCACAGGGAAATAATTATGTAACATGCAAGATTATTTATTAAAGACTATTCAAATGATTCATGCATTCACTTAAATTTTGCTCTGAAATATTTCAGAGTAAATCAGAAAAGTACAGGACTAGTCACCAGAGAACTATGATTCTAGTCTCAACTCCTTCATGAATTTTCTGCATGACGCTGTTAGTTCTAAAACAAAAAAGTGTTGGTTTTGTCATCAGATTTGGAACTGTAGCATTATACTCACTAAATACAAGTTTCTAAAGCATTGAGTCCCATGACTGAAGTTCAGAATAAATTTAAAATAAGTATATGGACACTTATTTCCCCAAAAGACAGTTAGGATCTGCTGTACTAAATGTTATATTTAACAACTATTTTGATACAATCAATCCCACAAATTTTGTGCCTCTTCATCCAGAGAAAAACCTTAACACAGACTTTATTGTTCAGACTAGCTACCCACACCGACTATCATCATTTCATCTTGTTCACCCTACAGAGCCTCTGCTCCTATGGCTACACTGGCAAAACTATGTTGGCAGAGCCCCCTAGCGTAGATACAGTATATGCTAGTGTAAAGATTCTGGGGGTTTGCTTGCTTTAAAAAGAAAGAAAAAAGAAAAGAAAAACTAAATTACAAACTGAGCTGAATAAAGCCCTCTTCTGCTAGAAGAATACTGTAACATGTATTGTAATATATACTGGAAAAAAGATAGTGTGTACTAGCACAGTTTATGGTCTTTGTAATTTATTTTCATATGCATCACAAATGAAACCAATCTCTACTAATGCACTAGGAAAGGAAAGAAGAAATACAGAAGTTCATTATTTCAATTTTATAAGCAACCCTAGCATCAGTATTACTGAAGTGACACAAAAAATGTCAGAACAACTGCACCTCTGTCACAAATTACTCAGTGTCTGAACACCAACTGTGTAAGACAATGGGATTTAGAAAGTTCCATTATCCTACACCTGTTTTATTTGATGAATTATTTGACAAGAATAAACCTAAGAAAACAGAAGTATTGTTGTGTGGCTGAGAGAATGAAGAAAGTGACAAGAGGGATATTAAGAAAATAAATTCTAGCATTTCTATTTCCTTTTACGCAACTTAAGGTACTACTAGGAAACATCAAGCCAGTAATACTAGATACTAATTCTCTATTTACCATGCAACACACTGCAAAAATCGGCAACACAAAGTAACTGTATCTTTCTGAAACCCTGCAGCACAAACCAGTCCCTGGAAGGCAATTTGAACAGTATCCTGTTAACAGTGAAGATCTGTATCCCCTGTGATAGATACCTGTTCCTCTAGTAAGCAGAAGAAAACACAGCATTTCCCATAATAAATACACTGTTGGATCTGATTCAAGCAAATTTAACATCCCACATACAGTTGGCAACTTCCAGTCCTCCCAACACTGTCATTAGTAGCATGTCAGACTAAAAAATGGCAGGAGAAATGGGCGCTAACTTTTTTCATTTCTGCCAAGAAGCACAAAAGAGACTTACTTTGAAACCAGTACAGCAGCTGCATCTCGAGCCTTATCACTGACAACCAAGTAACACTAAAAGTAAAAGAAAACTAACTGTAAAAGAATTCATACATTTAGATTTAATAAAAACTACATAACAACTCTGTACATGAATATACTACTTAATACTTATGATTACAAACATTATTACGATTACAAACTGAGCTTAAGATCCCATTTTCCCCATCCCAAAATTTCCCATTTAACAACCGTATCTCAGACAACAAAGTCTCCCTCCTAGTGTCTTTCAAAGCAAGTTTACCTTTACTGAAACATTCACTTACAGTCATATTTGTGCTACTACATGCTTACAAGTGATAAGCCACTAAGTGCTGCAAGTGTAAAAAGCATAAGCTGTACAGGTATTTTGGGGATGGTGTTGCTTATTTTTATCTTAAAGGGATGACAAGTTAGCCACTTCGGCTTACACCTCATGAAACTTTACTACCTTCGTTGAAAATTCTTCATGCCGTCATAGCTTCCAATGTTACTCGTCCTCATTGAATGCTAATTTCGTATATAAATCAAACTTGGTTTTCCAAAAAAGCTAGCTAGTATTTTCAAATGCTAAAAGCTGTTAACATAATCAAGGCATGCATTCATATCAGACAGGCATAAAATAAGATTGTTGTTTGTTTTCCCTGAAGTAATAAACTGTCTCATCTGACACTAAAGCAGCAAAGGACATGCTGGAAGATTCCAAAACTATGAAGAAATTCTTACAGATTAGATACAGGAAACATGGGCTTAAATAATATTCTGAAAAGACAATAATTTATTATATATTGAAAGATTAAGCCTAAGAAAAATATCACAGGTTTCGAAGTATTACAAGATGTATTATACTTACTTTTGCTATTTTAAGTATGCGATCCATTGTTGGCACACGAGCATGCCCTTCCGCAGAAGTAATATTTCCATCAAAACGGGCCAGATCAAAAGGAATCAAGCATATCATGGAGAGCCATAATAAAAGCATATAACGAGTTTCCCAAGTCTGGAAAAGAATGGTAAAACAACATATGCACTCCATTTTCTGGAACATATTCCAACAAAGTGCGTGGAGCATAAACTATCCAGTAGCTCCAAGGAACTTTCAAAGTAAGATGATGAAAACTCCGAACCTGAATGCTCTGAAACACCAAAGGAGACAGAACTACCAGCAATTCCAAACAGGAAAACTGTAACAAAATTAAAGCACCCTCCCTTCTGAATCTGAAATCTAGGCAAGTTTATTTCCTTCCCAAAGGAAAACTGCATGTTGCCATTTTCGTGTTTTCTCCTTCCCTCAGCCTATTTGTGCCTCCAGTTACAAATATGAGAGAAATATGTTCTTCTTCCTAATTTCTTATGCATTGGTTTCATGGGTTTACTGAAACAACTTTAGATGTATTTTGAGAGAGAGACAGACAAGAAGAAACTTTTAGAAGTTTTACAGCTGTACATCTACAACAGCAGCAAAGTGGTCAGAATTGATAATGTTTATTAAAAAAATTATTTTAATTTAGAGCAGCAATACAATTATTGTCTTCAGATCCATGATTTTTGTTACTTATAATAGATGATGTTCTCTCTTAAAATTCATCTATTTTAATAAGCCCTCTGGAATTCTTATTTTTCCTTACTAAAAAATATAAGAATATGAACTATGGTATCTTGGGGTTATACTTGATGATCCTTATGTGTCCCTTCCAGCTCAAGACATTCTATGATTCTATGATCTCAATCCATGCTTAAAAAGTCTTTGCGTAAATATTTTTTCAAATCAGAGCTCTTGCCCAGAACATTTCCAGCCAAATAAAACTTTAAATCAGGACACTAATGAAGTGATGTCACAGTTTTTCAAATTGCAAACAGGTGGAAAAAAAAATCTGAAATTCTGTGTTGTTTTTCCACACCCAGGAATATATTATCAAAAGGCAAAACCCCAAGCGATTCATGCCTCATGCCATAACTGTGCAATTTTCTCCAATCTTCACCTCCCTCCTTTCAAAAGAAAAGGAAGGAAAAAAACCCACCAAACCTCACAGATCTGAAGACTGATATTGGGGGGTTGGGGAAGAATAAAACACTTTACAAAATTAAACAAGGAAAATTAACTATTGTCTTGATTTCCTCATCAAAATAGAAGTTCTCATACCAACTTTGACAAAACCGAAAGGTTTAAAAAACAGCCTCTTTACATTAAGAAATAGGAATAAATACATAAAACCTAAACGCTCCGTTTCCTGTGATTTTACTTTTATGACTTCAAGCTAAATTAACATGACTGTTAATGATATGCATAGCAGGTAGGGAATTTTTCAGTTACTCCTCTTAGAAGTTCAGTATCTTTCACTGCCTTTCTTATTACTGTTGTTTCAATTAATTTGTTCCCTTATATGAGTGGTTGAAGATTTTACTTGCACCGCTACTGCCATCACTTCTAAATCCTTAGATCATATCCCATGAAAGAAAAACACAAGACCTCTGCTTCAATAAGACATTTCTCTTCTGACAAGATGACTTTCTGTCCTGGTTTCAGCTGGGATAGGGTTAACTGTCTTCCTAGTAGCTGGTACAGTGCTATGTTTTGAGTTCAGTATGCGAAGAACATTGATAACACTGATGTTTTCAGTTGTTGCTTACTAGTGTTTAGACTAAAGTCAAGGATTTTTCAGCTTCTCATGCCCAGCCAGCAAGAAAGCTGGAGGGGCACAAGAAGTTGGCACAGGACACAGCCAGGGCAGCTGACCCAAACTGGCCAACGGGGTATTCCATACCATGTGACGTCCCATCTAGTAGAGGAACTGGGAAGTGGGGGCAGGGAGTCACCACTCGGGGAGTAGCTGGGTGTCAGTCGGCAGGTAGTGAGCAATTGCCCTGCGCATCATTTGTAGATTCCCATCCTTTTATTACTACTGTTGTCATTTTATTAGCGTTATCATTATCATTATTAGTTTCTTCTTTTCTGTTCTATTAAACCGTTCTTATCTCAACCCACGAGTTTTACTACTTTTCCCGATTTTCTCCCCCATCCCACTGGATGGGGGGGAGTGAGTGAGCGGCTGCGTGGTGCTTAGTTGCTGGCTGGGGTTAAACCACGACACTTTCATACTAAATTCAGATGTTCGGTTAACACCGGCCAGGGCATATCACTGCTTTATACACTTTCTTCCAGATTTTTTTCTTACACTGTTCATCAGCTTTTTCTGCTGGAGACATAAAAGTTAAAAAGTACCGTAAGTTCTCACCTCTGAATCTTTTGGATTCTGGTCTACAAGCATATCCAAAACAGGCTGTAGATCACCTACTTCATGAGGAAACAGTGGGAGGAAACGTTTGTACCCTCTCACCTAAAACAGAAAGTTTCAAAATTTACTAAGCAATCTGGCACTGTCAAGTACTGAGGAAAGAGGAAAGACCCTTTGAGAAGCTTCTTGTGTATGAACCTCATATGAATTAAGGTCTTAAATACCTTGAGATTTTTGTGGTTTTACAAACTTATTAAGAATTAATGGAATGATAATGCTTTAACTTTAAAACAAGGGACCTCTGAAGATTGTCTAGTCCAACTCTCCTGCTAAAGCACCATCACCCACAGCAGGCTGCCCAGGATCATGTCCAGTAGGGTATTCAGTATCTCCAGGGAAGGGGACTCCACAGCCTCTCTGAGCAATCTACTCCAGTGGTCAGCCCTCACATGCAAAAAATGTTTTCTTACGCTCAGATGGAAATTCCAAAATCCATCTAATTCTTCATCATACTTTACTCTTCTTTTCAACATTATGACTCTTGTTTTACCACTGTCTCAATGTCTGCAATTTTTTTTGTATTCAGACTTTGATTTTTACTACTCTGGTTCATTAAATAACATAAGTATTATGAAAAAGATAAAAAAGAGAACTAATCTTTCACAGTACAGTTTAAAACATTTCATTACATTACTTAGACAAGAATTTATTTATTTATTTTACTATTTTTGAAAAGGTAAAATTTTTTTAAGTTATTTAAACAACAAAGAAAATATTGGGAACTTACACATTTCAGTTACAGAACATTAAACTTGGAGATTTTTACCTTTGTGATGATGTAAAGAAATTTAAAAGACAGATGAACTAGTGGGGGAGGAGATCCATTGTCCCGTACTATAGCCAACAATGAATTCATCATCCACTCTAATGGAAGGATAGGAAAAGAAGTGAAACAACATGCAGTTAGCTTACAGTTTCTCTTACTTGTAATAACAAAGAGGGAGATAGTAGTCATATAAGTAATGTCAACCACAGCAATCTTGTAATGCAAATATAAACCCTCTAGTTTAACAGATTTTCAAGTATATACACAAAAATTATTTAAAGATGACATTCCTACCTAAGTGGCGATCCAACAAGTGAGGTTGCTCCTGGTACTTGTCCATTATACCTGAAAAGGAAAATATATCTGTAATAAGCTAGTCAAATTAAAGGCTCTTTACAGGCATTAATTGTGAGATACACCCTGATTGTAGACAGCGTTAGCTTAAGATTTCAGTATCCTTGAGCTAAGTGCTGCCACCACCTGTAAGCAAGATCAAAAAGTAAGAAAACTACAGAGAAGTAACTAAAAATATAGTCTGTCCACTTCTGTAGGGCAATCATTTACCTACATTGAATCATAAACTCCCTTCCAGGAGTCTCTCAAGTTACTGCGGACAAATCTCACAGCTAGATGAAACAAGCAATCACTCAGTTTGTTGCTGTCCTTCACTGCAGAGCACTTTGTGGCTCTCCTTTCCTAAGCACAACTTACCAGCGCACCATTTCTGATGGAACTCTGCAAACAGAGGACAACGTTAAACCACTATTTACAGAGACTTAATATATACAGCAGACTGTAGCTGCTCCAGCTGTACCAGCTTTACACTGCACTCCTACCCACACAGCAACTAGAATGCTGCTTTACACCTTTCTGACTTGCTGTTCACATCTTCTTCATTAACATACAGAATCCCACTGTTCTATTTGTTAGCATGTCAAATTACTGATTGTTTTCAAAAACACATGCACAAAGATATCTCAACATCAAGAAGTGTAGTAGCATGACACTTTTCCAACCCTGAGGCTAATACAGCCATGGGGAAATTCTCCCTGGACACACTGGGTTTCACCACAAGGCTATCTTCCTTCCCATGCCTGGAACATATTTAAAGATATAGTTCCACCACTGAGGATCTGTACTGAGACAGGCTATAGGCATTGCGTAATTCTTATCTCTTTCTTTTGAGGTACCTGACTATAGCAGAAAAGAAAAACAACATAGTACTACTTTGCAAGTGAAGGTGCTCTTCACAATTCTCAGAGCTAGTTTTTTATTTTTAAATAGAACAGAGGAAATTATTCAGCAAAGAACAAAGAATCCTTGACAAACTTTAACCTGGATAAATACAAACTGTAGCTATTACTATCTGTGCTCCTCAAAACTTTTCACATTACTTACTTTATCTTGCTGCCAGTAATATCTTATCTTCCCTTTGGGAATTGACTTGGGGAAAAATTGAAATTGAATATTGAAAGAAAATATGAACAACTTGCCACAATTTTTAGAAACAAAAGCATTTTGATTTAACCCTAGAATCAATGAAAAGCAGCTACAGAAATGAAAGCTGGAATTCAGAAGAGATCATCAAGTGATCCAGTATTGTGCTGGAGATTGTCTCAGTCATTTTAGATATTTGGTCAGAAAATAGCTTTTTAATCAGAAAACTAAAATATTTTCTTAACTGCTCTTCTTCCTTGTTTCTCTCTCAAACAATTTTGCTCTCTATCGCTTTTCTCCACTTGTCACATCAACACTTTACGATTTAAGGATTTAAGACATAATTCAACTTCAACACTGCTGTAGTTGAGTAGTGGATGACACTGCACAACCACTTTCAAGACACCAGCCAGTCCAACAGTATCCTTGCAGTAACTTGTGCAATTCCACTGGGATACCACAGTGCTGCCTCCTATCAAGCGGGAAGCCTGAGCTCCTAATCATCACTAACTTCCCATTGTAATTAATGATACCTTAAACTGTGTACAAATAACAGAGCCAGTGAATACAGTAAATTCCATCAACACTCACAGCAACAGCTCTCAAGCAGAAGTGGAATTTAACAGCAAATTCCTTATCTTGCCAAATTGTTTTCCCAAATCGCAGTCTGGCAATCTAAAATAAAACCCTAAATCTAAATGCTGAAGAGAATGAATTGAAAAAAAGTTCTTTTAATACTACTATTCAAAAAAAATCTTCCTAAATTTTCCTACAAAATTATAGTTGCAGATTAAACTATCTTCCAAACTTCTGTTTCTAACAGATCACCAAAAAATGAGCATCATATGTTTTTGTGAATGCTTTAGTGACCTGCATTAAAATCCTCTGTAACTGATGATTAATGTGTTATCCGCATAGAGATTAAAGGTATTCCCTAAGCTTCAATGTTATATCCCACACATTTGGCCTGTTACCCTATATAGGACATTTTGCTCAAGAAAGATCAAATGATACCTTATGACACTAAATATCATAACTGAATACTGAACAACATGTACAGTACCTATCAATTTTAATTATATTGACACTCTATTTACTGGGCAATGATATGCGTTCAGAAAGTTCATCAATACAATTTAAATACACGGAGACAGTATATATGATATGAAAGACAAGAGAGGCACAGCAAGATGATTGGATGGAGGAGATGATGGCCTCTCAGACGCTGAGATTTTTTTCAGTGATATCTTTTCTATCCCATTAAAGTCTACCATTTCATCTGTGATACTGAACGATCAACACAAATATGAGTGTTCTTGCTACATTTTTCTGAACAGCTACATGTTCACCATTAACCTCCTCAGATGGTACAGTCAGTTAAGTCAATCCAGTATAATACTGCCAAGTAACTTCTGCAGTGTCAGATTTCCAAATTCTAGGTTTTCTGGTTTATTGTTTGCCTACCTAGTTTCTTTTTGTCAAAAACACAGACACTGGATCAATATCTTGACTGTAAATTTTTGCAATTCCACTATTTTTGCAAAAGTACCTGCAAAATACTAGTCCACTTAAATTGATTTGTAAATATATGAAACTTTGAATTAACTTTTGCAAATCATCTGGTCAGAATATTGGATCCAATACACAGATGTGCATTATAACAGGCTAATTACCTAGGACACTACTACATGCAGGTAATTATACCACTTCTATATTCAGCTGAGGTCTAGAAGCAGAACAGCTGTCATTATATGGCACAAAAGCTCAGTTACTAAGTCAGATCCAAGCTGCCTCCACTCAGAAACAATTACATGATCTGTATGGATTCAGCTGCCCTTCATATTTCCTATGAAATATAAGAGTAAAAATATAAAATTACCACTTTAAAGCTCCAAATGTATGCATTTTGAACAAGTAATTAGGTACAAAACTGGCTTTATTTGACAGACGTACAGACCTTAACTAAATTATTGCCCGCATTTGAATAGGAAAGTGGAGGCTAAACATGGGTCAGAATGTAGTTAGATACTGCAAAATAATGCAATATACATCTGGCAAACAAAACGAGTAAAAAAATAAATCTAAACTACCTGTTGATGAAGTTCCAGCATTATCACTAATCCAAAATTAACGGTTTAGTCCTTTTTTGGTAAGAAGTTCCTTTAAGCAATACAAAAACACACTCCGTTTGGATGACGTGCTTACCTATGAATTTTTCCACCGTCATTTCTCGAGTCACCAGATCCCCAAAGACTCCCTTCAGGTTACCGATGAGCCCCCCGACCTCCTGACTCTCTGTGAAGCTCTCCAGGATATTTCTGGCGGAGATGACACCTGGCTCCTGGCTCCCGCCTTCCTCCGGCTCCGACGCCGCTCCATCCATCTCGCCCAAAGCCATGCCCGAGGCCGGCCGTCAGCGCTCCCTGCAACAGCCGGGCAGAGTTAAGAGCCGGTGGGTCACGCCATCCCTCCCGCCGGGCGCGGAGCAGGGTACGCGAGGCAGAGGCGACCCCTCCCCGCCGCCGCTCGGACGGTCCCTCAGGCGACACCGCCGCTCCTCACACACGCCCCGCCCGCCGCCATGCGGCCCACCGCGCCCCTCCCCGGCGGCCGCCGCGGAGCGGAGGCCCGGCCCGGCCCTACCCTGCCTCCCCAGCCGTCCCACACAGCGGGCGGCTCTCGGAGGCGGCGGAGACGCCGGCGACAGCACCGGGGACGGCGAGCGAGGCCCTCAGCCCCCGCCCCGACACGACCCGGCAGCTCCCGCGCGCATTACCCTGGCAACCGCCGCTGCGCTCCCCGGGAGCCTGCCCCGCGCGCGCCGCCGGGCGCAACCTCCCGCCTACGGGGTGCCGCGCGGGACGAAAGGATGCAGAGACGGCTGCGCTCCCGCGCGCGGCTCGGCTCCGCCCCGCTGCCGCAGGGCGGGCGGGCGGGCTGAGAGGACGGGCTGGCCGGGGCGGGGGCGGGGGGGGGCAGGCGGTTCCCGGCGTTTATTTGGGATCCTCTGGTCTGCCGGACCGGAGAGCCCGTGGCTGGCGTTTCTTCAGTCAGCTGGGAAACGCCCCTCTTCCTCTCGGCCGCGGCGCAGGCTCTGCCCGCGTCTCTGCTAGGCCGCCGCGCACAGAAACTCCCTCATGCCGGGAGGAACCGTCCTGAATCTGCCCCTCACGTCGTTCTGCACGGGTTGCCACAGGTGTGCGCGGAAGGCAACTGCGTTACGCCGTTCTCCATTACCTCCTCCATTGCCTACCCTACCCACGCCAAAACATTGAATTATATGGTTAAATTCGTTACCTAAATCTCGTAAAATTATGGCAACAAGGTTTGAATACTGAAAGCTACAGCTACAGAAAAAAAGGGAAAGTAAGCAAGTGGTCAGGCTCAAACAAATGGCTGCCCCCTCACAGCGGTTACTGTTGCTCATGCCAGATTCCTTCCCGTTAGCTTTCTCAGGAAGATACTCTGTCGTATTTCAGCCCAAGACGTACCACATCTCCATCCATGCTGCTTTTCCCACACACTTTATATTTTACCAGATAACAGCGCTAGTTTTCCACTTCTCTCTTGACACATTGCCAACGCTGGGAAACTAAAGTCGGGGTCTCAAGTAGACATTGACTAAGTCACCTCAGGTTACCTTTTTACTTAATAGAAAATAAACCTGAAAGATCAGACCAGCTGACACACTAAAATGGGTGCTCGTGGTGAGAGGAGTCACCAGAGGTGGTCATTCCACTCCATTGATTATAAAGGAAATTCAGGGAGACACTTCAGTCTGGTTAGAACATTAGGACAGGTAACTTCTCTTTCCCAGGATCCAGAAACTCCATCCACACCCTCATCTTCAGGCTCAAAATCGTTAAAGCAAACCACAATCACAAAATGCAGGTACAGCAAACACCTAGTTTCTGCAAGGCAAATGTTTTATTTGAGAAGTTCACATGTACTTTCCAATGTAATACATGTATTTTTGTTAACATTAATAAATACTAGTATGCATGCACTTTGCCGTTTTCTCAGACCTGGATCTTCTAGCTATCAGCTACGATTTCAACTGTATTCTAACTGTATTATTCCACTTCTCCGCTGTAATAATTGTATTAAGTGTTATAACCACACCGTGACAACTTCCCCTAATTGTAGCCCAAATTCAAAGGAAGTAAAAAATTTTAACTATTTGTATTTTATTTACAGAGAATGAAGTGCATTTTTTAAATCGTATCAATGACAACATCTAACTCTAAACTTTATGAAATGTTTATAGCACAGCAATTTAAAGTTGAAAAAAAAGTCTAAACATATTTGAGCATTTTTGAATATAGTATTTTATGTATTAGTCATGACAGCTGTCTGAAGCCTAAATACCTAAGTTCAGTAATTCTTATTCAAATCCTCTGATTCACATAAGCATTCATTGGACTGCACTTATATTTACTTTCTTTACCACTTTCTTCCATTAAAAAAAACATGGATCTGCTAATGTACTCTAGCTCACATTATATGCCAGTATCATTGTTGCAGTTTTCTCCCCAAATTCTCATTGCCTATGTTTTCTGTAAAAATAAAGCAGTTAGGAATATTAAAAAACATGATAAAGCCATCTAATTTGACACTGTTCCTTCAATAATCCAGCAGTGGCAGAACATATTAGCTTTGCCTACTGTACATTATTTTCTAAAATTGAAAATGCATCAAGCACCAACCAACACAGCAGCAACAGATGCTTTCTTGTCATCAAGACACTAAGCCTCCCTCCCACTTTTTGCTCTCTTTGTAAAAAGGTAATTAAATGTTACTATCATAGCATAACACACTAAAATATCATACTAAAACTAAGATATGCTATTATCAATAAATCACTGTTTTATATCAATAAACATACTGCTAATTCTCGCTTATGAGTGAAGTGCATCACTCCATCTGTGACAAGTATCATACTAAAACTATGATATGTTATTATCAAACTTGCTTGGTAACAACCCACTTTCTGACCATACACTTAATTACCAAGGAACTACAGACATCCTTTTTTCCGAAATACCACTGTAATTTAATTTCTCATAGCAAGAAAAAAACAAAAGCATGTAAGTAAATTACATTAAATTAAAATAAATATTAGAAATGTTATTAATTATATATGCTTGCCAAGTGCAGTCCAAAGGGCCTTGTCTACTCTTTAAATCAAAAAGAGAATGTTTTCATTTTCAGATTCATAGAATCTGATTTAAATTTTGGATTAGGACACTTAATATGGGAAAGGAAAGACAACAGAAATATAAATGGGAAAGGGGATGGAAACAGAGACAGAAAACTAAAACATAACAAAAAAGGGAGACGTAAGGAACTAGTTACTACTTCCAGCACCACAATCCCACAACAGTAGGTCTCAGTAATGAACTGCTCATAGGGCAGCAGCAGAAGTGGCAGGATGCAAACAACTTTGGAAACACAGCAGCTATGAAGTGAGACTCTCTACGGAGAGTAAGGTTAGGCTACTGTCATGCTATTTTTCCAACCTAGTGGAGTCTTCCCAAACAATGCAGTCCCTTCCTTCAGCAGGGTATGAATCTGTGCTAGTAAACTAGTATATAAGTTAAAAATTACACAATCACTGTTAACATTTAGTGAGGCTCAAAAGTGTACTAAGCCTTTTACATGTCAGGTGTTTTACCATCAACATTAATTCCTAGTTTTAGTTCCTAATTACTTCTGATAGCCAGGGGCTGTTCATTACTAAGGGACTATGTCAGAATTTCTCAAACCTACCTGGTTACTTCAGAAGCTTTCTCATTACATTTAGGGTAGATCCCCTGTACCCCGTCCCAAAATGGTTCCAGTGGTTTATGTAATTAAAGAGCTGATACAATTTGTTTCGTTTCTCAAATCCTGGAGCTTTGGGTATTTTACTGTGATAGGCAGAGAAAAAAGAGCTGCTAAACCCACCAAACATTCCAGCAATGGCCAGTTCAAATTCTGAATGGCCATAGAAGGAAGCAGGGTCAAAGATAATTGGCCCAGAGTCGTCCTCAGCCACATTTCCTGCCCACAGGTCCCCATGCAGGAGAGCAGGAACAATTTCTACATCACAGAACATTTCAGGAATCTTTAGCTGAAAAAGCATGAACAAACACATAACAATTAAAGAGCGTTGAGGAAAATATTAAAATAAATAAATCACTGTAGTTTATGACTAAGCTGGTCAAATACTGCCTGTTTTCAGTCCTCATGGAGTGCTTTTGAAGTTGATGGCTACAAGCATAAACCTGAACTGTAAGCCAGTAATAAATGTTCTTGATTGTTCTTGACAAAGCTTACCAAATCATTTCATTCACAGTCTCTTATTAACATCTAGTATTAATGTATTGTTTCTAGACATGGATAGTGTTGGCTGTCACAAGAAATATAAATTTCATTTAAATGAAAAGGTTTCATTAGCAAAAACGGCAGCAGTAAACATCTGTACCAATTAACCAGAATTAAGGAACAAATTTGTGATGTAGAGCTTGCAGAAGAATAAATTCCTGGCTGTTTCCTAAGTACTGCCTGGAGTGTGACCTGAACCACAGTCTCAGCTGTAAGCCTAGGCCAAATAAAAAAAAAAATTTAAAAAAATCTGCCTGGGCAGCAGAATCTTACCTACTTTGTAACATCAAGTTCTTAGATAGGATTTACCATCTTATTGTTATTAGCTGGATTCTAAGAAATACATTTCAGTGCTGAACTACAGGTTTATTTTCTATTTTTCTATTAAAAAACTGAAAGAGCAACATGAATTCTTTTCAGCTGACAATGTTGCTGGACCAGCTGTGAAGCTAGTCCAGTTACTACTGTTCATTAAAAGCTATGTAAATCTCTTCTAAAACACTTTTCAAATTCCAGTGATACATATTTTCTAATATTCTAAAAATCACATTTAAGACATGGTTCATACTTTTAGCTGTGACCAAAGTTCTCTGGCTTCTCTGTCTCCATAATCTTTTTCAATCAAATCCAACTGAGCTTGGAGTCGGTGACGAATGAAGAACGAAGGCCAATCACTCTGCCATTCATTCACCTAGAAAATATGATAGAGAGGTTCGTAATAAACAATTTTACCATATACACGGTCAGCATTAATAATACATAGATATCAAGTTAAAATGTTCAATGCTGACACAATGGCCTAGACAACGTTAGTATGACCTACGCACAGTGTTATTAGAGATTTCATTGATTGTTCTTTTGGGAGTGATGCTCTCTTCCATGCTTAGGTGGGGCTGTCTTTAACATGAGATCTAAGTTGAGGTTCTGGCTGTTTCCATTCATTCAAATTTTCTTAATGTATTTTAGAGGAAGAGCTTCTGTGAGATCATTTCAGTTGTTCCATATTATATTCCAAAAATCTTTGGAAATGCAAAAGCATTCGTTCATTTTTATTGGGTAATGTGTTTCTAATTCGATTAAAAGTTGTACTTGTAGCAAAGAGTTTGAGACATTGCAAGTTCATTCGGTTAAATAGCAGAATGAAATTCTACCATGTGCAGAGCCAGCAAATGACTGATTTTTCTCTGAGAGCCCTTTCCAATGTCTTATGTGATGTGTTACATGATGAGGCTCTCTAAAAGCAGTGGATTTTGCCATTTAAGATCCATATAGTAGGGGTTTAGAAAAACAAAACCAAGACATGGTATCTGAAGGGATACTTATTTTATTAAGTATCACCAAGCTAAAGAACCACCACAATTTCAAATTCTTATTCGATTCACTGTGTCTACATGCATTGTAGCAAGCCACACACGTTGAATAGTGATCATATTCCCTTCACTGTCAGGTCAGAATGAAACAGTGAAAGCAGAACTGTGATCATAATGAAACAAGCTTTTGTATAAGGAATTTATAGAATCATATGAGTGCACGTTAGCTTTCACAGACATGGAACATACCTGTGGTATATAACCACAGCAAGTGGCTGTATGGAATCCAAACTTATCCACATACTGAGACTCAGAGTGACCTGCTCCTTTACCTAAGAAACAAAAAAAATATTGGGAGTTTTGAGATCCTTACACAGTAAAGTTTGCAAACACAGAACTAGATTTCAGAGAACAAGCATACAAAATAATTTTAAGCACTTATTTCATGGTCACAACCCTCTCTAAAGATGGAAGGAAGTCTCTTAAACTTGAAAATACTGAATGGAAATGGAGGCACAATTAGTCATGGTTAGTGACTTTTCTTTGGATAAATGAGTTAGACATTCAGGAACAGAGTCCAGATACCAGATTCACAATCTACTGTTCTGACACTTGAACATGTTGTCATTAAACTTTGCTTATTTTTGATTCATAGATTATTTGTGGCCTGCTAGTAATTTGGTCTTCACTCAAAAATAATGGATTATAATATGTCCAGCACTAAGTCTCGAATCTGGTCCATCCCTGAAGTCATGGGAAAAACACAGAAACAGACTGGTGGTTCACATTTTAATACCAACAACTCTAGAAGAATAATTTGTTGTATAGCTTCCTTTTTTTTTTTTCTCCCCATTTATGCCTGAATCCACTTTCCAAACAATGATGGAAGGTGTTTTCATTGAAGTCAACAGAAACTGGATCATGACCTTACACTGCTGAATTAGTTATCTCCAAGGAGCAGCAAGTGTTGTATATTTTGCTACATATTTGAGTTCAAAAAAGTAATCCGCAACATCTTTAAAGGGGAACTTAATTATGTGTTTACTATCTGGGACCATATTCTGTAATAAGCTAATTGTCTAAACCAACAGTAAACAAAAAAAGAGGTTGTCTGTATGGTCAAGAACATTTTAGGAGAATGATGGTAGATGAGGCTGAAAGGTTTATTAAACTGTCCTTATCTTGACCCATGAGCCTTTTGTTATATTTTCTCCCCCCTGTCCAGCTGAGAAGGGGAAGTGATAGAGCGGCTTTGGTGGGCATCTGGCATCCAGCCAGGGTCAACCCACCACAAACTGACACTGAAAAAGACAACTAGTCCAAATTTTCAGTTTGACTTATGAAATGTCAAAAGCTCTAACTATCAAATATTAGCACTATTTCTTACTAAAATTCAGTATCTGCATAATATTATACAACAAAGTATATACAAAATGAAAAATTAAAAATAAATTAATTTAGTTTTGTCAAGGTTAAAATGATATGTTTAGAAATTATAATAGCAATTACAGCTCCTGTGTATATCACATACATTTTACAAGTGTGGCATAGGGACAGGAGGGACATATCTCATGAAACAGTGTCCCAGTATTGAATTTACTAATCATTAAAATTATAATGCAATATTGTACCACAGCCAAATTAATTACTTCATTTTTGGTTTAGTACATGATATCAATACTCTACCAACTGTGTTTCCTTCCTTTCTCAATTTCTCTCCAAGTTTCTGGTTATAAAGATGAAGATCTGCTATCTGGTCTCCAAGCTTTGAAGAATATCTGTAGGATCAAAAAACAAAACGAAACTGAAACAAGAGAAGTGAATGAAATATTACAGGGAAAAAAGAATCTCAATTAAATATGACCAAGTATATTTTTGGCAAATATAGAACCTTAATCAACTTCTCAAGTATGTAACAGGGAGCAAATGACTAGACAACAGCTCTGAAGAAATGGGTTGTAACAGACAATAAAAAGAACGTAAGTCAATGCTCTTGCAAGAAAGGTAAACAGAACACAAGGTTGTATAAACAGGAGCATAGAGTGCAGAAGGATCAAGCAATCCTCCTTATCAGCTCCACATTAGTAAGCAGAGAATAGAACATGGTATCTACTTTTGGGCCTCATACTTCGAGATCGGCTGAACAGCAATAAGAATAGTAAGTCTAAAAAGAAGCCATAGGCAAGGATTGAGTTGAGATTGCTTAATGCAGAAGACAGACAACTAAAAAGCAGTTAAAATATTGCAGATATCTGAACAGGAACTGCAAGGATGGAAACTAATTTCTTCTCCATGTCCAGAATGGGTAGGAAATAATGGGTTTAAAATTGCAGCCAAGAGGACTGAGGTTAGACATTAGAAAAATCTTTCCTAGGAACGGTTGGATGGACTGGAATAGACTGTTTGGGGACGCTGTGGAATTGTCATTATTCTCCCAATAAAAATAGATAGGTTCGACAAACTGCCAGAAGAGCCACAGGCATTACTGTGTTCCCATAGAGGCCCGAAATGAAACAGTTAACTCCTGAAAGCCTATGTTCAGGAGCCTATGACTCCTGAATTCCATATTCAGGTTGGTTGATGGATGAAACGGAACTTAATGTTATCCATCTAGTTAACCATTTAGTTCTTCCTCACCTTAGTGCCTTTGACCTTGTTGATTGACTTCAATCATACTTGAAGATTATATTTAGAGAAGCAGAGGTTTCAAAGACATAAGAAGCCTACAAGTTTAAAGAAAACTGACAGGCTGGGAAAGGAAACTCAAATGAAAAATCTCATGAGGGAAAGATGGGCTAAACTCAGCCATTATCACATTCACTTTAGTAGCATCTCAGCACATGTGGACCAGCATACAAAGCTCTAGGCTAGCAATAGCATGCCATTTCTATTGCAGGTAGAGGGTCAGAGAAGAGCAAAATATGCAGAAGGAGTGTATACACACACATATATAGATACATATATGTATTTTTTTAATATGTACACATACAAACAAATATGGATCTTGACAGACACAAGCTCTATCTCTGAGAGAATAGAGAGGTTCTTCTCAAAGTTTTCTGACTGACTGTAAGATAAGAAAATATGCCTCAAAACATAGAAAAAAGAAGAAGAGATGTACAGACATACTTGTTGAGGTGCTTCATCTTTAGGTACTCCATGACAAACATTGCTCCTCCTCCAGGTAGGTCAATTATTTTAATGGGCTGAGGCACTCTCACAATATTGGTTTTCTGAATAGCTTCCAAACTTGCCATTTCCCCTTCAAACATTTTTCTAGCCTGTCAAGAAATGAGAATATCCTTAGGCTAAACTATGGATGTCTGCAACAAGTACTTTGGAAAAAAACAGCCTTGTTTACAAAGTTACAAGGAGTTAATTCATCTTGATAAAAGAATGTAGCTGCAGCAAGGTTTCAGTCCACACAGGGAGACTCGAGTACCTTAATTCCAACTTCTTTTTTTCCCAAATTCATTCCAGGGTAGTAGGATACATCACATTTCATCATGATTTCCAGCTGCTTAAGGAGATACCAAACTACACAGCTGTAACAATGAGGATAATACCCAAGACCTCCTCCTTCAAAACCACATAAGACCACTACTAAATGAAGTAAAAGATTGAATCCTTAAACTGGTTTTCCTTTCCATGCAGGTCAATCAGATGGAGACGACAGTAAATATGAAGCCTGTATTCTGCATTTTTGAAGTAAAGATGCTGTTCTTCACAGCAGTTTTAGGATGCGTTTGATATTGATAAAGCAAATTTCTGATGCACTGTGGTGTTACAAAAAGCAATTGAGTATTCATTTAGTAATAGAAAAGTCAAGAGCTTGGCCTGAAAAATTGCAAGAATCTTACTCCCAGAAATACAAAAAGCCATGGGGAAGTTTGAAACCTCTGTAGCTTTAAAAATAATACATGAGTTTTAGCACTGGCACCCTGTTTCCTCCCTCTTTCCCTCCCTCCCACTATTCTATCCTCCCAACTGAAACATGAAAAGGAATGCAGTGAATGCAAATTCAGCTTTAGGCTTTTCCAAACTCTGAGTACTACAATAACAGCTCTGTACTTAACCCCCTTTTTACATATTGTAATGTCAATTCCTGTTGAGGGTTATCACACTGCATTACACCTCATTTTGCATGAACCAAACCTCCTACGTTAATACTTGATATAAAATAGACTACAGCTTTTAAAAGAAAACTGAAAGAAAAACTCCGTTAGAAGTCAGCCTGAAAATGCAGAACTCTAAACTATTAACAATTGGGTGCTTTTAAAATAAAAAGCTCTCTACATGCAATAATATTAGTAGATAAATATCTGCTAGCATTAACCTGAGGTTTGTGGTTGATTTTAACAAATACTCGTCCACTGTCTGTTTCATAACCTTGGCTTTGGCTAATGTATCCTCCTCCCGAGCTTCCAAACGCCTTCAGAACGGAAGTTTTCAATTCTGTTTTCAGGATTTTTTCCATGGTAATTTCCAGGCTGCTGCAGCTGCTTTCAGCTAAATCCACTGCAAAACAAGATTAAAGGTTTGGGTCCTTCTTTCACTGTCACTGTGCTATGAGGTAAAGGGCCACCCACCAAATAAAAAAAAAAAAAAAAAAAAGAAAAATAGCAGCCAAAAAAAAAAAAAAGGCAAACCCAGAGATGTTTCAAAATGCTTTGTTTTCCATAGGCTTTTGTAGCTATACATGAAAAAAAAAAATCTTCAGAAATATTTGCTAGAATAAAATTGAGAGGTGTGTCCTGGGTCCTCTCTCAACTGTGCTGAGAGCTGCTGGTATTTGTAGTTTGGACCCGTTTTTCTTTTCTAAGCTCTGCGACCGCATTGTAGAAGCGGTCATTTTTAAACCAATCCACTAGAGGGAGTCTAAGTGCAACAATACAAATTGCGCACATGAGTTGTATTGTCGTTATTTACGATACGAAAAACAATGTTGCAGTCCATAAGGATGAAATTAAATCATGCTGCTGACCATAAGTCAGCCACCAGAAATATGTGGAAAGGTTGGTGGGTTTTTTTCTCTGTTTGTAGTTGCTTTGTGTGGACTGGAATTCTGTTGTCATCACTGAGACCTTTAGAACGCTTTCCCTTCTTGGGACATAATTGGATCTCTTGTAAGAGAGAGACCAAAGATTTTTATTGCCTGAAAGTGTCCTCCAGTCAGTGAGATAGTAGGGTGCTCAGGGCTGTACATTATAAAGTGAACATTTATAGTAAAAGCATCAAGTTGGTAATAAAGAAATTTAGGATACTGTTCCTATATGCTTCTCCAGATTTAACATGATCTTTAGGATGTTATTTCACCTTTTTATCTCCTTTCACAATCTGACACACAGGAAGAAGATCCCTTGGGTACTGCTGAATTTAATCACTTCATACTTGCAAAGTGCACTGACGCCCTCAGGTATAAAATGTTAAACCTTTAAAACATGTTATCATAACCCAGATCCTACAATATCTGTTTTAATAAAGTCTGTATAAAGATAACATATTTGGTTAGGTGGCTACGACCAACTGCTAGCACATTACAATCTGTGGAAAAGGCTGCAGTTCTTGTTCTCACTTGGAGCAGCAATGCCTACCATCTCCCCAGGGAATTTCTGGATTTTGTTGCCACTGTTGCACTGTGCTTTCATGCATTTCTCTCTCTTTTCACTACTATTTGTTTCCATTGATTCATATAAGCTATTTGGTTTTGACAGAGAAAGGAATGATTACTGGACAAATACTAGCTTCATTTAGGTAGGCTTTTCACTACATTCACAAATGGTTCCAGTCCTACATGGAGTGAAAAATACTGGTATAGTACAAGTTATTTCTCAAACAAGTATTTCTCAGAACATAGCTCCTTATGGTACACAGAGGAGCTGGAACATAGCAGACCTCAAAGGGACAAACTGGCTAAGGAGGAACTTTTCTAACATCCAGAATTATCTAAGCAGGACATTGCTTACAGAGTAAGAGCACAAGCTGGAAAAGTGTAGCTCATGACCTGGAATCGGAAACAGTAATTCAAATACAGAAGAGTATTCAAGAATAGCAAGAAGCCCCATTCAAGGTTACGTATCATGGTTGGACATTTGCATTGTATGTCTAAAGTAACCACTGACTGCTTTGGCAATCCTTCTACAAAGTCCAGCTGTAATATTTTATAACCATCTGTCGTGGGTTAACCCCAGCCAGCAACTAAGCGCCACTCACTCCTCCCTGCTCCCAGTGGGATGGGGAGGAGAATTGGGAAAAAAAGTAAAACACGTGGGTTGAGATAAGAACAGCTTAATAACTAAAATTACAATAAAATAATAATACAAATATAATAACAATAATAATTGTAATGAAAAGGAATATAACAAAAAGAGAGAAATTAGACCCAAGAAAAGACAAGTGATGCACAATGCAGTTGGCTCACCACCCACTGACCAATGCCCAAGCAGCGATCCACCCCCTCAGCCAACTCCTCCCAGTTTATATACCGAGCATGATGTTCTATGCTGTAGAATATCCCTTTGGCTAGTTCGGGTGAGCTGTCCTGGCCATGCTTCTTCCCAGCTTCTTGTGCACCTGCTTGCTTGCAGAGCATGGGAAGCTGAAAAATCCTTAAGTTAGGATAAGTGCTACTTAACAACAACTAAAACATCAGTGTGTTATCAACATTATTCTCGCACTAAATCCAAAACACACTGTACCAGCAACTAGGAAGAAAATTAACTCTATCCCAGCTGAAACTAGGACACCATCACATCACTGATATACTAACTGTAAAATAGATTATTCACAAAATAGAGCTACAGAAAATAATGCTGGGGAGAGGTAGAGAAGAGTCTGCACTTACTGTAGGAGTCTTAAGTATTTTGTCCATATACTCCCATGGAGCATTTCTGCCTAGAAAATGAGCCACAGCTACTAAAGCAAACAACTGTGCCTGGACCAAATAAAGCTTGAAGCGTAAGTGCTCAGCATGTACATTAAATCACAGTAAACCAGTGCACATGCACTCAAAACAACTTGATTATACCTGTAGATCTTGGACAGTTTGAGGCAGTTAGTTAATATGACTCATCTGACCGATTTATATAGTGAAAATGCCAAGCAATTTGAACTTCAGGATGTATGAAGCCCTGAAAAGTACCCTACTATTAGAACAATGGTCTCCAACTGCTGAAAGGAGGGAATCATACGCTCAGTTGCAATGGAGCACCTGGGGAGAGGATTAAAGTTTTCTGGCAACAAAATAAATTAAAATGAGCAGGTACCCTTATTTCTGCATAGTGAAAGATACCCTAATTCATTTTTCTATTAACCTGTTAAGGGAAAAAAAACCCCAAAGCCCCCCAAAACCAAACCAAACAATATTACTACTGAACCCAAAATTTTTACAGTCTAGTAGGCCATGGACTTCTGTCCTACAATTACCAGTGAAGATACCAATAGTTACTGACTGTAACACTTCTTTCAGCATTCTGACATTTTATTTTTGGTTAAACCAGAAACAGGACTGTGTTAATCCAAATATATTGCATCACTGACATAGTAGCCAAGATAGGAAAGCCTTCTGTTTGCTTCCACATTGGATTGATATTTAATTAGTAATGCACAGGTGAAAGGCCTGGTTTCCTAACATTTTTGTTCACATTGTTTCCAGTCAAGCAACTTCGAACAATATCATTTCAAACTCTGGAAGTAAAACAACTCAAATGCATCCCAGATGGGCTCAAAGGAATAGAGTGCTTGAAAAACCCACGTCAATGAATCCTCCTACCACAAACAATTCAGCACCATGGCCAGGTCACAAAGGAAAATATTAATTGCATCAGAGAGATATGAGAAGATGGTGAGGAATTACAAAGAACTATTTATGTGAGTGTTGTTTGGCTCCTGGTTTGAGTCCTATCCTCAGGGTTATGCTTGTAGTGGAGTTTGTAACTGTTTCATTTCCCAGCTCTTTTCTTCTTGTTTTGCTCACAAATGCTGCTATTTGTTTTCAAAGACTGTCCAGAAGACAGATATCCCCATGCATACCAATGAAGAAAAAGATTGTTCACTTCTCCTTTGTGAGTAACAGTATCTAAAGAATCACAGTAAAACAAAGAAGCTGTATAGAATAGTGTAAGCCAAGAGCAAGAAAAGACTTTTCATCATAAAAACCTCCTTGCCTTTGACAGAAGTTATAGTTTCTCAGTAAAGAACTATCCAAGGACAAATAATTCAGAGCTCCTTTAATCCTATAGATCTGATCTTCAGCATAACTGCACAGGCTGTAGCTCTGTATATAATATCAACCATGTCTTGGGAGATTTTAGTGAATTCTTTTCAGATTTCATTTTAAAATGTGTTGAAAAGTAATTTAATATTATTTTACAAAGAAAAATAATAAAGCTATTGTGATTCTGGTGTGGCTTAGTTACCAGAAATACACTTTCCCATTAAATCTTTTGTCACAGTCAGTGCCTACTGTACAAGCTAATTATATACCACTTCCCACCTGCTTTCACTTCTGCTAGAACAGCGCAGCATCAGTTAAAATCACCAGATGTATTTTGGAATAGCAGTGAAGATGAAAAGCAGGAAAACAGTGCTAGAGTGCAACATTCATATCTGCAGGCAGTTTTTGCAGATGGCAGCAGTCCATGAGAATGAAAACAACAACAAAAAAATCATACTGAAATGCAGGGTACATAAAAACTATAAGCAATTCAGCAAAAATACAGATTCTTGCAGAGAGGTTCAAACTGGATGTATTTTCACAATCAGGACAGTCAAGCCCATAGAGGCTGTGCAGCCTCCATCCTTGGACAGTTTCAAGACCAGACAAAGACCTAAGTAACCTGGCCTGTCCTCACAGCTCATCCTGCTTTAAGCAGGAAGATTGAACTAAGTGACCTCCTGAGGTCTGTCCCAACCTGAATTTTCCTATGATCCTAACCATTGAGTCCAGATTTCCAAGTCTCCCTTCCCCTAGCTCCTCTCCAAGGCAGAAGCTTATGTTATTAAAATTACGCATAATCATATCCCAACCCACTAATTAATTCTCTAAGGAATTAATTTCAAAATTTAGTTTAAGAAAAAAGATATAGAGAGATCTGGTTTTAAAAATATTAAAAATAAATGCCTTGAGATGCTTTAGTCTACATATGCCACACGTATATTGTGATCCATCTTGAGAAAAGCCTTAGAAACATCATGATAGGATATTACAATTTTTTACAATATTCAAATACATGAACACTGTATATTTAAGAAAAATTCAGTGGTTCTTTAATCCTTTTTCCTTGTCCAAACAGGAGTGGAAAGTCAGCAAAATTATAATACAAAACCAGGAAATACAGAATGAGAGCATGGGTACAAGGAAACACGCTCACCAGATTTAGAATGTATGGACGGAGCCAAGAGGGAGGAATATATGAGAAGGAAAAGCAGAACACATTAGCTTTAAACTGTAAGAGAAAGAGATAAAGAATACCAAAGGCATGCCTAGAACACACAATGCAACAAATTGATCAAAGAGGAGAATTCTAAGAGCAGTGCAGAACTATACAACATGTAAGGGAAAAACAAAAATTACCTTATAGAACTGCAGCAATTTCTCCTTAAGGGTCCACCAGCAGCCTGCCTTCAGAAGAGAAGAGTTCATCCCCTTCTCCATTCCCTGGTTCAACTGCTGTCTACAAGAACTCAAAACCAAGGGATCCATGGTACAGTAGAGCTCACCATTACATTCCATTTGTATTCCTCCCTACACCCCTTCCATTTTAATCGCAGCACAAAATAGCTTTGAAAAAGTGAGCATAATATCCCTTAAATTAAAGCTCTAAATACAATTGTTTCTATTTACCTAACTTGCATAACAACAAAATTTTCATTCAATCACAAAAATATTTTGATTCAGTTCTATTAGGAAAAGGTGATCTTTAAAGACTTACCGTTGATCACTCAAGTCTATGACTGACTGACAGAAAATCCACCTTTATCTCACTTTTTCACTTTCTAATGATAAAAAAGTATTTAGGTATTTTAGCAAAATAAACATGCTGATTTGTTGAAGATTTGCAACAGAATGACCTTGTTAAATAACATCTAACTTTATTATGATCGCATATGGAAATAAACAGTTAAGGGATCTAACCAGATTGACTGCTTGCTAAAATTCCACAGCATTTCTTCAATCAGCTGCACTAAGCAGCGTTAAGTTTGGGTGAATGGTGTAAGGATATGGGCACAGACATAACATTCCATCAACAACATCCAAACAGCTGGTACAACACATAAAGTTTGAAGGCACAGATAGGACATCAAATGATACTGTAACTGAACAACATGTAAATTTTATTCAGTGACACACTGCTCCAGATTAAAATCCGTGACCATGTTCCCATCAACACCTTTGATGACCATAATTGTCTAACGAACTAGGGACCTTTAACAGGTTAGAGCAAGTAGCTCCCCAGAATGAATGCAAGCTGTAAAGTTTTAATTCAGAGAACAGAGACAACAATAATCAACTGGGAAACTTTTTATTTAAGAAACAAGGTAAAAGTAAAAGCTATTCTACCAAGCAAGGCTTTAAAACTTTTTGTAGCAAAAGTTAAACAGCCAGTGAGAAGAGTAGTAGAATTAAGGAGAAAGCTATATCAAGTGATAAGTCTTCTCTAAACTTGCTTCCAATTTGTATAAATAACTGCAAAAACAGCAACCAAAAACCCCTCAGTAATCTGCCAATACCCAGTGAAAAAACATTTTTAATTAATTGAAGTCATTCCCAAACACTCAAAATGCATGTTAGGAATCATGCATCTCTCTCACCTACCTGGTACGCTTGCACTGAAATATCATTACCAGCCTACATCAAAAAGAGTACAATTTTAGTATTACCATCTTGCAGGTACAAGAAATAGCTACTCTGCAAAGCTATCCTTAAAGAACTTCTGACAGTCATGCAGAGCTGCTGTTTTGTGAGTTACATTTTAACTTCCTTTGGTTTCATGCCTCTTATCCCAAGAGCTACAAAGTGCACTTAGTGGGGACTGAAGAAAAATGTTAGCTTATGGCACCTGTAGTCTAAACTACAGAAAATTTATGTGAAGCCTGTACCATGACCAGATGGCATTATCCTATGGGCAATGATGACAGTCAAAAAGTACATCCTCTGTTTGGATTAGTGAGAGTACATCTTCACAGGATGTGTACACGTAAAGTGTCTTACCTGAAAAGAATGCACACTGTTGGACAAAAGCACAATCCGAAAGAGAAGAGCACGCTAGTTCTGGTGAAAACAAAATTGCTGTAGGTAAGAGCCCACTGACTGGCAAGCACAGAACACCCTACAAGAATGCCATGAGGCACCAAAATGCACGTGCCAGAAAAAATTATAAGCATTTTCACACAGCTCTGTAACAGAACAGGAAGCAGTCTTCATCCAGTAGAATCACATTAGCATAATGAATAACAAGTCCAAATAATTTTTCACAGTTCCCATTATATAATTTTCGTGTTGACTTTCAAAATATTTTGTTAACATTGTTCTCATGCACATAACTGGACATGAAGAGCTGAAAGAGTCTGAGCAATCTATCGTAAAGGGGGGGGGGAATAGCAAAAAGCAATAAGCAACTTTTTTAGCCATCTCCTCAGTAACTGAGAAAAGCAATTTTCCATTTCACAAACACTTCTCTAATGTCTTCCATTAGGGTGCAAATGCAAACCCTGGTATTTCTCTACTCTGAAGCACAATTGGTCCCTAAGAAAGAACTTCTACCAAATCATTTACACGTGAGTGCTTGATTTGTACTACCTTGCCTAGTCTCAAGCATACAATGCTTTCTTGACACTGACAGATCTTTTGTGCAACTGAATAAATTCCTTCCTTAGATACTTCCCTCATAAAAGTTACTCCCAACTATCCTAAAAAGGGGTGACTATGTTACACTTGGTATTCAGCAGGACTCACTGATTCTAGGTCTTTAACTGTGCAACAAGGTCAAGGGTCTTGTAGCTTTTTTTAACATTACTACTGCTGTAGTTGCACCGCCAGGTATGGGGTTTTCCAAGCAACATAGGAAGTATTCTGCTTAAGCAGCAAGTCACTTTATAAGGTTTCTCATAATGTTTAGAGAAGACCCTCTGTACCCTGTACCAAAATGGTTCCAATGGTTCATGTAGTGAAAAAGCTGATAAAGCTTTAGGCGTTTCTCAAACCCTGCAGCTTTGGGGATTTTACTGTGATAAGCAGAGTAAAAAGAACTGCTGAAGCCACCAAACATCCCAGCTATTGCAAGCTCATACTCTGAATGGCCGTAGAAAGAAGCAGGATCGAAGATAATTGGACCAGAATCATCCTCAGCTACATTTCCTCCCCAGAGATCTCCATGCAGGAGAGCAGGAACAATTTCTACATCACAGAACAAACTGGGTATCTTCAGCTGCAGGGGGAAAAAAGCACGACATGTAACTACCACATTTTAAGGTGAATGATTGTAGAGTTTTATCTGCATACATGCAGAGCATGAATTGAAACTTCTTAAAAGCTAGTTAAAAAAACAAAAACACAACTTGAAACAGCATAGGACCTAGTGAATAAAGATGCTGAGAAAATCGAGAGGATTTCTATTTTTCATAAAAGCCAGTAACTGAAGAATAGTCATCCAAATGTCTTTTAGCAAGAAAATAAAAAAAGAAAGACTGCATTCAGTGCTGCAATATTGACCAGTTTTAATAACATAACAACCACCCACTTCATCATTAGAAGGCTCAGGGATCTCTCACCAACCTTGAAGAGATTTCTACAAAGTAGTACCCAAATAGCTAATACTGCAGTACTTAATCAGATACAAACCTTAAATGAATAGATAATGGGCAGAACAGTACTGCTCATATACATTTCTCATCATGACCATGTTACAGGGAATGAGAAATGTGAACTTGATCTAGTATTTCCCAAACAGTAAGGCAAAGTGCTATTTGGCACACATTCACTTCGGAATATTAGCATAGGGTGATGTGGCAAAAGCCATTATACCTTAGAATAAAGGGCATTTTAATCCCTAAAAGCTGGAGTCTCTTACCAAGAGAACCTGGAGCATACCAACAAACAGGAACTTTGTTTTATGAAAAGAAAATCTAAACAACTGATACCTAGCTATCACTACAATGAGAACCAAGAGAACTTCTCCTACCTGAAGTTGTGCCCAAAGTTCTCTTGCTTCCCTGTCTCCTGAATTCTTTTCGATCATGTCCATCTGAGGCTGGATTCTTTGCTTGGCAAAGAAAGTCACCCAGTCATTCTGCCAGTCATTCACCTGAAGGAACAGCATTGCAGATGTCAGTTCTGCACCATGCAAAAGACAAATTTTCTTCTTTTTCAAATAAAACTTTGGAGGATTATATAGCCTTTGTGCTGATACCATCCAGGACAGCAAATGCTACCACTTAATAGAGTATTATCTTAAAATTAATCTTAAATTATCTTAAAATTAGGGGAATAAATTTTCTCTAAGTGATAAAATCCAAGAATTCAAAGAGCTATGAATGTCCAATGCAGCTGGAAGTGCTGTCCAAAGCACTACTTTCCTTAGCAGGCTCCACAGAAATAAATTAATTTCCATTATGATAATTTTGGCCCTTTGTGTCACTGAAGGGAAAATAAGATAAACTTAAAATTCTATCAGTCTGATGAAGTACAACCTACCTGTGGAAGATAGCCACAGCAGGTAACT
Organism: Haliaeetus albicilla; assembly: GCF_947461875.1. Lineage (NCBI taxonomy): Eukaryota > Metazoa > Chordata > Aves > Accipitriformes > Accipitridae > Haliaeetus > Haliaeetus albicilla. The sequence goes on from NC_091494.1 coordinate 33,347,755, forward strand.
GTATGAAAGCCAAATTGATCCACAAACTGGACTTCCATTTGCCCTTGACCTTTACCTTTCAAACCAAAGACAAAAAATCCAATACTAATGACAAGATTCTAAGCATCTACATTGCAAAGGGACCTTAAAAACTACACAAGGGTACAATGCTGCTTCTACTGAGAATAAAAAAAATTGCACCTTAATACTCTTTTTGTTACAATGGTCGTTACTGTTGGGTTTTAAGTTTAAAGCTTGATATAAAGCAGCTATATTATAACCTTCATAATCATATTTTGAGGGAGCATATCTCCTCTGATACCACGTCCTTGCAGAAACTGTGGTGTGGGATCCCAAGGGTCCCAAATAAATGTTTTGCTTACAGAGATCCAAACAGAGCAAACAAAAGCAAAAAGAAGGCCCCCTGTCTGGGGGTTTTGTCCAAATCTATTTTCATAGTATCTTTAGTAGAAGAAGACAAACTTATCCTGAAATAACAAAAGCTATTTTAACCATTTTGTAGATTATTATTAACTAGGTTAAATATGCAAACAGCTGTGTACGGTACCAACTGTGCTCTCTTCTTTCTTCAGCTTCTCTCCAAGTTGCTGGTTATGAAGGTGGAGATCAGCCAGTTGTGTTCCAAGCTTTGCTGAATGTCTAAGAAACAAAAGCATTCTTAGCAACACCGACACATGAATGAATCCAGTTCTTGGTATTCCAGGAATTAATTGAAAAGATTTATCAAGCAAGTAAAAGAAGTTCTGCATCTCTAACAAAGTACATTTTCAAAATATTCCTGTTATAAACACCTCTTCTTTCTATAAAGATTATGTATTAACGTAGAACAAGATGTACTTACATGGTTGTTTCTGACAACACTATTAAAAGTGAAAGTGAGCAGCAATCATAAATTTAATAACAATGAGAAACCATCAACTCTAATTTCTGTGTGATATCACTTCTACATGAATTTTCAGTATGGAATCTGTAAGAAAAGCATAACAACATGTTATGCTTTTTTTTTTTTTTTTTTTTTTTTGGCAAATTGTCTTTGGGAAATAGAGCCAAACAAGACTCATCCTCTTCCTTATATCTCTGCCTCTCTGTCTTTGGCTTCTCCTCTCTAAAAGGCCTAGAAGATGGAAGAGTCAGGTGGGGTTTATTTATTTATCTATTTTTAATAAAAGCTTATCCTCTACACAGTTCAGAAAACTCTTGCAGTAATTACAAACAACTCTTACAGCTAGCTGCCTCCCATGTTAACAAAAGTATATTCCTCTTCCTGTCTTTGACCTCTCACATCTTTCCCTGTTCTCAAGGCACTGTCATTTAAGGCAAAGTTATTTCTTCATTTTGTCCCTGTTAACACAGATTGTAGCTATCCCGTGAAATTTGTATGCCAAATGTTGCATTTGCACACTTTTCATATCAATCGGCCCAAACACAGGATTTCTCCTCTTTCTCTTGGAGCTCACTGGGGGCTCTTCATGATTTAGAAATTCTGCAGACGAGCAGGATGAGGGATAAGACCTGAAGTTGGCTGCAGAATTTCTGAGACTGGGATGAGAAATTGGTCATGCCCACCTCCCTAATGGAACCAGACAGAAGTATTCATCATATTTGAATTTACTTAAGCGTTTGCCACAGAGGAGGGCCAAAAGTTTGAAACTATCAGAATCAAGGTGAGGGTTGTAAAAATACTGAAATTAGGATGCATTCATTTGGGAAATGCCTCTGCATAATTTCTTGACTAGCAATATTAAACATTGGTTCTTATACCAAAGGCAAGTACAGGTAAAACAAAACAGGTGATCAGGTAGGTAATTCTCCTGACTGTAAAAAGGAACCTTACTGTAAAAATCACTAATTACTTACAAAACCCCAAACAAAACCAAAACTAAAGAAAAACCACACTCACTTCTTGATGTATGATCTATTTGCTAGGTGAAGAATTATTAAGTATTTTACACAGTTCTCAGTTGCGTAACTTCCCAAACGTATCTTGACTTGCTTAAAAAAAAAAAAAAAATTTCTCTCCGAAAACAAGTGATTTAATTGTCATAATAGTCAAAATTTCTGGCTAAAGGAAGCAAGGATAGTACTGTGGTTTACCTGTTTAAGCCTCTCATTTCCAAATGTTCCATCACAAACAGAGTATTGCCCCCAGGCAGGTCTATAACTTTAATGGGTTTAGGCACTTTTATCGTCTGTGTTTTCAAGATGGCTTCCAAACTTGCCATTTCTCCCTCAAACATTCTTCTAGCCTGTCAAATATTAAAGGAAAGCATTAGTCTCTATGATCACCAGTTCTAGGTAAACAAAGCTCTTTCACAAAACCAATGAAGGCTGTAAATGTTAAACAAAAACCTTGGAGCAAGTGGTAACTGCACATACAAGATACAGATAGATCCACACCACCAGACTTGACAGTAATTTTACAATTACAGAAACTTCACTTCATAAACCGACTCCGCGGAAATGACTTAGGTTCTAGCATTCTCTGTAATTGTAAAAATAACTTCGAAAGTCTGTTTACAATTGAAGGAGTGCAAACTGCATACATGTAAAATGTAAGCAATATTTTATTAATAGATTATGCAGCAAATGTCTAGAAAGCTATGTGCAATATACATCATCAGTTGAGAGACTAGAAGAATGGTGCTGACATTCATAGTCTTCATGACTTCCTTAACACAGATTGCTTAGTAATGGAGCCGATCTTCAAAATAACTAATTGGCAGTCACAGAATGATTTTCCCTGGCCTGTTTGTTTTGCCTCATGGGGGGGGGGGGGGAGAATATCAATGGTAGCAACCAAATGCCCCTTACCACACTTGCACACAGAAGCCTTTAGAACCCAAGCCACTACCAACTGCTTTTGCTTTGATGATATTCTGAATTTAGGACCTATTTATGCAACTGTTGTCCATATTGAGTAAAATCTGTTCTCTTTAGTTGCTCCATTGACATCAGTGACACTAGCCACATTAAAAAATGCTACTCTAAAAGAGTTAGGCAGAGATTGCAGGAAAGGGTATTTGGGAAACCTATGGTATCTGCTAAAAGCAAAAGCAAGTTAACATAATCAATAAAACAGAAACAGAATACTAGCCCTTTAATACTGATACAAGAAACATGGTCAAAGGACAATTTGCAATACACATTGACTAAAAATTCTAAAGCCTACAGGAGATCAGGAATGAAGAACTGCTCAATTACTGAGCTATAGCTTTGTTCAGAGGTAATCGTAAATTCCGTATCTCTAAAGCACCATATTAGGTTAAAGTCAGCTGTTAACTTTCATAGAGTAAAACCCACAGTGTTTTCTAAAGGAACTGCTGATATACACCCACTGCTGCACACACAGCATAGCATTATAATACAGTTTGGCAAAGTTTGCTTTAATCAGCACTCAGAATCCACACACACGCAAAAGCATAGAAAATGAAATGATTACTGTATAGAAAATCTATCCAGATCTTTTTTTCTAAGCCCTATCTTCTAGCTAGCTGGACTGTATACTTAAATACACATTAAACAAAGGCCTAAGCGGAAGGCTATGTTGCTATCAATTCATACTACTTTCAGTCTAATGTAAAGCAGGATAACCTTTCTGTATTTTCCCATGTTACCACCTCAGTGCATACATCCAGCTGCGCAGACAAATTTGGAATAGATATAGTTGCATGCATTTGTTTGCTATTAAAGGCAAATACAAGTTCTGACTTCTATTCTTCCACTGAAGCTATTCATTTGACAGACACATGCATAGAGAACCTTTAAAGTAAATTCCACCTGATCTCTGCTTTTGCAAATAAGGATGCCATACAGGTATGCTGCATTATACTTATCTCTATCAAATGCAGAGATCTACTTTCTACAGTAGCTGGTACCAGGTATTGAAAGAACAAAGCAGAAAATCTTGAACAACAATTGTGGAAAATATCATTTATTGAGAAAAGCTCCTTCTTATGTGCAGGGAATTACTGGTTTCATTACAACAAAGAAAGAGGCATACCCTCAGTAGATAATTTTATACCTTCTAGGTTGCTCCAGACACTTTCACAGCATATGTAGCCACAGTGATACCACCATTACCCCAGCCATAACTGACAACAGCGTACCACTGCACTGCATGCCCTAGACAAATAATACTGATACCGCAACAGCATTCCACCACAAATGCTGCTTCCCATCCCAGTGCCTACTCCCACCGCAGCCTCCCCATCCCCGGGCACCCCTGCCACAAACCGGGCCCCAGACCCACAGCAGCTGCCAGCCAGAGCCTCGCAGGGCAGAAGCTGCCATACGAACCCGACCTCTAACCCGGCAGCAGGCCACCTCCCTGACACCGGCAGTCGAAATTTTACTGCCTGAGGCCAGCTGGCAAACCTCACTCCATCAAGAGGCCGGGACCGGCTGAGGCCAACCCGCCTCCCATCTCCTCAGCACGACCACCCTCACAGCTGCCTCCTCTCCCCGACCCACCCCGGGGCCCGCCACACGCACCCCACCCTCGACCCCTACCCCCCCCACACCTCCGCCTTGGAGTTGTTCTTCACGTACACCCGGCCGCGGTCCGTGTCGTAGCTCTGGCCCTGGCTGATGCAGCCGCCCCCCGAGTGGCCGGTCGGCCGGAGCACCGCGGTGCCCAGCTCCCGCCTCAGCGCGTCCTCCATGCTGCCTGCTGGGGCCAACGCGGCACTGCGCCTGCGCGAGGCGGCTGCGCCTGCGCGGCGCCGCTAACGGGGCGCGGGCTGGCGGGACTGGCAAAATGGCGGCGGCGGCGGCAGAGGCGGAGGGGGAGAGGTTGGCTAGTGGTCTGGGTGCTGCTGTGGGTACAGCTGGCGATAGGGACTGGCCAAGGGCGAGAGCTTGGTTGTAGGTGCTGGGGAGCGCCCCGTAGGGAGTCGCTTATTCCCGTGTGGGGGAGGGAGAAGCGTAAAATCGCTTCTCAGAGACAGACGGAGAGGAGTGGAGTGCTGGGCTGCCGCGGCCTGGCCTCAGGGCCTCGGGGGAGTGAGGCGCTTGCGGCTCCTGAGGAGGTGAAGAGGCTTCCCCTCCGCGTTGCCTCCCACTGCTGTACCCGGGCAGCCGCACCGGGGAGAGTCCCTCGGCCCGGTGGGGTTGGGCAGGATGCTAAATAATGCCAGCCAAAATCCCACCTCTGCTGGAACGTGTTTTGTACTGCAGGGAGCCTGTAAATATGCTTTTGTTTGAACTCATTTCCCTTGGGTGTGTGGTGACTTCTTTCCTACTGTAGATGCAGAGGATGCCCACGTCATGGAAAAGATGTTGCAGTAGAGCGATATATGTAACAAAGGCAATGGATAGTAATTTTTAAATATTTGGATTTAATTTGCTTTCTGGGCATTATAAAGGTACATGCTCAAATTCATTCTGTTCTTCAACAATAAGAACATCTTGCTGTTATTGGGTACTGGCCAGTGTAGGTCTGAAGTAAATTAATACGTTCTTTCCCATTAGAATTTGTTACATATTTAGCAAGTAACTTCTTATTTAAAATACAAATTTCTAAGTGTAGAAACTGGCAGAGTTCCTACTGATCTTCTACTTATTTCTTTGTTAGTACAAGGTTGTGTACTTTAATTTTCTACTATTTTCTTAAATGTCTGTGGTCTTACTGGTTACAATCACTAATTCATCTTTTGTTATTCCTGACTAGCTCCCTATTCACGGTACTGACTGTCTTGCTTGGGGTTTTCAAGAGTATTACTGTGCTGCCTACATAATTTAAATGCCTACGGATATACATCTGTTTCTATATAGTAGTTTATGCAAATAGCAGTTAAGGTTAATTTAGAGTTATGAATGTATACTTTCAAATTTTAAATTGGATTTTGCTTTAGACATTTTCTTTTGGGGATTTAATGCAGGCAGATTACAGCTTAGAGTCCTCTAATAGTTCCTGTGGAGCAGCAAAACAGCAAAGGATGGAGGTTCTCTATTTCCAGAAGTCTATGTACCTTTCCTTTTCAAGAGTTGCTATACAGCTTTCATCTTTTTTGGTTTTTATCTGAACTTTGTTCATGTAGAAGCTGATATTTTTAATTTAGCAGGATTTCTGGGTTTACAGCAGTCCCGGCAGACTTGCCATAAATATTTTTGCTAGGCTTCTACATTTCTGACTATTTCTACAGAGCCTGGACAAATTATCAATGTGCTGTGTTTTCACCAAATCCAAACCTTGTGAGATCTATTAGACTTAGGAGGTGTGCTGCACAATCCTTGTGTGTGTGCAGCATGTATTTACTTTCTTGGAAAGCACTTGATGGGTGAACATAGTCGGGAGCCAATGAGGTACACATTTTGTGCACGAGAAATTTGACATCTTTCATTTGTCAGTTTTAGTGCATGTACCAAGACTATTCGTGTGGCAGATTTGTAACAGAAGCAGTGCTTTTTAGATGCACACGTTCATTATCAGTCTAAAAAATCCTTAACTGACATGTGATAGCTGCAGCTCCGGCTTTTAGCCACTCTAAATATGTCATGAGCATGCTAAATCTTGCTTGCAGAAAGTTGGTTGGATGGTGCGTATTACCTTGTCTTTTTGTGTAGCAGAGCAGGGATTTCACTTAACAGTGTTGGCTGTAGAGGGCGTTACAACTTGTGGATGTGACGGTGGTGGCCTGAAACCCAAGAACCTGTGGCTTATTCAGAACCAGGGATAAATTATTACTACAAGAGTATGGAAACACAAATGAGAATATGTTTTTGTATGCTGGAGTCTGTTTTCTGCCACATATTGGCTCTCCTGCCTCTTTGCATAAAATTAGCCTTAAACCCATGTTGCAAAGGTTGGATTCAGATGTCTGCAATGGTTGATGAAGAATGATTGAGATTATGCTGAGGGAGACTTTAATTCTCCATTTGGAGTCTAGGAGTCAGCAGCAGGTGCTGTGGAAAATAACGCTGTGAGTTTTCTTCGAACTTTCTTATTCGGAGAGCAAAGGAGTATTGTCCATTCTGAGATCAAGGAGACTTGTTTTCTCTTTCTGTAGTTTTTAAAGAACTATGAGATAGGAAGAATTCAAAACCCACATTTTTATGAAATGACAATTCTACAACTCGTGGAAAATTCCTGTTGTGTCATTATTTTTTTATTTATTTATTTCTTCTTTTGACAAAGCAATTAGAAACCAATCAGAATTTGTTAAATAGATGTAATGGAGTTAAAATAGAATGAAACCCGTGGTTCAGTCTTCAAATACTAAGTCGTAGTAGAATATTCCATACTGTCAGTAAAGAAGTTTTTCATGCTGCGCTAAAGAACAGCACAGTGAATGCTGTAGGAGTAGAGAGCAATTGCCCTTAATTCTCTAGAATTTAATTGGGTTGTACTTCTTTCTGATTGCATCTGATCAGATAGGATGTAACAGAAGTTTGGCCAAAATTGTAATGTCAAGCTCATTAATTACACGGTGGACATAATCTGAAGGAAGAACTGTCAGCTTGCTTTCCAAATGAGAGGTTAAGTCTTCTAGCAGAAACTCAGCAAGACCCACAAGACACTGCATTCCTAAAGATGCTACAGAGCATCTGTCTGCAGGAGGCATGGGCTCCCAACTCCTGCAGACATTGGAGTTCAGTGAGAGCCAGGATTTGGGAGCTGCTTCTTCACAGATAACCTTTTCAGTGCAAGTTCCAGCTCCAAGCCCTCCCTAAGCCTGCTGCATGCCATCTTTGGCCTCTGTGCCATAGATTACTGTTCTCCATTTGAAATAAACTATTGAGTCAGGCCCCAAGCATACTTAGAGAGGACTACAAAAAAAAGCTTAGCCATATACTGAAGTTGTTCATGCAGTGCAGGTCTTGCCTGCTGTGTGAAGGCAGTGCGTACCACAAAAGGCCATGTGGCAGTGTGGGTTGGTTGACTTTGTGATAATCCTTTCTTCCTTGCCTCTGCTCTTTCCCTCCCTGTATCATTTATTCCTATTTGAGTATTTTAAAAAGCTTGCAATGTGCTATTTGAATGACCCTTTTCCTCTGCCCTGTTGGGGTTCACCAGCAATGTTGTTCTGATGCATGCTGACTTGCCTGCAAGATCCACAGTGGTTAAGTTTCTGTTTAAAATAGTGTTTCTTTCTGTGGAGGAGAAGACAACTGGCATGCTGGGCTGCAAATTATTTGGTGAGTCATCAGTTAATATACACATCCTGAATAAAAAAGCACTGCAGCTGCTAATTTCTGTTTACTTCTTGACAGTAAGTACAAGAAGAGAAAAGGTAATTGGTATGTGTAGCCTTTTATTGGTTGGTTTATATATATAAATGGAAAACATGCATTAGGGCTTTTCAGGCTCCAGGCCTCATATTTGTGTGAATGTATGAGAACTGTGCTGTGGGCTCTTTGTCTTTTTTCCTCTCCCACATCCATGGACAGGCCATGAGGGTGGATCAGGAAGGATGTAGGACTTTCCATTACGGAAAGAGATGATTTGTAAGACACTCATCAAGATTTGGTGTTAGTGCTTGTTTTTCTCTCTTTCCTTAAACATAATTCGCCTTAAGAGAGAGAAATGTTGAGGGGTTTTTTAATTCCTCAGGTCAGCTGTATGAGCAGATAAATGGAAATGGAATGAGAAGTTCTGTTATCAAAATAACAGACTGAGATAGACCTTAGGAGCAGAATCTGGCCACTGTTCCAATTATGCAGAGACATTGGGATTGCAGTCATTGTGTGTCAGTTCATTTGCAGAGTTAATGCTTTCATGGATTAGTTTTCAGCAGTTTCTGTAGTGATTTCAGGGGCATGATTTGGGGCAGAATCTGAATGAAAGTGTGACCAAAGCCAGAGGACTTGTTCTTGCTTGTTACAGAAACAGAAATCAGACAACTTTTTTCCAGAGTTTACTCGTTTGGCTTTATCTTCCTCTCTTTTTGATGCAGACTATGCCAGATTGCCAATAGGTTTTGTTGTTCACAAATTTCTGCCCATCAACAAGAAGTTCAGGGAGAATGTTTGGGTTTTTTGTATCATTTTAGTAATAATGATAAGAAATGGTGCTCTTTGTGTGGGTAAAAAGTGGGAGGGTTCCATAAATATAGCTGTTTGAGAGTCTTTTTTTTTTTTTTATCAAGACGATATTATTATTATTTGCAGTTCTGACTCTTTTTTTTAGCCTGCTTCTGTATGGCACAGTAAAAGAGCAATATACATGTCATTATTTCTCCTTTCAGCTGCCCCTAACCAGATTATCTTAATGCTTGAAAGCGGGTTAGCAACAGCATTTTCTTTTATATTATTCAGACAAGTGATGGGTTAAAGATTTGTGGGCGTATTCTAGCTCACTGGTTCCTGTGTAAAGTATAGCCATGAGCTGCCCTCAAAATAAACCTGGGCTTGGCACAGATTTGTGTTCTAAACATGATTACACATAAGTGTCAGATAAATGGAAATACTCAGGAAAGTGGAAACATTCCAGAACTCTGCTGTTTATGGCATCAAAACAGACATTTGAAAAGCATTAGCTCTTCAACAACTGAAAAACTCTTCATATTTTTTAATTTTAAAATAAGGGCAAATGACCTTTAATTGTCAAGTTCATTGTTATGAATATGCTTGGGTTTTTTCTCCACTCTTCTTTAGTGAACTTTTGGAAAAATCAAACACACAAAATTTCAGTTAAGCAAGATATTATGATTAGTTTGTACATCAGCATTTTTCTTAGAGCATCTCAAAGCACTCCGCTGAAATTTGTGGTTAAAATCCCATGACACTCCTTTGTAATAGATGCAGCAAATAGCTTTGATAGGTCTGGGAACCTGAGGCAGAAAGAATTTGAATAAGTTGGCCAAGTTCTTAAAGTAAGTCTATGTTAGAATTGGTATTAGAGCACTAGATTCCTGATGCCCAGCGCCATACTCCAGCTGTCTAGAAGTTGCTTCCATAGGAAAAGTACAAATGACTACTACAACTGCATTTAGCCTATCTCAAATTAAAAACTGAAATAGAAGCTCTGACAGATGATGCATCTGGAAGAAGAGCATGTCTCTGTCTTTCTATATGTAGACTTTCAATAGTAAAACAGTGGAGCCTGTGAAACTGTAATTTATTGCTGTAAATTTATTATCCCACCTCCAACAGAACTTTGGTTCCATAAAGTGATGACTGGATTATAAAGAGGTGCAATTGTTGGACGCATGAGTATGGTAGAGGGAAAATTGCCTGTCTGACACTGAGAACATGGTGCTTAGATGTCCATGGACAAATGCTATGAGACACTTTGTACTCTTCTGTTTGTGCTGGATTAAAATTACTGAGGAATGATACAATGTTATTCATGAGTTCACATCTTTTTTTTGCAATCCTGAAATAAGCATGTTAAGACTTCTTTTTTTTTTAAGAGACCAATAAATTGACCTTGCATCATACCCATACAAACAGACTTTATTAGTCAAGGACTTCTTTGTTTTTCTTGAGTAGAAATACAAGGTATAGACATACCTCTTTCAATTTAAGGCTTATGTTTGGCTGCAGGTAATGCAGAGTAAGTCTGATGTGTATGGTGTATTTACTTCCTCCGAATTAGATGTGCTTTGGGCAAAGCGTGGGTGTGGGGTGGGGTTCAGTAAAACAAGGACATAAAGATCTTTCATGAAGTTGTCAATTTTATGTGGAGTGATACTTTGTGCATATAGCTCTATTTTTGATGTTTATTTCTGTCCATCTTTGTACGAATGTGTTTTTATACCAGTTTGATGCTACTAGATTTTCTCTTCATGTTTGGGAATTACTCAGGGTTAACAAGATTTTCTTAAAGAATTTTTTTTTTTATTATATTTGCTGGCAGATGTACTACAAGCAAATGACAAGAAGGTCATAAAGGGCCTAGTGTAGAACTTAGGCAGTAAACATGCATTAGGATAAGGTTTAAGAAGTGACATTTTCCTGTAAGCCTTTGTTCAGTTGCTTGCAGTTTTTTCTTACTGGCCCAATGCCTGGGGTTAGAGGTGATGCACCTTGTTTTAGAAACCTGCTGAATTTATTTTAATGGCAGATGAAGAGTGAGCATTTACTCCAAAGACAACCCCTTTCCCTCAGCTCCCTACGTACTTCATTTTGGTATATGTTTTGCAGTATCTATAAGGGTAGGCAGTTGGTTTTACATGCTTCTATCATCGAACGGGATTACAGGACCGGGAGGAAATCTTAGGCTTGCTGACATTTCAGCCAAGTCTCACCCCCGTTTTGTATAAATACACAGTACTGTTTGAATGTGGATAGCAAGAGGGAAAAGCCAGCCATCACTGGTATGGATATGATGAAAAAAGAACATGTCTCTCGTCCGGCTATGAGTATCCTAAAAGCAAGACGAAGGTGTGCAGAGTGAGTGACTTCTAGGGCCAATAGCTACAAGCTGAGACTTTCCTTCTGCGGGACGGTTGCGTGGTTCCGCTTTTGGGGCGGGTGCTGGTGCAAAGTCCAGAGATGTTCCTTGTCCAGAAACTGCTATTACTTCGCATAGGCCTCCCACCACCATTTCTCTACGACCCTGCCTGAGTCCTGGGGCCGTTTGTCTGCCTGCATACCCTCTAGTTCTTGCAAACCCGGGAGAGAAGCCCGCAGCAGTCGTGGCTGCAGGGCTCCGTCCCGGCCCCTGTCGGAGAGGCTGGGGCTCGAACCCGCGGCCTCGCTACTCAGCTCCAGGCAAACCCCTCCCGTCCAGCGGCGAGGCGCGACTAAGTGCGATTGATGGAGGGAAGAACCAATGGCCGCCTTAGAGCCCCCTGGCAACTGAGCCGCTGTGTCCCTCTGGGACCACGAGGAAGGGGGCGGTCGAGGTTTGCTCTCCCCCAGTGGAAGTCGAGGAGGGCGGAGCTAGTGCGTTTTGGTGCACCAATAGGCGAATGCAGGGGCGACTGCGGCGCTCCCGTGGAAGCGGGGGAGGGGCGGGGCTACCATTTCGGCTCGCCAATGAATGCTGAGGAGGGCGGGGGCGGAAGCGAGCCGCCCAATAGGGCGGCTCGGGGGCGGGGCTCGGCGTTCTGTCAGAGCGCCGCGGCGGCGAGCAGAGCCGAGCGGCGGCGTGAGGCGGCGGCGCGCTGACAGCCCGCGGCCGGGGCGGCAGGTGGAGGAGCGGGACGGAGCCCCCCGCGGCCGCCCCGCTGAGCGCCCGCTGCCCCTTCGCGTTGCCGGGCAGCGCCGAGCGGCCCGCGCGGAGAGGGTCGGGCCCTCCGTCGGAGGAGACGGTCGCCTTCGTTCCGTCGCGACGCGACGCGACGCGCGCTGCCGCCGTTCCCCCCGCCGCCCGGACCGCCGTTTCCCGTCGCCGCAGGAGGCGCGCCCCGAGAGCCTCCCTGCTCCGGCCGCGGCGAGGGATGGCGCGGCGGGCGCTGCCCCCGCTGCCGTGACGGGGCCGCGCCGCTGCCTCACGCCTCCCCCCCGCCAGCGCCGGGCATGCCGCTGCCTGCCCGCGCCGCTGCCCGCCGCGGTCACCTGGCCCCCCCGGGCCCCGGGATGGGCCGCGGGAGCTGATCCGTCGGGGAGGCTGGGGGGAGCGACGAGGAGGATGAGCCACGTGGGAAGCCCGGTGAAAGCCTACGATTTTCTGCTGAAATTCCTGCTGGTGGGGGACAGCGACGTGGGCAAGGGGGAGATCCTGGCCAGCCTGCAGGACGGAGCCACCGAGTCGCCCTACGGGTACCACATGGGTAAGCTGCTCCCCCCCGCCCCGGGAGTTCCTCCCGCTGCCATGAGGTGTCTCGGCCCGCTGCTCCCCGGTTCCCACCCGCGTATCACAAGCCCCCTGTGGCCCTCCAGGCTCTCGGGATCCGGACCCGCCGAGAGGCTCCGGCCGCGCCGGAGGCAAAGGCCATGGCCTACGCTGCCAACTTCTCGGCTGGGAAATCAGTACAGCCGGACCAACAGATGGAAACATCTGTTTCTGCGGGTTCCCGCTGATTTATGGAGCTCGCAGGTAGTACCAGAGGAGAAAAAGGGTGCAGGCAAAGACATGCTGAATGATGTTTTGCTGTAGGTAGTTTTCAGAAAGGAGGTGGAATTGCTGTCGGGGTTTAAAATCCCGTGCAGGTGATCTCACGTCCGAGAGCTCAAGTTTAAGAGGAATGCCCTTATTTTTGGAGCTCAAGTTTAAGAGGAATGCCTTAATACACAGAACGTATTGATCAAGGTGATAGGGTTTATCTTCCTAAGCGGTTATTTTCCTGTTTTCATCAGTGAGTAAAGGTAAATACTAATACAAATGTTTTTCTAGTAAAGGATCTTTGTTAAACAGCAAAGGAATTTGCTGTGAAACTGGTTTCACTGAAAGAGCTGAAAAGGAGATACTTTTTTTCTCCCTTTTTTTCCACTGTCATGTTCTTAATATCAGAAGAGTGGCCCTTTAAGATCAAGGTTCATGTTTGTAGTATGTCCTTTCACTTTAAGCTTTTTAAAGGGCAAGACTGAAGAGCCTCATCCATGCCAGATATATTCTGTCTGCAGAATAGGGAGTTGTGAACATTGCAGACTGATTAAAAACTAAGCTAATGGCTCAGGGAAAAGGGGATTTCTATGTTCCTTCCCTTCCATTCTCCTCTTTTCAATTCCCCAATCTTGTTTGCCTAGAACGTACTCTAGGGTTTTTTTTCCCTCATGCGGCATATTAAAAAGCAAATTGTCGTGTCAAATTACCCATTGCTTTAATTTACTGCCAGTATAAGTCTGTGACTAGTTAATTCACTGGAAGACTTTACATTGACTTAGGATCTGTTATTACATTTTGTTCATAGCACTGATTCACAGCTAGAACTGAAGGGAGGGAGGAGAGTTCTCTGTACCATTGCTTATGAGTCAGAGTGTACCTCGAAGGCATCAATGTACATTTTAAGATATTTGCATAGTAGTTTTGCTGAATTACTCCTTGGGGTGTTGCAGTGTGTTTACTCTTCATGCTCTTCAGGTGGTTGAAGAAAAGTGACAGAAGGCTTGGGGAGAGCGTGCCTAATCTGGCTCTGTTCTGTACACACAATCTAGTTTATACATTCTTATGCTGAAGGACCACTTTAGTCTCCAATGTATCTTGACGTAACTGAGAGAGAACGTTTGACCAGCTCCTGAGCTCATCAGTCTTACTTCAGACTTTTGCATGTAAACATTGTGATTGATGCTTGTGGTTTTGCTCTTAAAAATATTTGTGTGAATAACACTATAACTCTGTGAATAGATTTCTTGACAGCCAAGAAATACAAATATTCTTTTTGAATTATTTTGCAAGTATTTAACATGCAGCTTGGAAATTCTTCATCGCTATTAATAACTTCAAAATGTATACATACAGGGTTGTAAGTAAGTTTTATGTGCTATTTCATGGATTGTAGTCTCTTCACCAGGATATTTGTCAACCTGAATTATATGAGGTTAGGGAAATATGGTAATTCAGGACCTCACAAAGTCTGCTAGCAAAGGTCACCGTTTCACAGAGACTGAAGGAAGTTCTTAGTCCTGAGAAGATGAGCATGTCTGAAGAGAGGTGTGTGAGTTACAAGAGGAGGGTAGATATAAGAGATGGCATGGTAGTAAAATTTGGAAGGAGTATAATCTGATTCTTAATTTTATGCAACTAGTGTCATAATTAAGAATTTTTGTACCTACTGAGTCTCAGTGTTTACACGATCATTGTATACTGTCTAGTCTCACGTAAAGAAGGATTTTAACTGTGAAAGTTCATAAGAAGTATTTTCTCACTCTTAAGTTTATAATGTTCTTGAATGCATCAAACTTGAAATACTTTTGAACACCGCATGTAAGCTACTCAGTTTCTTTGGGGATCTGTATCCAATATCCCTTCTCTGCCTGTATCTCCTCAGCCTTTCCTACACCATTTGAGCTTGGCTGCGTAGGATGCAGCTGTGATGAATCTGTGCAGGCTCAGGGACTATGAAAACAGAGATGCAAGGAGAGGGATAGAGCTAAACATCCTGTTGGTATTATGACTCATTTTGTAATTTAACTTGATTAAAAAGCTTGATAAACACTGACTTTTTCACCATTTTCAAGTCCTTAGTTAACTGCTAGGATCTACCACTTTCATAATGCCAGCTAGGTCTCTGAATTGGAAAGAGAAAGTCTAGTGATGTGATAGGTTCTGTCAAGATGTGCCACATGTATAAGCTTTGAAATGACAAAACTTTGTTGTGGAGCTTGATGAAAGAGAATAGCTTTGAGACTGCAATGGAAGAGGAGAGAGATGATGTGGTAAAAAACAAGAGCAATTGAAGAGAGGAAGAGCACTGAAGGGCCTTGAAAAGAGAACAAACAAGTTAATGTGATGAAACATGGGAATTTGGGCAGTTGTTTAAATTTGTATATGCAAGAGAGACAGAATTTGATGTTTATTGCAACAGGAAAAAGGTTACTCCCACTGCTTGAATTTTAGTAAATTGAAGGTGGGAATATGAATGTTGAGAAGTTTGGAAAGAACAGGCTACAAAGGGTGGTCAAGATGAGGGACAGATGAGACCAGCTGCTCAGAGAGCTTACCAATTCTGTGGATAAAATGGAAAGAAGACCCTGAATTTACAGGGCTGGGTTTCGGAAAAGACAGCAATGCATTAGAGCTGAAGAATTTAGAATGTAGGTTTGATATAGGGTTCTTTCTTATGCTAAACAACAGGACGTATTGCTAAGATGCACTGCAGTGCTCTAAGAAGTAGAGAGACATATTATTTATAAAGGAAATATAGGGAAGGACACAGTGTTGAACAGAGTGTGACCCCTCCTTTAGGAATGAGGAGAATCTAAAGGAACCCCATGGGATATTAAGACAGGTGGAAGAAATGCTGAGTGAGGGTGGACTCATCAGCAAAGAAGGATCAAGGGCCTTTTGGTTGGTTGTTGTCTTCAGCAGCATCAAAGACAGTTAAGCAGACAAGAGTTGACCAGAATGGGGGAGTAGGGAGGGGGCGTGGGGTTGTTTTGGTTTTTTTGGTGGGTTGGTTTTTTTTTTTGCGTTTGGGGGGGTAGCCGTCAGATTCTTGAAGGCTTTTTGTGCAGCTATATAACTCTCTCATCTCAACTCTATGGGCTCAAACTTTAATTGTATAAACCACAAATTAATTCTTCACAGGCACTTTCTTAACTACTCAAAAATAAATCTGCCATCTTTCTCATTCCCAGGAAAATATGGCAGGCATGTGTCTTACTGTTTTTTGTCAGTACACAAAAATGATATGAAATCTGGAGATGGGAATGAAAGCCAGCATCGTGTGATCAGTCAAGTCCCTGCAAGCTGCTGCTGGCCCACAAGCCGTGGTTTGAAAGCATTTGGCAAAGTTCAGCTATTAAGACAGAGTACAATCTCTTGGTCTCCAAATTTTTCATAATGACCAAAGCACTCTGGGTTGGAAAGAAGAAGAGAAGAAGTTTTATTAACATAACGAAGTAAGGACTGCCATGGAAAATGCATTGGTGAACATGATTCATAGAGATAATTTAGAAAGCAGTTATCCAGGAGATGGGCAGGTAGGCAGTAAGGATAGTTGTCTGGGTAACCTGCCTTTGTAGTTCTCCCACATCTTGCTCAAAACTGAAATTACAATAGATTGGACATACTTTGTCTCTAACCTGGTAAGAAAAGCTGCACAAAAATGATCTTACAGAGAGATGCAGAACCTTTGCTTTTAACCATTGTTAGTTTCTTATGAGAATAAATTTAGAGGAAATAATTGCTTCTAGACTAGAACATAATACCATAGATGTGCTGTCACCAAGTAGACAAATATTTTTATGTTTTGCACTAGCAGATTTTTATTCAGCTGGATTCTTGTTTTGCTTTCATACTAACATATGCTTGCAGTGTGATTGCTTGACACAGGGACTGAAAGGAATGATTGTTGAAACCTGTGTACTCCTACTCCTTTTCTTGCAGGAACATCAGGTTTAAACTGACAAGTTGTCTCTCTTCTAGCAACCTTTTCATATCCTCTTAAGTTCATATCACAGTTATTTGTCTTCCCGTAAATTCTGTCTGGTTTTAGGTTGAGAACTTCACTGGGGTATTTGTTGTCTTATCTGAATGCTTGAAAAGATCCTGGTGTGTCATAGTTGTGGGTGTTAATAAGTGGTTGTCTTGATCACTAAGTGGTTAGAACACAGGCCTGGAGCTTGGATGGCCCAACCTCAAGCAGACCTTATGGGGAGAGCCAGAATACCCTTGTACGTAGGGAGCATGTGGACTGGGATAGTTGTCAGCTGCTCGCATCCCAGCAGACAAACTTACAGTTCGTGGTGGCTCTTCCTGATAACTTAAGACACAGATCAAAGCCATTCTTTGGTGTAAAGCTGGTGTGAAGAGGAGGGAATGAGCCCTAACTAAAATAAGGAAACAAAAGGAAACATTGTTAACATGAGAAATTAAAAGACTCAGATTTGTGAGCTGACTGTGGTTTCCTCCTCTCACTCCCAACAAGACCAAATAAAGAACTAATGGAGATAAAAGTCTTCCCACAGAGATATGATGTTAAGTTTCTCTGTTCTGTCTTCATGAAACTGTGGTTTTGAAAACGTTACTTTGCTGAAAGGAAGGGGAAATAAAATTGCTTTGTTTTCCTACCAGTATAATAATGAATAGGATGGGTTGCTTATCACTGACTTATTTTGAAGCCATTACATTTTCCTAAACACAACATGATCTAAAGATTGCAATAGAAACTAATGGCAACATCATTATATTTCTGTATTTCTTTGCACATAGCACCAGCTTTTAGGGACAATCTTCAGTCCATGCTATTAGGATTTCTCCAGCAGAAGAGTTATTTAAAGTTGCTGAGCACCAGTGTCTATGAGTAAATAAACACCTTTTGAGGTTATTTATGCTTGCCTATAAATAAACTAGGCTTTATCTCACAGCACAAGGAGAGCAAAGATTGACCACTCTTAGCTGTCATGAAGTAACTTTTCCTAAAAGGTTGAATAGGCATGAATTTTTTTCCCCCTTGAATTTTGTTAAAATCCAGTTGTATGCCCATTGATCTCAGTTTAAAAAGATTTAGACTGCATTCTTGTGCGAGGAAAAACAGGTGAGATTTTATTTCATACGCCAATTTTAAGTGCCTAGAAGACATCTAGTGTCTTAACTCATCACTGTAGGCTTCCATGGCATTAGTGGAAAGAAATAGTTGCTTCAAATAGGGCATCTAACCTATTTTTGGATGAGCCTGTAAAGCAGTAATAGATCCTACTCTAAATATGTTATTTATGACTGCCCCTTTAATGTGGTGTCTTACAAGAGTAGTGCTTACTGCTGAAAGACAACATTAATTTAAAATTGTATTATATACTGCATGTGAAGAAAGTTCAATAAACAGAAACTGCTGCCTACTCTGTATTTGCTCTTCCCCTTTCACTGTGTTTAAAATAGAAAAATGGAAATAATTTCTCCCTTTTCCACCACCTATAACTGCATTTTGTCTCTTCCAGGTGATAGCACTGTGGAGTAGCAATTCTTCTTAATAGGCAGTCAATTATGAGAGGCGTGTGTTAGCTAAAAATGTGGATCCTGGTTTGACCCGATTGCCTTTATTCTTGCCTTACTTATGACAGATACTTTCCATCCTGTAAAAAAAAAAAAAAAAAAAAAAGCTTATGATCTAATTCAGACCACCTTTGTTCTTTGCTTCAATTCGTGTGCCTTTCCCCCATCCCCAAATCTCAAGTTTGGAGTCTCATGCTAAGAATTGCCTGCCTCATGAGACCAGTACATCATGTTTTCTCCTCTGATATGTGGCAGCATATTGAGTGACAACTTTTTTTACCTCTTTTTCCATATTCTTCATAAACAATGTGGTAGAGGATACTGTAGCATTTCCTGTGATGGTCAGGTCAATCAGTCAATGTTGGGTTTTGTATTTGTTAGCTGATCTTGCACATCTGTTGAAACAATGAATATTCACCTTGCTTGATTTAATGGAGCAATAGAAATTCTAGGCCTGCTTGGCAATGTATGGTTTTTCATATGTTCCTTCAAACCTTTCATAAAATTAGTTTTGGTTTATGGCACACTTTCTTCTACTTGGCCATTTTTCTTCTGTTTAATACAGCAGTAATATTTCTGTGTTTTAATATTGCAACTTAAGTGTCATGCACTTGTATCCATCTCATGGCCCAAAGTGTTACTGTCTTATAATTTCATTAAGGTCAGAAGCTAGGTCATCTTACAGTGAGGTTTTGAAACCCACTTAATCAATAGGCTTAAATTATTTCTCTTCCTAGCACTCCTCACCCAACCATATTGGAGGGGAAAAAAATCAAACCTGTGTGCACATGCACATATTCAAACCAGATATTTGTGTACCTTGTTCTTTTCCATTAACTGGCCTTTATGTTTCTTAGCCTATTCAACAACAACAAAAGACCAAAGAAAACACCTAAATTTTGGTCAAGCATATTATTGTACAGTTTCAGAATGAAGAAGCCTTGAAATCTTAACATCATGCAAATGTTTTCCAGATTCCTGCCTAAAACCAACCTGCACACGCTTGTCTGAATTTGATATCAGCTATTGCTACAAGTAATACTTTAGCTTGTTGTGGCAAAAGAGACTATAACAATAGCTTACTTTCTTCTTTGTCGTTCTCGTGCACATTCATTCAATAGCACTATGTGCTGCCTGTCTCATTTTTCTTTGGGTTACCGGTGTCTTCCTCCCCCCCCCCCCCCCCCCCCATTTTTTTCATAGATATGAGGGAGTGGGAAAGTGACGGTAAAAAACAAAATTACCATGAGGCTCCCAGACAGGTGTGCAACATGAAAGACAAAGTCTAGGCTATTTTGAAAAGTGGTCAGACTTGAAGGTAATTGAGTCCTTTTAAGCTGCTTTGGCCTAACCAAAATTGTGTTTGCCTGTGCTAGGATTAAGTTTTATCCAATATGTTGGTTAAATTACATTTACATATTGCTGTAAATTTGTTTTTGTTCTGGGAGCTAAACAAGAATGGTAAATGGGATTAAGAATAGAAATCAGCTAACTTTAGAAGTTTCATTTGTATCCCATCAGCTCTTCTGAATTTTGTTTAATACAAGACTGAAAATATGAAACTAATGCAATAGTTACACAAAATACTCAACATGGGCTAGTGTTTGTCATACTGGTTTTATTTAAGGATCATCTCAAATGTAAGACACCAAACATGTTTGGTTTGAGCTTGCAATGTTTTTTTTTATCCACATCTAAATCTGTTGATATAGTGGAACACATCTGTACAAATAATTGTTCCTTTCTTTTATGTCTTGACATGTTGTAATAGGGAAGTATGAACTAGACAAGCTAAGTAGTCAAATACTCCAGTCAGAGCTGCAAGTTCGTAAGTAAGTGAAGCTGTTACAGATCAAATGCTGATCTATCAACATAAACTGTATACTTGATGTCCGGTCTTTCAAAAAGGTATGATAAAATCATCTGTCAGTATTGACTGTAATTTAGTACCTACTCAGGGCCAAGTCCACAAAAATATTGGTGTTCACAACAGCTGTTTACGTATCTAACTTTCCATAGATTTGAATTGACAATTTAGAATGCTAATTACTATGAAGTTAGGATGTCATTTTTGCCCAGGAATGGAGGGGTTTAAAGGTCCAGAAGCCAACCTCGCTCACATCTTTACAGTAGTTTGTGGCATCTAAGAGAGTTTCCTCTTTCAGCTGGGTGGTATAAACAGAAAAGTATTGTCAATGACGAGCTGTGCCGAGTAACAAAGTGTGTTGAAGAACAGCTGCCTTAAGGCTTTAATGTAGTACATACCTGCTTTTGGTATAATTACATTCTTGTTTGATATGTTACTTAGACTGTTACTCTGACTGCATATTGGTAAAAGGAATATATGTGCTGTGTTCAGCTGAGACTCACTGGATCTGATTGGTGACTCTTTACAGGAGGCATGGGTTGTTTTGAACCCTAAAGGATAGAAATCTCTAAGGAAGTGGAACGTATTCTGGCTCATATATTCAGACTGGCTGAACCAAATCTCTGAACTGTGCTCCAGGCAAGGTAGAATCCTCTCTAGGACAGAAAAGTAACTCTTTTCAAATTGGGGGAAGGACAGGTAGGATCTAGCAGTGAAGACACCCTTACATGCATACAAAAACATTTCTGTCAAGTCAGTAATTTTTTGCTGTTCTGTAGGCATATAAACAGTGAAGATTAAGTATTTTGGAATCATGATTGTTGTCAGAAGCAGGGAAAGTTATTTATTGTTCATGAGATGTAGTCTTGTGCAAAGCTGAAAGCCAATGTAACAGCTTTGCTATTTTTCTTTGTTGCGTGGGATTTGCCATTGAAGGGTGCTGATACGAAAGCACTGTGTGAAATCAACAAGTGGTGTCAGAAGATGGAGTGATTCAGCAATAGCTGGTGAGCACGAGGAAGCCAGAAGAGCCAAGGCTGTTACTCCAGAGTTATCTTGGATATTAAAATTACTTGCGCAATGTTGGATTTCAAAGTAAAAACTGGTAGTTTAATATGAAGAGGTGGGGTAACTATGATGAGAATTTCTGGAATGGAGATTTCCATGGATTTTAAAAAGTAACTGACTTCTAAGTTAAGAACATAAGTGTCATCTTGAGCTAATTTAGCCTAGCACTCTGTTAAAAATGGTAAGAGAGATCCTATTTAGGAAGAACATGCAAACCTGGCTGCTTTCTGAGGTCTGCTTCCCTCATGTGACTGCCAGCCTTCCTAATCCAATATTTGGAGATTTAGAATTATTTGCAGCTACTTCATTTATGAAAATGGGTAATCTGTGTGCTCTTTTTTAATTAAAAATTATAGTTGCAAATTTCTATGGCTCTTTCCAAATTTATATAAAGAAACCATTTTGCTATGCATTTCTTTTCTCTTATGCTAGAGTAAGTGGGATTCTGTGACCTTCTTTGAAACATTCAATACCGGTTAGTGTAGACACACCTCTGGACTGCTATGACTCCTCCAAAAAATGCAGCTTTAAGATAAGATGTGGACTGATGCAAAATCAAACTATTTAGAGTTTCCCCCAATAAATTTTTTTTGGGGTATTGGTTTCGTGTTCATATAACATAAACTCCCAATGCCGTAAATGCCTGTTTTAATTGTGTTTGTTAAAATATTGTATATTCTTTAAGTGTACTTCAGTACCCAAAACTCTGGAGAAATGTTTTGCAAAAATACTTTAATTCTTGGATCAGAGGATAGCCTATTTATTAAGAAGTTCCAGTTACTCTTAATATATGGCTAGTTTAAGTTCCATGTGTGTGCAGATGTAAATGTAGAGGAGACTGAACATGTGACAATGTTTAAAAGTAAGCTGCAGTCCAAGAGTGACACACTTGCACTAGATGAATTGCAGCTGATCTTTCACACTTTCAAATGCAGTCCAATCACTTATATTTAATAACCATAATTTGTTTACTGTGTGGTGTGTTCCAGGCTTATGATTCAGATTTTACCTCTTTACTTTCCCCCGGTTTTATATTAGGTACGTTGAGCACACCTTGGCAGTTAGTAACTCAGTGTTATGCTCCTGCCATTGCTCTCATTTTTCCTCTGGGCTACAACTTCATGCAAAGAGCCCTACACTGACTTTACCAGCATATGTTTCCTTGTAATCCCACATCAGCAAAGCTGAAACAGCAAAGAATGCTTATGTACTCTGAAAGAATATATTGAAGGAGCAGTCATAAGTGTATTTGAGGATTGTATGTTTAATTGCCCGTTTTCATAAAGAATGAGCCATTATAGACGTTTGGATGAAACAGAAACTATTTTAAAAAAACCAACAGTTTAATAAAAAGAAAGAAAAAGGGGGGTAGGGGTATTTTAGTCCATAGGTTTCGAATCAAGGTAATTAATCCCTTCAAAATTTTAGGGACAGCGATGTATTAATGTATCTTCCGTGCCTTTATACTTTGTTTGCAAGCTGACTTTATGCAGTGCCTTAAAATGGGATATTTAAGTGCATGAAATATGAAACTGCCAGCTGGAAAACCCAGAAGAGACCCAGCAGGTCTGGCAGCCTTTTTAATACTCTCTCAAGACTAGACTGAGGAAAAGAGGCTCATGTAGCTGATGCACTCAATGGAATGACTGAGTCAGTATACAGAGAGTCTTGTGGTGCAAAATTTTTAACATGGATATCTGGATACATACATTTCTTTTCTAACTGTTTTAGCAATCCCTATACACAGTGCATGATCTCAGTCAGTCAGGACTCAGTTCTTCTAATCTTTCTGTGTGTTTGCTTCGGTAAATATGCTGAGTGAAGTTTGTGTAAAGTACAACCTTGACTTTTCAAACCACTTCTGAATTAGTAGATTGTCTTTTAACTTGAACTCATACTTTATCCAATAGAAGCATGATAAATGGAATTTTAAACAGGTTTGTAACCTCTAAACTTTTAAATTGATTTTCTTTTTCAGTTCTGACAAGAAACACAGTCCCTTTTAGAATTCTGTTAGTCTTGGAGCAAGAAGATTCTAGAGTACAAGAATACATGTGGTGTAATCATTTTTGTATAGAAATTCTAGGTTTTGTCTCCAAACAGGAGTGTAATCAGTACTGTTTGAGACCTATAGTTTTGTAGGCAGGCTCACTTATCAATCTATACTGTATTTGTTTTCAACATCTGGAAGACAGGCTAGTTCAATGCAGAAGACTCCATGAAAAGTAATTGCATAGTTTTGAAGTGAAGAAAAGTCTGCAATACTAACAACTTCAATGAAGTTTGGCCGCAGACTAATGAGTCACCTCTCTGGAGAAGAGAGACCTTGGGCAGGTAACCTAAGAGCAGCTGCCTGGTACCCATGAGGAGGTCATCAAGAGGACAGAGTGAGGCTTTGTGCATGGTGGGAGGGTAAGAGACAACTGGTGTAAGTTGAAGAAAGAGAGGTTCGGAATGGGTGAGGGGAAAAACTTTTTTACCATGAAGATAGTCAAGCTGTAGAACAGGTTGCCCAGAGAGGTTATGCAGTCTCCAGACCTCACTTATATCTGATCCTTTTTTGAGCAGGAGGCAGATCTAGATGATCTTCTGAGATTGCTCCAACCTGAAATTTCCTTTGATCCTATTCACCTGAAATCAGTTTATTTTAATTTCTTGGAACACTGATACTAACTAAATGATGAATGGAACAGCTTTGTGTCAGTAATGTATAGTCTGCCGTTCTCCTTTAAATCCTAACAAAGATTGTTCGCTAGCATTTTGTGTTAATTTTTTGTCCTGGAAAAGCAGAACAACTTTGGCAATTCTTCTGCTGGAATAGCTGGGGAAGAGGAGAAGGGAGAAGTGGAAGCATAATCCAAGCCAGACTTCATTTTTCTAATGGAAGTATATGTCCTGAAGATATCTCATGATTTGGGAATTCCTTGAGTTAATGGTAAGGTTATCTATAATGCCCCTTTTACTGCAGCATGTGTTTTACATGGAATTCCAAATTTAAGAAGTGCAGTTGGTCTTTTGTTCCTTGCTTTGGAGGTTAGTTTGAAAGCTCTTCCTCTTCAAGTATCTGTGCTTTGGGAAAGATGACTGTATGTTTTCTGGATTGTAGTTTCTAAGCCACAGTAATTTTTCAATAACGATACGAATTTTGCTGTCTGGCATCTTTAAAGCAAAATTATTGCAATTACACCTACTTGTTGTGAATTCTCACTTTGATCTTCAATTCATCATAATGACAGAATTCTTAACTTGTTCAGCTCAAAGAATTATTTCTCAAGTAATCTTTTTTCTTCTTTTAACAAGTGGTGCTTTGTGCGGTTCAAATAAAAGCTGCTTTTTTTTTTTTCTTTTACTATACTTGGTGACAAATACTGCTGTGACTTCTGGGAGTATTGATGGCATCCTGGAGTAGGCTTTTTGGATTGTTTTTTGTAAACGTTGGTTATATCTTGCCATTTATCATAAGTATTACTTACAATTTAATAATATACAGGAATATGCTTATGATACAGTTCTTATTTTTCTAATTGTTATGATATATTGATATGCTTAACTGAAAGTGGTGGTTTAATTCTTTAGAATCATTTATTTGAGACTTGATTTAAAGCCTAGGGAAGTTTTGGAGAGGTTTGCAACTGTTCTCAGTGAGCTCTTAGGCCTATAGCTCAGCATAACAGTGGCTAGATGTTCTTGCGATTCTTCTGATGCCAAGTATTTTTGAACTGGTTTACTGCTAATGAAGTGTCAAGGCATAAAAGGTCATTGTTCTCATTTGGAAAATATTGTAAAATGTGAAATATTGCATCTGTTTTTAATATTTTATGGTAGGTTTGAAGCTATTCTCCCTTCCAGATTCTGGCCATATTTCAAACCTAGTGTTTAAGATACAAGTAAGGGCAAGTTCTGCATGGCTGTGTCCCATTTCTTTCTTGGTTTGTAGAATTGTTAAAGATATGTAACCTGCCTTCTGGTATTTTTCTCATGCACCAGGATGATTTGACCCCCACTGTTAAGCTTTATACCATGAAGATATCCACAAGCACTGAAAATATTGGACAATCAACTGTTATATAAAACTTATTCCACTTTTGGGGGGTCAGTTGTCTTAAGCTAGCCAAGCTTCCCTTCACTGTACTTTTCATGGATATGCAGAGCACCACATCATAGCTGTTGCTTGGGATACATGTGTATCTCAAAGAAGATGAAACAAAGAATGATGTCTGAAGCTTTAATTGCGAGGAGTGTGAAGGTGGGATTGTGAATGGGAGGCTGCCCTTGAGAGCTGATGCTCTTTGAGAATAATGTAACTGAGTTTTTTAGGAAGATAGGATGCTTGTTAACAACATCCCTGACATATGCAAAGGAACTCATCTTGCAATCCAGCTCTTACTTATAGGAATTGATGAACAGCAGCAGTGAGAAAATGGTATCATAGAAGAATATATGTATTTTTTTTTCCCCTGTACTTATAATAGAGGTTAATTCTAAATCAGATTCACTAGGTGCTAGGTTATGGTTATCTCTACTTTGATATTAAATGGACTAAAAGTTGAGGGCAATTCTTTTATAATATGCAAATCTTAAGTAGAAAAGAGCTGTTTTAAAATACTGTTGCTGTTTGATAACAATGACTATAAACTGGGAACTTCTTGATGTTACATTTTTTATGTTGAGTTCTGTTGCAAAGAGTTTGGAGAGTCAAGCAGGGAAATCGTAAAGCTAATGTTTGTTATCTTCTGCCAAGAGTGTGTTCCTTTCCCAGTGTAGGGAACTGAGTGATCCATATTCACTCTTAAATCATAATCTGATGTTATTGGCTTTAAATAACTATTAAAAAAACCTTTGGCTAGTAAGTGCTACCAGTCAATAACAATCCTATCTCAATCCATCTCCAGAGCTGTCAGTAGTTTTGGAGATCTTTTCTTTTAACGTGAATTTTCTAGTCAGAAGTGTGAGTTGCAGTGTTGTGCATGAGCAGTTGGATCTAGATGCAGGAGAATATTGATCTGCAAGGTACCTGAGGTGTTCTGTGACCACTGATTGCCCCAGGCTCCTTGTTTCACTTGATTCTTTCAAATGTGGAAAAAGGGGTCAAGAAAAAACCACCTCACTTAGAAGATTGCTGGGATTGATATATTAAGCCCTTCCCAATTTATTTCAAATTTATTAATAAAATGTGCTGAAATAAAGGAAGAACTTTTTTTTGTCAGCAATGCTAATAATAACATTCCCTTTTCCTGCAGTGCTACTATTTATAAACAATAACATGTTTATATATAGCAGCTTTCATCTGAGGATGTTAGCTGCAACTTGTAGTAAACATTTGAGTTTACTGTATGACTCTGATATCCTTTTCTTTTGGAGTGGAAGAAAGGAAATGATGAACTGAAGTTCCTGATTCTTCCTGACCTGTGGGATGGGAACAGTTCTCTTCTTTCTTGTAAAATAAATTTCTAAGGCCTTAGATTGTAAAGAGGCTGTTTTATTGTTGACAAGTAAATGTTAAGACAGAAGAGAATGAAATATGATCTCTGGGTCTTTATTTCCTTTCCTCTTAATGTGAATGGAAAGGGATCGTTCACTAGTTTTGGTTAAAAGTTGATTATTAGCTGATGTCAAATGGTTTTTCTTTCTTTCCAAACAGTCGTCTGCCTTGAAAGTTTAGTTTTTATTTAGCCATCCTAGCAGAAATACTGCAAGCTAAGGCATGATTAAAAAAAACATGTACTTAACAAGTTGTTTGCATGTTCTTTTGGGGGAGGGTGTGAATTTAATATGCAAAGCCCTGGCTTGTTTACTTACTAATGCTGATAGTAAGAGGATGAACAGAAACTTATTCAGTTATTGCCTCTGTAAATTAGCAGCCTGACTAATTAATTTTGTGGGGCTTATATAGGTCTTGGAGTTTCAGTTGTTAATTTTGTTTTCAGATTAGTATTGGAAATATGCCATAAAGTTGTGTCAAACTTCTTACTCCCATACCATTTGCTTTGGTTCTAAGGGCAACAGTCTGGACTAGAGCCAACTAGAAGTGCTTGGAGATCTTGAGATTTTAACCTGGTGCCCTAAAAATGTTGTAACTATGAAAAGCTTCTCTGTAATTGTTAAAGAGCACTTTCATTTTTTTAAGGGTAGATTTCTTGTAAACTTAATTCCTTTAAACATTTAAAGGAAAACAAGTGTAGTGAAGGATAGATTGTGATATTGGCATGTGTCTGTGACCATAAACAAAGCTAAATATAAAGCTGAGATTTCTGATACAATAGCTTCTTTTGGAAAATTGTCACATCATTGAAATGAGTGAATTATTTGTGAGACTTTGTAATTGTGGTTTATGGCTTGATTAATGAGGTGAAGAATACAGTCTAGATCTAAAATTTTAGTGTCTCTATTTCAATCTGAATAGGCAATCTGTGCTTTTCAAACAGATGGCTTTTATTGCAGTAACTAACTGTGATGGAAAGGACTGGAATTTGGAAAGTGATGATTATTGTAAAATGGCAAGCAGCAGGCAAATATGTCTGTCACATAACCTGATCTTCGTGCTTACATATCAAAAGATATAGTCTGGTTTTATTGCAAAGAGTTTATATCTTTGCAGCATGATATTGAAAACATGGGACTTAGTTTTTAAAGCTCGGTTGAATTTTGAATCAAAAGCATGCTGTAGGTCCATTTGCTGTGAACAATAAATGAATGGAATTGGAAGTTGGGCCACTTGTCAAATATACTTGAAACAGTTACAAATGTGTTCTGAAAAGAAACGTTAGATCTTAATTTTAATGTGTATATGAAAAGGTAGATAGCTGAAGAAGGTTAAAGTGGCAAGTGGTGGGACCACTGAATTCTCATTGTGCCTATGAGAAAATGGTTTTAAGCACTCTCTGAAACCTAAACCTGTGTTTTTGAAGTGCAGTCAATGGTCTTTGAACTTGAAGGATGTTTTCAGTGGACTTAGTTAAATACAGGCCCAGAATCCCACTGAATATATATATTTATTTGTAGACACTTAATTTTTGGCATAGAAACAATGGGAAGGAGACATTAGTGTGTGTCTGAGATAACTATTACTGAATGGTTAATTTGGACAAACTGATGGAGTGAATGATTGCTGGAGGTGTTTAACGCTGCAATCTCTGGAAGGTGGTCAGGTCATGGAGACAGGTAGTTGGAATGGTGGTGGTATTATTATTATTATATATTTTTTTTAAGTAGTTAGACTCTGTTTTAATTAAATCTTAAAGCTGCTAATCTGACGTCAATTATCTACAAGGAACAACATGCCTTAAACTTTAAAGAAAGGACACATCAAGAGGAATAAGTAAAACCAAGGAAACTGGTATTTGTAGTATTTATTAGCTAAAACATAACAGAGCACCAGGTTCAAAGATGCAGTCCTGTAGTCTGTACTTTCTCAGGTATAAAAAGGGTTGTTTTCTCAGACAAACGTGCCACTCAATAAAATCTTTCAGTGCTGAATTGGTAAAGCACAGCTCTGAAGAATCTAGTCTTAAAGTTCTTGGGGTTTTTCCCATTTTTCTTTCTCCTCTCTCCTATAACTTATCAAAGTTGAAACACAGTTCTAAAGCAAATGCAGAACAAGCTCCAAAACATTAAAATATTAGGCTAACATTCAACTCCTATGAAAAATTTTGAGGGACAGATCTGGATTTTAACTCTATGTCATATTATCAAGATATGACCAGTGGTTGGTCTCTAGTCTATTGCTTCAGATTTCATTAAGTGAGTCAGTGTGTTTTTCACTGCTGCAAAGCTAAACAACTGGCTGTTAGTCACACTGTAGATCACTGAATCTCAGTTATTAAACCAAAAAGATTTCTGGTGTAAATAATGTTGCCTTTGGTGGAACACAAAATGAGCAACTGAAGGATTCTGCCCTAAAGAGACCATCACAAACGCCAGAAACTTTGATACACTACTATAAGCTTCAATAGAAGCAGAAATTCACAGGAACCCTTAAAATAATCAGTGTTGACATGAATGCAGTGTGATTAATGAATCAGAAGTGAGAGTGTGGTAATGGCTGCAAAACATTGATGCAGAGAGGATGGCTTCCTATTTACTGCAGTTGTTACAAAATAGCTAAATGCTTTTTTGGGAATCTTACCACATTCCTGGGTTCAGTAATACTTCTTTCAGTTTTCTATCTGTTGATATTGTTCTTCTTGAACACAAAATTTATTACAAATCAATTAGATTTAAGCAATCTAAACCCTTCAGCAAGGCCAGTGACTTGTTTCAGGTTCTTTAATCTCAATTTGTGGCTTTAGAAAAATAATTTTTGTTAAAAAACATCCATATGAAAGTATTAAGCACAAGAGGTTTTTCTGGTTTACTTCAAAGTTGAATTTTTTTTTGATTTAGCAGCCTTTTGCTTCCCTTCCTTGTATAGAGATACAATTTAGTTGCATATCCAAACAAAGCTATTCTGTCTTACTAAATGAGTAAATAATGTTCTGGAAGGACATTTGATTTCTACAACAGCACAATCCACATCTGTTGGTCTCATTGTTACGGTTTCATGCTGTTCCTGATGATTCATGGCAAAAGGCTTTTTGTTTTGATTCTTAATCAATGGCAAATGCTAATTGCAGAGATGTTCAGGTTATATTATCAACTGCTTCTATCTGTATAACAGCTGAAGAATAAGGAAGTTTCTGAATCCATCTCTTCTTCAAAAATCTTTTGAGAAACCCGTAAGATTCTTTCATAAACAGCAGCTGGTAATAGTATGTTTTTCAGACTCGTCTTGTGTATGTCATATAAAAAAAAAAAAGTACTATTTTGGATTATGTGTGTGGCTGAATATCAGCAACTTGCAGTAGTTTATGGTCTGTGATGCAAAGCACAGTGCCAGGTTTATTTAGCTGTGTATCCTCTAGCTACGCAATACTAATTTTCCATGCTTGGTATGTCTTTTAACAGAATGATGGATGTCTGTTCACTGTGTAGGATGTGTCAGTGTTTGCTAAACATGGTCTGTGCCTCTTCATTAACTTTGGATAAACTGGTGGAGGTATTTTACCCTGCGGGAGATATCAGTGGTAGCACAGGATGCTGGAATGAGATATATAGTGTTATCCAGGGTTTGTTCTACATGTTTTATGTTTTCAAGCATTTCTGAAATTTGTTCTTTCAGTGTGCAAACAGTTTCAATGTCCTAGTCCCTTCAGTGTCCCAAGACTTTGTCTATAGGTTTGGGGCGGGGGGGTGGGTGGGTATTTTTTTAATTTTTTTTTTTTTATTTTAATTTGTGGTTTGTCAATTTGACTTATTTCCTAATACTGCTGGAGAACTGGAACACTTTGGCCGATAAATGAAAATAAGTCTCCCAAAACTGGTGGTAATACATTGGGGTGGGATTCTGTCTGTGTGTCTTTCCAAATGTACAGACAAAAGCCTGAATTGTAAGGCAGAATATGCTTCAATTCACCCTTCTGCAGTGAGCTAAAAGCTTGAAATGCCTATTATTGCTGTCCCTGGCCTTTCAGCTCAGTGCTTATCTGGGAACTGTGAAGTTGGCATGGCACAGTACCAGTCTCTGATTTGAGTTGGAGCAATCAGAAGAATTTAGTTCCCTCTCTTTGCTGCCAGACTAGAAGGAGCTGTGTCGAGAGATTTCTTCATAATATACTCCTACTTGACAGTAGGATGTATTCATCAGTTTGTAAAAGTGGGAGTAGCGAACCTGTATGTTGATGTGACTCAGGCGAACTATCCATCGGGCAAAAGAAATGAAGTGGCATTTTTGAAATATGTTTCCTAATAACATGTGACTTACCATTACAGTGCCTCTATCTTCCTGATCTTCTTTCTTACTTGATCTTCATATCGCAGCAAGACTGCTTCTTAAGCTTGCTTTCTACCATCTCTCTGGTCATTGCTAGCTTCTTCCTTACCAGGATCTTGGTAACAGGCAAGTCTTCTTGGCTTCTCATTCTTAAGAAATGCCCTTGCTCTCAGCACTGCTAATACCCATTTCTGCAGGGCTATGACAAGGTGACTTAACGGTCCTCTGTTGTTGTTGGCTTTCAAACTGGGCAGGTGTTTAGCAGTTGCTACTGCTGCCAGAAATGACATAAACCATGTAACAAGTCAAATCAATTCATAGATAAAAATATTTTTAATTAATAGTACTGCAGTGCAACTATCCTTCAAAAATTGTTGGTTTTAAATCTCTTTCAACTTATAAAGTTTAAAGCTGGTTTAACTCTACTAATAATATCAACAAATACCATAGAGAAATAAAAACAATTTGCTGATATTACTATGAAATTTTTTGATGATTAGCTATTTTATCTACAAATGTAAGTTTTGGCATGCAAGAAGCTAGGAAATTAGAGAAATTAGGTTATTCATACTAGAGATAAAGAACTTGTTTCACTATATGCTTTAGTATCTATGTTACAATAGGTATCCTACAAAAAAAAAAAGGAATCGATGCTACTGTGCTGTGTAATAAAAGCATTTGGAGTCCCCCAGTGCCTGTTCTGGAGGAGAAATTGGTGATAGTTGTGTACAAATGAGTTGTCTTGAGACTAAAACCTGGAGACAGCTGCATTGGGTAATGGTGCGCTGATGTCTGGGCAAGAAATTATCCTGATTTGTAACTAGGAGAACATTTCCTGGGGTAGCACATCCATACCTCCTTTTAAAGAGTAGTGTCTTGTGATTATAACTTAGTGAATTCAAGTTTATAGTTGTTTTCATAAAATAGGCTCAAATTTTGTTTGCCTCAGATAGCATCTTACATGTGACAAATGCCATTTGAGCAGTTTAGTGTGGTGCAAATTTTAGAAGCACAAATGAAGCATCTCCTTGCCTATGGCTACAGGGGGAGCTGACTCAGCTGACAACAGTTACCTTGCAATAACTTCTGTTTGGTAGTTTAACATCTGTTCTTTATTCCAGACCTAGTCTTACAAACTCCTTTCCTTGGGGAAAAAGGAGGTGGGTAAGGCTTTCTTTTCAGTGTCTGCTTATTTAAGCCAGAGGGTTTTAAACCTGATTTTTGTTTACAAAAATGGAGGTAACTGACTACCGGTGGCTGCTTTAGTGACCTCTTCGTGACAACTGGTAGCAGTACTTAGCAATACTCTACTGGAGGAGCAACAGGAAGTCCATTTTGTTAACTTGCTGACAAAACGTGTTTTCAGGCAAAGAGAGCAAATCTCCTGCATGGTAGGTGTCTCCCCAGAGTTGTGCTTGCAGTTGAGACAGATTTTCATTTGTTGTTTATGTGCCGTGCTATGCTATACTTTTTCTTTGAGACAGTGATATAAGTAATAGATACATGTTCTTATTAAACTTTCAAACTTCTCTTTCCCCCTTAAATCCAGCAAAAAAAAAAAAGTTATTGGTAAGCATTTGTTATGTTTATCAATACAAACATTGATATATAGATTAACTTTTTTGTTCTGGATGTTGATGCCACCCATAGTAATGAACCTTACACTTACAGGATCATCTTCAGCACTGTCATCCATGTTCCTCTGGTAAAGATGAGCTGAAATCTTAAGTAGTAATTAGGGCACGCTTCTGCATGCATTTGTTTTTCTATGTCAATGTGTTTTTCTTACCCACTTATTTTGCTTAGGCCCAGAAAACAAAGCATGTCTCTCTTCTTCAAGGTACAAGTCTCATTACATTTCAGTACATTTTTCAGAGCTAGTTTCCATGCTTTTTAAACTTCATTTGGAGGACTGTATGAATAAATGTTCAATTCAAGAAGTAAACTATGACACAGCAAAGAAAACATGAGAAAAACACATTTACCAGTGAAACTGTGTTGCTTGGCTGCACAGTGTGAATACTGAAGGCACACTTTTAAAATAACATTTAATAAAATAAAAGCCTCTTTCTTTTAATGTTTATAATTTTGCAGTTTGTGGGTGCAGTACTGAAGCACAGTGTTCATAGGCCGTTGACCCTAGCATCGTGGTGGATATTTTCAGGTGTCAACTGCAGCTACACAACTGTTTCTGATTAGTTTTACCTAATCTAATTGAAACTACAGCCATTTTGCCTAAGAAAACAGTTATGCTAGACTTGAGCTTATTTTTACGTAGTTTAATTGCTTCCTGGGGCATGTCAGGTTAGCAGTAACAAGGTAATATTATGTAGCACTGAAGGTTGTTTGCAAAGACTACAAAATGTACAATAAAGATGTGAGCTATGTTATATATGTGCATGTGTATACATGTATACTTCCCTTAAACACTGCAGTACTTCTTCAGCTCATCTAAAAGAGATATTGTAGCTCAACCACAAGGCCTGGACATGTTATGGGAAGGAATAAATGGAACCTGCCTGCGTTCTGTTGGACACTAACTGCATAGGTCTTTTGGGCAGAGAAGGTTCTTGTCAATGGGAAGGCTGGAAGACAAAAGGCAAGCCACTTCTTGCACCATCTGCTGCTTTTATATAAGAGGGGGACATGTGTATCTGCTATAAGAACTGTCTGTGAGTCAGAGCTGATAAGGAAGGAAGAAATAATAGAGGCCGTAAAGCTAGGGAATAGAGGAAGAGAACAGCCTTTAGTCTGCAAAGTATATATGAGAGAAAAGGCAAAAAGCTAGTTCTACCTTCTTCTGTTGAAGAGGTAAAACTCTTTAAGCATATAGATTTTCATGATCATGAATAAAACAGACCATTTATCAACCTGAAGGGAGCCTGAGACACCTGCTCTGAAGGGACCAAGCTTAAGTAATATGAAAGGTCTTTGTAACTTTATAGTTGTTCTTATCCATGTGGACTTCATAGGTACTAATGACAAATACCTTTTTTTAAGGTCAGCTTCTTTGAAATCTGTAACTGTCTGTGTGTATATTGTACCCCTGCAAGCTGCTCTAAGATTTGCGTGACGGTCTCCCCTACAGGTATAGATTATAAGACTACAACCATTCTTCTGGATGGCCGACGAATCAAGCTACAGCTCTGGTAAGTGTGTGCTCCACCTTTCCTCATAATTTATATTTCAAAGACACAAGAATGCAACTCTTCAGGGCAGGAGTTCTCCCTTATGCTTCAGAAATATTTAGTCAGCTGAAGAAGAGTAAGCCAGGCAGCTAGCCCTTTGAGTAAGTCACACTTTCTCTTTACCTCCTTTGCATCTATTTCATGTAAAATGAGGGACCCTACAGTTTCTGTACGTGAGAAATGCATAGCAAATGTGGAAGAAAGGCACAAAGGACTACAAGTGCCTTCAAGATAGATTCAAAGTGCCTTCAAAGATTATAAAATATACTGGTAATGAGAACCATGAAAGTACCTTAGAAAGCATACAGTGATTGTATAGCAACATCCCTTTGCTCAGTGTATTAGTAGTAATGGTCAACTAAATAACCACAGTATTATTAAAAAAAAAAAAAGCTGTGTTATTGCTCATATAATTTAATTAATATGCAGTCTGATGTGATTTGATCTTTACAAAAACATGTCAAGAACAAATAAAATTATTTTACAACAAATGTTTTCTCTGTAGGGTCAAATATTTGGTCTGTCAGAGTCTTTTTGTGTTAAGGTTGTTTGAAGATGGCCATCTTCTGGTTCATTTAGAAATACTCAGCAAGTGGTACAAGTTGAAAAATGCAGCAACACTACTGCCTCTTAAATACATTGCTTTTCTCTTTCCCTAAACTCATGGCATAAAAGAAGGAGAAGTAAGGTCAGTGCAGGCCAAGAAATAGATGGAGGGTGATTTTTGAGGAACCATAATCTAGATAAATCAGAGAGACAGGTTCTAGGAGCAAGCAGTGTTCAGATGGAGAATTGAAGGTGAAAATGAATTGTTATGATTATATCCTTTTCCTTCTAGAAAGAGACAATCCTGTGCTATTTCCATTTTTTAAATTAATTTTGGTGTTTATTTTTGTTTGAAACTTTTTAAATTACTGGACTTAAATGCCTGTGTGACAAAGCTAAGTTATTTTTAATTTATCCTTCGCTGTTTTTTTTTTGCCCTTATGATTTTCAAAATAATGTTTCAATTGTTAAATGCAGTGATGGATAATAGTACTCTGCCGTATGGTATCTTCATTACTTGATATTTTGTTCACCTATTTTCTTTTTCATCTTCTGTCTTCCACTTTATATAGCTTAGCAAAAATACCACAAAAAGCTTATCTGAGAAGCAGCCAGGAAGGAGATGTTTTAATTCTTTTTGTGAAGGGCAAGGATGTTCTTTGGACTCCTTAAAATAACAGATTGGAAATATTTCTACAGTTAACCATATAACCATATATGGAAATATCTGCCTTGCATTTGAAGATCTGTAATCTACCTCAAAAAGTCTTCATGGAATTTTGCTTCTTATCACATTCTTCACTATAAATTAGATTTTTGCTTCCAAGCACTTTATGCAGTGATTTTTGTTGTTGTGCACATGCTTTTCTAAAAACCTGTGCTGTCTATGACTCTGTAGGTATGCCTTCATCATACTAGACTCATGATGAACTATTGCTGCTGTAATTAAGAATGTACTGTTTTTCCATTAGTTTCCTTGGTGATAGCTATTGTTTCCTCCCACTTTTCTTTTGCTGTGAAAACAGAATCTTTCTTCAAGCTGAACTAAATGCAAAGTCTAGCAGCATATGTACACTTGAGTAGTAGCCTTTGTTTTCCAAGGGCAATCGCAAGAGTAAAGTTTGAAGTTCTTGTCCTCTTATCCTGAGAAATCTGAGAAATGTAGAGGAAAGGGCAGAATGCCAGTGGAGAAAAACTGCTGAGACCGAGAAGAGCTCTTATGCATTAGTGACTGCTACTGCATGACCAATGGAAGAAGAGCTGATACTGATCAGTACAGATGAGTTAATCTAGCTCAACTCTTAGCATAGGAGACCACCTACTTTTAAAATTATATATAATTTATTTCATTTAGGGATACATCGGGGCAAGGGAGATTCTGCACCATATTTCGGTCTTATTCAAGAGGTGCTCAGGTAAGCAAAGTACAACTTTCTCAGTGATGAGTAATGGTTGTTGGATGAATTAAAGCAGTTAGCAAACCATTGTGATGGCTTCTATAGCTCACTTGTAGATTGCATGCAGATTCAGTAATAGTCTGAAGATATCATGAAACATGGGAAAAAACAAGGGGCAGGATTTTGTTTTGCGGAGGGGAAATCCATGAGATTGAAGTTGAATCAGGGTAAAATATGATATACATTATGCCTTCTTGTTGGTTACCTCAATAACTTAAGCATGTTATCTTACTTTGATCATGTGAAGGCTATGCTAATACTATTTTTTAAAACTGTGTGCCAAGTGAGAGAAATTGATAACGTAAAACTGTTAAGAGTAATGTGAAAAATACAAACATAGTCTAAAATGTGATGAAATGTAATGACTTATATGGAAATTACTTCAAAAAAAAAAGACACACTAAAAGTCACTATAGCTTCAGACTTTAAAGTATCGCTGTAATTCATGACATGTATTGGTTCTGATGAGTTGCGTCTGTTATGTTCCAGAATTGCACAGAGCATTGAATCTTCAAGCTACCAAATATGACCAAAAATATTGATTTGCTATGACTTGTGATGTGTGTATGATTAACCAAAGTTGTCCACTATAAAAAGAAATACTTACCAATACATTAGACCCTAAAACTAAGTCAGGGTTTCTGCCCCTTAGCTGATCTGTAATCTACAAAGAGAGATGGGGCTTGGTTTCACAGAATGCTGAAGTTCTGCTCCATTGAGAAGTTGCTCAGCGTCTTAGAAGATTATTTCAGAACTAGAGAATTTACAGATAGTATTCTCTGTGTTATGCTTCCATTAAACTTAGAATTTTTTTTTTTTTTTTAATACAGGGAGTAATACTAGTGTACGATATTACAAATCGTTGGTCATTTGATGGAATCGATCGATGGATAAAAGAAATAGATGAGGTAAGGTACAATCCCAGAGTGTCACTAGTCTGTACCAGATGACTAAGACCGACTGCTTATGATATTTTCTACTGTTTCTACTGGCATTTGCAGGCAGTGCTTACTACAGTTATCCAAGATGCCAAGTTTACAATTTTCTTTCTAAGTTTGTAATTCTAGAAAGTTGGAAACATATCAGCTAAAGTGTCTGATTTCCTTAAAGGTGTTGATGGAGAACATATGGAGGGCAAAGATTTCATATTGTAGTCCCACTCTTGCTATAGATTTATCATGTCATCTGTGCAAGCCTGTCTTCTCCGAGGAAGGGAGAATCATAGAATAATTTAAGCTGGAAGGGACCTCTGGAGATCATCTGGTCCAACCTGGTGCTTAGTCTTTAAATCTTGAAAAAGCTTTTGTTTGTTTTAATTGAGGGAAGGGGAAAATGGAAGCCAAACTATTAATATTTTATTGCTTCTCTTTGCTCAGCATGCTCCTGGTGTACCAAAAATCCTGGTTGGAAATCGCCTTCACTTAGCCTTCAAGCGCCAAGTGTCTACTGAACAAGCACAAGCCTATGCTGAGAGGCTGGGCATGACTTTTTTTGAAGTCAGTCCACTTTGTAATTTCAATATTACAGAGTCCTTTACTGAGCTAGCAAGAATAGTATTGATGAGACATGGAATGGACAGGCTCTGGAGGCCGAACAAGGGTAAGCGATGTACACTGAAAATGTGTAAATTTAGTTCTAGCTAAGGTTTATGGTTCATTACTATAAGATAATTTTCAGAAACTTTAACCCTGATGCAAAAACATCAAAAAAGAAGGAATCCTGTACAATTTGCTTTCTAAACAGAAAATATGTATCTACAGGCATAACCTGTTCTGCTTTTGTAGGCAATAACATATCTTTCCTAGAACTTACATGCTTAGTCATCTAAGTATTGAGACATAAATAGGAAGCTGAAGCAGCAGATATTTTGGATAATGTATGTGTGGGAAAGGGTGTGGGAGGAGACATGAGAATTCGTCCTGGAAGTACAGAGTGCATGCAGAGTGCTGGGTATGCTACTACCATGTGGCTGACAAAAGCATGCTATTATAATGCAAGTTTTATGTCTGTTTTTAAGTACTGAGTCTGCAAGACCTTTGTTGCCGTGCCATAGTTTCCTGTACCCCTGTGCATCTTGTTGACAAGCTCCCTCTCCCTGTTGCCTTAAGAAGCCATCTCAAATCTTTCTCCATGGCAAATGGCCTTAACGCCAGGATGATGCATGGACGCTCATACTCCCTCACATCCAGCAACATCAATAAAAGGAACAGCTTAAAGAAAGCTAAAATTATCCGTCCACCACAGAGCCCACCAAAAAACTGTACAAGAAACAGCTGTAAAATTTCTTAAGCTCTCTGTGGAAGAGGAACCTGGATGGAATCCCCTCATGTGAGGTGTTGAACACAAGGACTCTTTGTTTAATGGTTGAGCACATTCTATGTATGTATCACACTACATAGACAAAATTAAGAAAAATAAGTCTTATTTTAGAGCTTGCTCACTACAGTAATGCTGCTTTGGAATGAATGACATGTTCAGTGCAACTGAAAGGATGTGACATTTTGCTGTTGGATTTTCATACTGCATTTTAGTTTCTGATGTGCATGATGCCATTGTTTTGACTAGTAGGTGTGTTTTCATATAGGGGATAACTATCATTATATTCAGTTCTTAATTCCATGAAATCTGGAAAGTGGCTTACTGTGTAATTGTATAAAATCCTGTCTTTTTGCAAGCTATTAAAAAATATAAAAATGAGTCATCGGTTTGCATATTCAGGCAGAGGTTTTTAAAATGCAATGTATCGTATACATTGTTAAGTTCTACAAATAGTGTGACAAATTCTAGTAATACTGCAATTGTGCTTTTGGATTTTTTTTTAAAGCTTCCTTGATAACTTTGAAGCACTAACTTAACTAAGCTAAAAATGTATATATAATTATTATGCACATACACAACAAGGTTTTGTCCCATTAGTGTATGTCATAGATTTGATAAAGTTTTTGGTATGTTATTTAATAATTTGGGGAATTAATTTGTGGTTTAAATACTTATTTTTCTGTAAAAAAAAAAAAAAAAATTACATTTTATACCACTCTACAAGAAAGTTCTAGGAGGAAAATGCCAAAGACACTGTGGTAAAAGGAACATGACTTGAAGAGCTGCTTTATAAGGAAAGGAAACTATTTAAAAAATAAATAAATGTTTCTGGAAAAGAAATCCTATTATGCTTTCTTTAACTGGTGAAGGTTGTCTTTATCTTCCTTTAGAAGAATTTGAAGAACAATATACCTGAACTAGAATACCAGGAATGTGAAGTCATCCTAAAAACATCATGTAAGGCTTTTGATACAACATCTGTCTTCCATATTTCAGTTAACAATATTGAAGAACAATACACGTCAAGTCTTCCATTTGTGAAGGAATTGTAATAACAATCCTTTGAGGTGATGGTGTAGCTTCATCCCAGTTTCTTCTAGGTGTCTTCACTATAGTGAGATACCGTCAAGTTACGTATATATAATATTCCTTCTGGATCAGTATAGAAATCCACAGCCTCTGTAGGCGAGTGGGGAAAATTCAAGCCAGTGAAATGCCAAAGTTATGCCACGACCTGGCATTACTACTTAAAGAAAAGTGCAATCAAGAACAAGTCTTCTCATCGTTAAAGACTAAACAGCAAAACAAAGTGTAGTGGACAGAATTCCTGTCAGATCACTCCCTCGGTGATGAGCAGGCTCCACCTGCCAGTCTGCCTATGCCGAGTGAGCTGCAGACAAATGCTGTAGGTATCGGGATGAAGCTCTCTTAGACTGCAGAAATTGCATCTCCACATCTAAAGAAAACGTACATAGCGGCAGAGACACCCGTAGTTTGGGAGCGGTCTGATTATGTTTGACTAGTGGCTGGGTGCAGGATGAACAGTTCTCTTCCATGCACATTGCTATACTGTTTTAAGTTTCTTCCAAATTATAATCTTGTCCTCTTCAATCACCAGGTTATTAGTTTGGTTCCTTTCTGTACGTGATGTGCAGTAAGAATGCCTTGCTGCAGAGAGCATTAACGTGGATGTGTGTGTCCTCAAGGTCAGATTCGCTATTGCTTCTGCCAGCCGGTATAAAGACAAGGTAAGGAGGAGAGGCTAGAGCAGCACCCCTCGCTTCTGGTAATGCCTGCAACAATCCCACGTGCAATAAGTAAAGCCTGAGCTTGTAGCTGGAAAGGGGAAGATTTTAAAAAAAGCGCAGACGGGCTTGTTATTTCATATACCAAGTCTCTTGACTGCCTGAGGAGACAAAATCTTGTAAAGAGGCAATGTGATTATTTTACTTTTTATATATATGACTGCACAAAAACAATGTACCAGCTGGTCGCTGCAGATAGTTCCAGGATTGCAATGAGCCATTGTAAACTGAAAAGCTGTAGTAATTTCCAAACAGAAGTCTGCACTAGAGAATAGGTCACAAATCTGAAATAGAACATCAAGCCATTGATGTGGAAGGCACAGAGCAAGTTAGAAAAGGAAGTGAATGCATGTGAACGGCATGGAATAGCTGGCATTTGTGTGAGCACACACACGATGTGGGCTTTCAGCTAATCATACAGTTATGAAATAATTCAGCTTGGAAGGGACCGCAGCAGGCCATCAGGTCCATCACCTTGCTTGAAGTAAATTCACTCTGGAACTCCGATCAGGTTGCTCAGGCCTTGGGTCTTGAAAACTTCCAAGTTTTCAAGGTTTTTGTTGTTGTTTGGGTTTGTTTTCTGGTTTTGGGGTTTTTTTTGCAAGTGAGGGGATCCCCTATTTTAGCACATTCTAACTGTATTTCTTCTGTTCTTACTAGTTTGATACACAGTATGCCCTTGAGGTGAGAGGTTTTTTAGAGCTAGGAGGGGGCCCGGGGGCTGTATCCTCCCGTACCGCGGTGCCCCTGGGCTCACACCAGCTGGCTCCTTATGCTTTACTAGGCCCGGCTCGCCCATCCCAGCTCTTTTGGCCTCGGAGAAGCCCAGGGTGCTCGCCCTGTGAGGAAGAGGGGATCCCCACAGGCCTGCCAGGCCCACGCAGGCCCACTCCAGGGGGTAAAGCTACAGCCCCTGTGTTTTTACACCCTCGGGAGCCCCCAAGAGGGGACTCTGCGTCCCCGTGGTGAGGGGCAGCCCCAGCCCGTGCCTGCGCGACCCTCGGGGCATAGCCTCCCCGAAGCGGCCCCCTGAGAACATCCCTCTTCCTCAGAGACGCATCCAGCCGGAGCAGATCCTCCTCCTCCTCCTGCCCAGCGGTAAATCCCCTCTCCGCTCCCTCAGAGCACAGGCGCACCCGCCGCCATTCCCCGCCCGGCCGCAGGGGCGAGGCGGGGCGCGGCGCCGCTCGATTGCTCGGCGCTCCTCACCCTGGTGGGTGGATGGTCTCTGCGCTCGGCGGCGCTGCCTGGCGGGGTCGGAAGCAGCCGCCGGCCTGTCCGCCGCGGCTCGGCTCGGCTCGGCTCGGGCGGGCTCCCGCGGCGGGGCTGAGGCGGGCGGGCGGGCGCCGCCATGGTTTAAAGGGCGGCGGGCGGACGCGAACGGGCAGGAGCCATGAACCTGCTGCCGGCCAACCCGCACGGCAACGGGCTGCTCTACGCCGGCTTCAACCAGGACCACGGTGAGGTGGCGGGGCCGGGCCGCGCCGGGCCGGGGCCGGGGGCGGGTGGGGGGGAGCTGCGGGGCGCGGCGCCCTGAGGGGAGCGGGCGCCGCCCGACGCGGAGGCTTCTCCCCCGGGCCCGGCCGCGGGCGGCCGGTTCGTGCCGGCGGGGAGGGGTGGCGGTTCGCGGTTGGGAGCCCGGCGGAGGTAACCGCCCGGAGCCGGCGGTCTGGGCCTGCCGCGGCTCCCGGCAGCGGCGAGAAACCGGGACCCGGCGCGGGCGGCCTGGGCTGGCTGGGCGAGGGCGGGCTGCCCTGGGCCTGGGATCCCTCCCGTCCCTCGGCGGGCGGGCCGCGGCGCCCCTCGCTGTGTCTGTGTGTGTCTCCTTGTCGGCCGCCGCCGCCGTGACAGGATGGCCGGGGTCTGGTCCGTGTAGTTGCTGTGGTGGGCGCAGCCCCCGCTTCAGGAAGGCGGGAAGGCTGCGATCGCGGAGGTTCGGCCGGGGCGTTCTCCTGTCGGTTTAGTGCCGGTGCGGTACTGCGTGCGTGTGTGTGTGCTCACTTCGGGGAGAGCTGGGAGAAGGAACAGCCGTGCTTAATGTGCATCTTCGAATGCACCTGCCTCTCAGATGGCGGTTTGGTGCTTGCTGCAAGTTGGGCTGCTTAAAATTGGCCAGCTTCCCTTGCGTAGTTGTATAAGTCTGCCTTAAAACATGTGCTCAAAGGGATGTTCTTTTGAAACGGCGTTGCTGAAAAGGTAGCTCACAAAATGTCACTTTCTCAACGTAGGTACCTTGCATTTAAAATTAGTGGTATAACTACTTTCTTTTTTTTTTGCCTGATTTGTTTTTTAAAAATTATGGTTAAGACTACTAATCATACTGGTAGACAAGATACATGGACCACTGAAGAGCTTCACTGTGTGCTTGGTTTATTTTTTTACTTTGTTAGAAATGGGAAGGCCCTTTTCTAGAAAGGGGGTGCATATGCCTCATCTTGCTTTTGCAATATAAAAATAGCACCAGTCTTATGAGTAAGTGTCATTTTTGTCAAATGAGGAATAGAAGGTCATAATTTTGTAACATCCTTTTGTCTTAACGAATAATACTCTTGCCCAAGACAGTCTTGCAGCTTCTGTCATTGTAGACTGTAGTTCGTATACCTGTTGCTGATGCTGTTGAAGTTGTGGGTAAACACAAATTATTCTATTGATTTTAGTCTGACATCTCTGATGACATTTTGTCTGTAGTGTATCAAGCTGTTAACAGAGTGAGCTTCTTGGTAGCTCTCTTCATGCTGTATTGTTGACTTGAAAACAATACAATAGTCTGTTTTTCAGCAACTATGCACTTGTTTTCATCTTATGTTTGCAACAGAGATGGAAAAATTGATTTGCGAGAATGAGCTTCATTCTAGGTCTGCAGGGGTGTGTAATGAAACGGTAATATGTGATGCTTGGCCTGTGATGGGGCGGGGTTTTAAAGAGAACTGTGTAAGAAGATAAGTTTCTCTTTTACTGCAAAATGTTTTAGAACATCATTTTAGTGTGTAAAACTTGTTCTTTGTTGCAAAGGCTTCCTTAAATTCTGTAGCAGTAAATGCAGAATAAACACCTTCCTGAATAATGTCACATCCAAAGCATGTTAAGGAATTTGGCTGGGGAATCTGTGAGCTGACAGTATTCAAGTCCCATCCTACCTAGCCTGGCCATCCAATTGAATAACAACAATAAACTTGAAGAAAAAAATGTGTATTTGGCTTTCATTTGCAGGCTCCCGGAGCCTTTTCTGCTTATGAGTGATGACTTTTGAACTGTAGGTAGCATGCTAACTTTTTACTAGTTTAGGACCTTTTTAAAGTGTTAAAGGATAGGTAATTTTTTGGCAGCTCAAAGAAGAGCATATAAGAGGAAAACTTCACTTCTTCCTTGTTCCTTCTACCAAAAATAGAAATATGAGTCACTTGAGTGCTGAAGCCTAGTAGTGTAGGTGTCTGCATATATTGTCACAATAACCTAATTTCTTAGTAATTTAAGACTAGCCAATCCCGTAGTGATGGGGAGATGGGAGAAATGATCTAATAAGCTTCTCCAAGTCTTAACTTCCGTGACTGACAAGTGATAAAGCTAGCATCTGCAGTTTTTTCTGAAATGTGCTTCCCTTACTGTTTTGAGTGATACTGTATTTTTATATTGGGTGCCTTTGCCACTTTCTGTTTTTAAACTCAAAAATAAAGAAACAGTGTAACCCTTCCCAAAATGGAAGGCCCATATTGTAGGGTGTTTTCAGTTGTTTTAAA
This sequence comes from Haliaeetus albicilla, assembly GCF_947461875.1. Lineage (NCBI taxonomy): Eukaryota > Metazoa > Chordata > Aves > Accipitriformes > Accipitridae > Haliaeetus > Haliaeetus albicilla. The sequence continues at coordinate 33,392,031 of NC_091494.1, forward strand.
ACAGAATACTCTGACTTCAGGTTCTTAATTTCAAGCTGGTGTACTCCTGATTTCAGGGACTTTTCTAATGCTTTCAGAAGGACACTAAAGTGCTTTACAGAAATGAATTGACAAAACATCACAATAAATTACCATACCAGAAAGTATACGGGTAAATTGCTTACAAGTTTCTTTTTTGTCACTGTTGTAGTCTAAAGCTAGTTTGAAAACTTGTTTTGGTGTTGAAACACTTGGCTTATTCATTTGATCTCTGTTAGTGGACTGAAATGCTTAGCTATAGGACCCCATGAATGTTAGTAGGATTCTGTACTCTCTCTTATGGCTTTAGAAAAAATTTGCTGTGGCAAGGAAAACTAACGTGCTAGGAACTGTGCCTGACGTAGTCGCTTCCCTAGACTTCACTGTTTCAATTTCTGGATCTTAGGCCCTAAAGCCCGCAGATTCCTTTTTGTCAGCATGCCCCTTTCAGCTTGTGATATCTTCTAGGCAGTCATAAATTTAACCCTTCCTTTTTCTTTGGTTTTAGAAAAACAAACAAAACTCACTGTGGCCTCACGGGGACTGTTGGCAAATAGTACTTTTACTGTAGGAACAAGCACAACTGCAGGTTAGGGTAATAATTCTGTAATAATTAATCTTTTTTTATTTTTATTTTTTTTAAAGTATCTGAGGTGTCTTCTGTCAGTGGCTCTTTGACAGCATGTCTGTCCCCTAAAATGAGATGTGAACTTCCTGTGGAAGGAAGCATACCTATTATTGCAGCAATTCCCTCTTTTGGCAGCCCCTCTCCAGCTCTCTCATACATAAGAGCTTACAGGCTGTAGCTGTAGCTGTTGAATTTGTGATCCCACTGGTAAACGCTGGGATCAGTTGGATGGGAAACACTGGGCTCCAAAGCTGATCCTGTAACCCAGAATTGAATGAGTAGCAGTAATCTTCCTGTATGGCTGCTTTTTTCTTGTTTGGCTCAGGGGTTGCCATGACTGAGAACTTCGTATCTCTGTCAGTAATGACCGACTGTGTGAGGAATATCACCATTACTAACATTCCATCAGTTCTGGTGTATTGTCTCCAGTTTAAAAATGTAGATATTCCCAAGACATTAAAAGCTGCCCACATCTTAGTCACGAGGTTAGTCCTGCAGAAAAGCTGTAGTGGTGCTACATGAAATGTAATGTCTGCATTTTAAGGCATTAAGAATGTTCTGTTTGGGTTTGTTAAAAGCTGTTGGTGTTAACACAAGTAAAACTTTATGGTGCTCTTTTACTGTAGAACAGTTTCAGTATCCCTCTCCTTCGTCTCCCCTGGAAATACAAAATTATGTTGTAAAACTGCTGCTGGAAAAATAATTATATGGATACACACTACAGCTACCAGAAACAGATTAGTTCTCATCCTGTACAGTATTGTTTTATGTAGAGAGAAATGTTGCCATTGTAATTTGCTTTCCAGTTATCCCAGTAAAGTATACTGCGCAAGGTGGCAGCTTATTAGTGTTGTGAATTCAACGCAGCACACTCTTATGTATTTGACTGACAGAGGAAAGTAAAGAATGATGCACTGAGAAGGGAGGAAGTAAATTGAATATAGTTAATTTAAAAGTATCAATTTCAATATCTTTACTAATCTTTCTATAATTATTATATACTTGTTAACCACTCTCTAGGTGTGTTTACATATGTAAACAAGAATTTTTTGTGCTTAATTTATTACAGAATCTTGGACAGGGTGAAATTGTGCCTGTGAGTCTTCTGGGTTGGCGGAGTAGGGCTTTTGTGTGTTTTGTTTTCTTCACTATTTAGCTAACCTGTTAGAACAGTCTCGTATATTGGGTCTGTGACTCTGCTGTTAGGAACTATATGTAAAGTAAGAGGGTTAATTTGTTTTCTTTCTACATTGAAGGGTGCAGAGGTGGATCTTGCAGTAATTTTTCCTTTGTATGCGTGAGTTAAGTGAATAGGAACCCTAAAGGATGCTGCCAAACATACATCCCCACACCTCGTAAGATACTGGTCTGTAAAGCAGAGGATGTGTGTAATGCCTTTTTTGGTTGCTGTTGGGTTTTGGTTGACTGGGGGGGAGGGCTGTGTTTGGTTGGTTGGGTTTTTGTTGTTGTGGGTTTTTGGTGGGGTTTTTTTGTTTGTTTTTGTTTTGTTTTTTTTTTAAAAGTGGTCCTACTTGGAATGAAACTCTTGAAGTATTAAAAAGGAATCTCAAATTGGCTGTATTATTTTTCCCAAATTGTGGAGTTTTTAAACTAATACTGTTGTTAAGATTGAGTTTATTATACATTTTCTTATTGTTATGTGAGAACATGGATTTTTTTCTATGTTTATAACAAAAAAAACTCAACAAGATGTCACCAGTTGTATTGTTTCTTCTGACATCTTAACCTGCATCAAGATACGAGCAGTGGAAGACACGTACTGAGTGTTGCTCACTTGCTCTTCAATGAACATGCAGTTTTTTAAATTGACCTTATATTAAGCTAATAGTACGCAAACCACAAAGTTAGTTGCCTGTGTTGTGAGGACCATTGCTGGCTGTTTGTGAACCTTTGGCACCAGGAATACCTGAAACAGTCTCTCGCAGTCTGAGCCCTTTTGCCAGCTTCTGAGCCATCACGCCACAGCAGACCGGTCCAGTCTTGTGTGTAGGAAATCATGGGTCACCTGGCTATGAGCAAATCGTTTGGATACCTTATGTTGAGAGTGAAGACTTCCTTCCCTCCTTCCCCCGTGCACCTGTGATTTTGGGGTCTTGAGTGTGGGGAAGGGATGCATTTAGACATAGCTTCTCAATTTTCACTTGGAGGGTTTAAATCTTTGCAGTCATTGCGGTGCGTAAGAATAAAACCAGACTAATTTGAATACCTCTGTTCCAGTACGTTGAATATCTTAACGGGATTTTTGATGTAGTGCATATAAATTGTGTAGCAACTAATCTTCCGTCAGCCTGCCTCTAGCGATGGTAGCTGCTTTGAACTGCACACTGGCATTTCTTTATATTAGTAACTACATTCACCCATTAGTCAGTAAAACAGCAGGACAGGACACTGGCAGTTGGATGGGTTCCACTAAAAAGGCACATGCATAATTCTGTATGTAAATGTAACTAAAATAATTTTCCAGAGTATTTTAATCTGGCTTCTAATTATTCCCTGGTTTAGACTTAAGCTATTTGCATGTAATTATTGGCATCTGACTCGGTAGGCTCTCATTAGAGCATTCTTAAAAACTATGTTTGAGAAGGTCTCTTCTGTGGAAACATGAACAATTGATCATACTTCATATAGTCGTAATCACGGTGTAAATCTGGATCTAATAAGAAAGGAGGGGTTTTGCTTAATAATGGCTGTTGGGCCATAAAAGTTAAAATGCAGGTTTCCTTCCCTCTCTAGTGCATGGCATAGGATACAGATGGGTTGGGAATTGCTCTCCTTTCCTTCCATTGTTTTCTTACCTGTCTAAAAAGAATACTGAGAACTTTCCGCTTTCAACAGAGGCCAGCACAGAGGACAACTCTTGTAAATGGTTTTCACTTGCAAACACTAAGGAAGCCTGCAAGTGGTCTTCAGCTTGAATTTAACAATGCAGTTACCGAGTAACGCTCTCTTAACTCTCTGGCTCTTGCTTAGTTCTTGAGTGTATCTCGCAATTACTGTATATGTGTATATATATGTGCTTTTTACTACAGGATGCTTTGCATGTGGAATGGAAAATGGATTCCGAGTTTATAATGCAGATCCACTCAAAGAAAAAGAGAAACAAGGTAAAATGCTTACTTATTATACCATGCTAGTTCTGTGTTGGAAGCTCAGCCTCCTCGTTTTTTTCTGTAAGATTCTTGCTTAGCTTTCACTGTTCCATCACTAGAAGGCTTTGAATAAAGCCTCAAGAAAGGAAGTCCATGGTGGTCCCTAAGGGACTCTCACTTTTGCCACTGCCTGGTCAGATGTTTATATGCTGTTCATTTGCATAAAGCTGGCTGATGATGAATGTGTCTCACCTTCTTGCAGAGGCTGAATTGTGTTACCTGTTGCTAATGTTTGTAGTCCTGAACAGGAGGCGAGTTGCCTGGTTATTCACAAGTGGGAGAAGAGTTGCTTGCTGCAGCATTATTACGTACCAACAAGAGAAGTTGTTCTGTTCTTGTGCAGTAATCTGGACGATCTAGTACAGCAATAAAACTACTGCCTTTTTACTGGACGTAACATTTCTCGTACTTGCTTAGAGTATAGCTTGCAAGAGCACTGTGAGCTCAGACCTCTAATACTTTAAATTTTATATTCTCTGTATGCTTAAAAAGTTTGGGAAGATCTTAAGGCAGTAAACCTAGTATCATGTCTTAACAGAAATTACTAGACGAACTATATTAACAGGTAGTGGGGCTTTTTATCAGAAAACAAACATAACTGAGTCAAAATAAGGGAAAATGAAGCCTGGCCATGTGATTCTAACCCTAAATATAGGAAGAAAGCTGCCATGCTAACAGGTTTCCCAGCACTTCCAGCCTGTGGTGATAGAAAGGATTTAATAAGAGGAAAAATGTATTTAAAATAGCAATTCCTATGAAACAGGCATGCTTTCATTTTCTAGTGCTGTAAGAGTTCAGTCACTGTTCATGTGGCCAAAGCTGACAAACTGTTTTCTGTTCTTAATACTAAATTCTTCCATAAGCAACATGTCTTGGGACTATCATCTGTGATTGATAGTGTGCTAAAAGGATGAGAATTCAGGTTGAAGTCCTGTTGAGTTCCTTGTCAAAACTTTCCCCGCCAATAGCTCAGGACATACTTCCAGGGCTCCTATAGTGAAATGTTTCTTAAGAGTCACATTGCCTTTCCCGTGTGGATTCTGAGAGGTCAGACTGTACTGGCTGCATAGGTACACAGAGAAATCTTGGTCATCTTTCATGTATATTTAAACCTACCTATTCAAACCTACCCGAGACAGACAAGCTCCAACTGGGACTACTTGATTGATTTCTGTAACCAAGTCTTAACTGTTACACCCTGGCTTGTCTTTCTTATATCCAGGAGTTCCATGAAGTTCCCCACCCAAGCATCGCCTGTCAGAACTTAAAGTGTCTGTTCGAACATAGATTCAGAACACATTGCGCATTCTTAAATTGTTTCGGGTTATAATTCGTAAATATTTTAAGACTTTTTGTCGCGGTGATAATACCTCTTCATAACAAAATGTGCTGTCACATTTTAAACGCTTTAATGGAGTTAAGAGGAGGATCAGGTGCAGAAGAGGGTAGTGTCCAAATACAACTATTTTTAGGAAGGAAGTACAGCAGTCAAAAGCGTTGTTGCAGAAACCACAAGGACTTGTATGAAATCCAAGGCTTTACTGGTCCAGTGCGAGTATCTTTTCAGCATTGTGTAGTCAAGTCCCAACATAGATTCCTCATCCAGATGTACTGCAGCACTTCTTAATGTCTAACTGAATCTCACTTGTCCTATCCTTCATGCATATGTCTGCATCTTTCCATTGTAGTGCTTCCTCCCAGCTCCTCAGACATTTTTGCTGTTTTCTCCCATCCCTATTTCTGACAGTAGGTCTCTCTCGAGTCCTTGTGAAATTTCAACTTTTCCTCTAGCTTTGAAATGGTTTACTAGTTTCATCCACCTTTCCTGCTGCAGCCTGCCAGTGTGTGGAGTTTTTGGACAGTCTTTTAAAGCAGAAGTTTGTTTTTAAATCTGCTCATCTACCTTGAAGGCCATAGTCATGGCCTCTCCTCCTGACAGTTCAGTTCTCTCTCCCCAGTGGAATGCCAAGCAGCCCTCTAAGCTATGTAAACAAAGCCAAGCCTCTGCTCAAATATCATCAAATAGAAAAATTCTTTTATTATAAAATCCCCTGGTTGGTATTTTGTTCCTCCACTTGCACCATAAGCATGGCATCTTATTCTACTTCCTCTGCAGCTGAGATTCTTAAAAAGAAAAAAACCTTTTTCCTTGCACTATAAATGAGAAGCTGTCTGCACCAGCTGATCTGTTTTGCTTTCACTGTTTTCCTGCATCGAGTGGAGGCCTGCTGCAGCTGGACCATACTTCTCACCTGTTCTAGCAGCTATGGGTATGCTCCAGAGAACAAGCATTGGAGTTTCTAGTTCAGTTACATAGGTGTGCATTTTGCCTTCTTTCCTCAAATTCACCAAGTCTCTAAAGACAAATCCCCTTGCAAATAAAAAGGCTCATGACTAATGAATAGTTTTGGTATTTTTCTAAATGCGTGGCATTAGCATAATAGAGCAACACCAGATTTGCAATGTGTGTGTGTGAGGGGAATGAATTTGAGCTAACTGGACAGTCTTTCTAAACATATTTACAAACCCACTGTATAATAGAAATGGTCAAGCTGCCATGGTGATATTGCTTGGTCTCCTCTCATGCAGTGTGTTTAAAACCTTGCTGTGTTTTTTCTATAAATGAAAATGAGGCCTGTCCCAACTGCATGACAACAGTGGTGATCTTCATTGCTATGAAAAATAAAGCAACTTTGCTGAGAACCCTAATTTTAAACAAGCACTCACACACACAAAAAAAACCCCAAAACAAAACCCCCTCATTCTTTTAGTCAGGATTTCTTGTCTTATCACCCCCACTCTTAGAGGATTCTCTGTTTTTTAAGGTCAGCCAGGGTAGGAAAATACTATTCCTCTCAGGTGCCTGAGAGAAGTGCTAGATAATGCAAGCTTTTCTTGTAACAGTGGTAAGAAATCAGATGGCATTTTAACAGGTTCTGACATTTTAAATAAAATACATTTGTCTTTCAGAATTTCTAGAAGGCGGTGTTGGCCATGTCGAAATGCTGTTTCGTTGCAACTATTTAGCACTAGTAGGTGGAGGAAAAAAGCCAAAGTATCCACCTAACAAAGGTGAGTCTCAAGGAATAGATCTTGTCATGTGTGAAACCGCCCAAAGAACTCCCAAACCAAACGCCTTGAGCTGGGGTCTGCTATTCTGAAGGCTGGATGGAGGGGATGTTGCAGCAGGTGTTAAGGAACTGTGGTGAATTATGTTGCATCACCGCTGTTGCAGTGTTAACAGGCAGTTACCTGCAGTGACCAGTCTCTGAGACCTGGTGACAAAGTCTGTACTTCACACAGTTAACTTTGCAAAGAGATTCTATGGCTCAGCAACCTGAGGGGGAAAAGGTCCCTGGCTGGCAAGCTTTGTGGGAAAATATGCTACTTTTTTTGACTCTGCTGCCTTATTTCTTTGATAACCCTCAGAGCAAAACAAAAAAGCTGACTGTCTTTAGAAAAATGTGGTTTTATTGTCAGCTTTTGGTTGTTAGAGTTTACCAGCTCCTACCTGCACGAGTCATAGCATGAAAGACTGGGTTGATATGTAGCAGCTAAATACCTTCTGGTGAGCAGGATGCCAGTCTGTAAGTGCTTAGGTATTGGACGCACCTCTTGATTAGCCTTCTCAGAAACTAGGAGTTGTTATAAGGGAGATGATGTGCATCTTCAGATATGCCTTGATGCTCTAATGCAACCTCTGCACTGTTCCAGTAATGATCTGGGATGACCTGAAGAAGAAGACTGTCATTGAGATAGAGTTTTCTACAGAAGTCAAAGCAGTTAAGCTGCGAAGAGATAGGTAGGTACAACAAACATGTTCCAAACACGCAGCTTGGCTTTGTACGCTGTTCTTATTCATTTGCAGCTGTTCATAGAAAGAAAAAGATGCTGCTTTAACCCCAGCAATTAAAAGTGAAACAGGCTTCTGGGGGCAAGCACTAGGTGTTAACAGATCACAGCTCAAGTATACTGGTATCTGAAACCTTGGTGAAAAGCCTCTAAGACTTTCTGGCCCTCCCATGCAGGGAAATGTTCTCATGTGGCTACTGCTGACTGTTTTTCTAGGTATGGAGGAGTGTGAAGGGAATTCAGGCAGATCTCTAGAGCAAGAGCGTGTATTAACAGCTGGAGTCTGTGTTATGTGTGGGCGGAGGGGTTCTGCTGTCACAGCTTGGGATAAAAGCGCTTTACAGGCTCGTTGCATGTTTTTTTGCAAGACTGCCTGTTGGAGGTGGGGGTAAGAATATAGCCATTAAATCAGTTGAAAACCTTTGCAGATTTGAATTAATATCTGTCTCCCTGTTCTACCCACCCCAAGTCATAGGAACTTCTTGTCTGTTTCAGAATTGTGGTAGTCTTGGACTCGATGATTAAAGTTTTCACATTCACACACAATCCCCACCAGTTGCACGTCTTTGAAACCTGCTACAACCCTAAAGGTTAGTTGTATACATGGCTTGGGGAATGGAAACAAGTTTATTCTGTTCTTGATGTGCTATTTATCTTTAGCTGCCTGAATCAGTTACTTAGTAAGTCATTAACCAGTTTACTTATTGCACTATAGTCAAGCCTTTTGGAGATGCTTTTGTGTTTATAAAATAGTTATTAAAATTTATTAATACTTGGCACAGAACAGCTTTTTCATGTATTCATGTTATAGATTTGATTTCTCTAAGAGCTATATGATTTCTTCTGTAAAGAACCTGTGAACTTGATGTATTTTGTGCTGAAAGCTTAATTATAAACACAAACGCTGTTCAAAGTGCAGCATTTCTCTCTTGTAATAGAGCTAAGCTGTCTAGTGAACCATTCCCAACGGTGTCAAAAGAGCCTAATTAGCGAACTGATGTTGTTCTTTTTAAATAGCAAGGTATGGCTTTGTCTTTTGTTAGAGCGATCAGAAGGTATCCTGAACCAAGCTGAGCAGTAGTGCCACAGGCTAAGTATTGTGTAGTGTGGTGATGCCAGCTCTAGGCTCCAGGTGGGCATAGGGGAGATGGGGCTTGTGTTTGACCTAAGGAAACATTTTGTTGTAGTAGGTATTATTGCAAAAGGGAGGTACTGTCTGGAAGGAGAGCCCCGAGGGTAAAGAGAGGAGCATGCTCCCCCATCAGCTGCACACCTAAGACTAGGTGTGTAAGGGAAGGTGTAAGACTGGAGGGATGTAATGGTAACTGTGTGACTATCTGCCTCCAGGCACAACTGCACCCTGCGAGGAAGATGGTCAGGGTCCCAAAGTGCACGGCCTGCACGGGGCGGGGGATTGAGGAGTTGGGCCTCTTTACTCATGCCAAAAGGAGACTGTGAAGGGCTGTCTGCCACTGGTGGCTTACAGCTACCTGAAGGACAGTTACAGAAATGATGGATGCAAACTCTTCTTGATAGTGCCAGACAGTAGAACAAGGGGTGGTGGGAGGATCAGCTTCGTTGTCAGGAAGATGTTTTCTCCACCAGGGGGTTACTTAGGCTTGGAGTCCCCATCTTCAGAGGTTGTCAAGCCTGCTAGTAGTGAACAGGGAATTGCTGGCTGCACTCAGGGACAGCACAGCCTAGGAGCAGACTGGGCCTGCTGACTGACTTCCACGCTGGTGGGTGTAAGGTGGAAGATGCAGTAGATGTTGTTTCTTGTAATACTCACCCACTGCTTGGCTAGCTGTGGGCTGAGTTTGCAGGAATTTACTTGGTATCAGCAGAACACCTGGCAGAGATGTGTTTTACCTTAAATGGTCTGTAAAAAATTTATGAAGAAAAAAAGCACAAGTGGCATAAGAACCAAGTTCAAACATTAATACTAATTGTTTTTACTGACAGAGGAGAAACTAAAATATCACCTATTATAAACTCTTACACTTTTCGAGCTGCTAAGGAGACTTTTTTATTTTTTTTTAAATAGCTTTGCTGTAACAGACTGATGGAGCTGATCTCCGAAAACATCCAGATTTTGGATAACCACAACTAGATTACTTTGAAATAAAGTGATGAGAGCAAGTTAAAATAATGCTACTCCCCTACTTCTCTATGCTCTGCACTTATGGACGGATCATGTTTTGGGATACGGCAATAGCCATTAAAATGAAATTCTGATTTACTACATGTATGTTTGTTTATTCTGAAATTACCAATATTTTAGAAACTTATGTTTGAAAATGTTATTAGGCTATGGAAACTACATGGTTATTCTCTCTCTCCTTTTTTTTGTCTTTTAGGTCTCTGTGTCCTTTGTCCAAATAGTAATAATTCTCTTCTTGCATTTCCTGGAACACATACTGGGCACGTGCAGATAGTGGATCTCGCTAATACAGAAAAGCCTCCTGTAGACATACCAGCTCACGAAGGAGTCTTGAGCTGTATAGCTTTAAACCTGCAGGGAACAAGAATTGCAACAGCATCAGAAAAAGTAAGAATAATCTCCTCCTATCTCTGATTTACTGTGCATTCTAGTGTAGTAACTCCTTCTAAAATAGGAAGTTGCATCCTTTCGTAGGAAAGACATAGAAATAACTAGCTGGAAAATTTGTCATTGAAATATGCACTCTCAGTCTTTCTTTTATCTTTACTGCTCCTTTAGGATACCCAAACAGGAATCCAAATGCTGTGCCTGAGGTAGCGTTTACGTTTTAGCTGACTGTAGCAGTGACTTCAGTGACATTTGAATGAGATCTGGCCCAAGCAGTTCACATTTCATGTGTTCTTCAATAACTGCTACTAATTTAAAAAATGAAGGGGTGGGGGGAGAGCTTATTTGCATTCTTTCACTTTTATTATTTTCTGTTTAAATTCACTTCAAAACCACTGGCTAAAGAAATAGTTGCAAATAGGTCTGTCACACTGGAGAACGTAGTTCTGCTCTGGCTTAACTCCTGTAACAGACCAGGAGGGAAGCGTGCTGCCTCTGCTTTTCTCACGCGCACATTGCAGATGTTTTCATAGAGTGTAAATGTTAAAATGGTTCTTGGAATATTTATCAAATTGTGTGTGGTCATATGTTACATAGGGCTAAAGAACACAATAGACTGACAAAAACCTGAAGTTACTGCAGAGTACAAATACCTTTGGGCTGGGCTGGTGCAGAGAGATGTAGAAAGAATGCAAAGAAGTCATAGACCTGCTCTCTCCATGGGAACGTCAGTGAAGTCCAACACTATGATTGCTTCCAAAGTGTCCAAAGGAATGTAAGGTAGACGTACCCATCTACCTGAGGCAAGTTGAGTACTCGCTACCTTCTTCCACTCAACTAAAACGGACACACAAAATTAATCCAACAAGTCTCTATTTAGAGTAGTTTCTACTGCACAGCCTATATAGCTCAAAAAGCTTAAAAAAAAAAAAAAAAGAGAAAATGCAGCCATAGTCTCTTACCTAAGCTTAATTACTGTACGTCTTCTAAACACAGCTCTTAAAACTGCCAACTCCATTGCTAAACAGAATAACAATCTGCTGGATTTGTATGAAGACTTTTTTTTTTTTGCATAGAGGAAAAAGTTCAAACAGGACT